>NC_056738.1:220974727-221074727 GCF_019279795.1 Protopterus annectens
GGTTAAAGTAATGGTGTGGTGGTGGTATGTTTTACAATTGGAGCTTTTCTCCTCGGGCCTCTGCTGAAAATGGAAATATATCCAGTTGGACTAGCCCGGTTAACAAATGTTAAATAAATAAAATAAATAAATGTGAGTCTATCTGTTAAATTTCTGAACATTGCTACTTCTGCAGGGTTTGTACCTGATACATCTGCAAATGTTTAGGTGTGGCAAGTATGTTTGGGCAGCTCAAGGCTGTGTGGCTATGCATAGAATGTTAGGTGTTTTGAACTGTGCTCACCTGACGTCTTTGGTATACTGTATATGTGTATCATACTGTGCTGTTAATCAGTAATTGGTAACACTTCCTGGTGTACACACAGCTGTCTGATATGGGATTATTGCAACCAGACCCTATAACATCAGCGTCTGTTCCATTGTACAACAGTAATGATTTCACATAGGGCCATTATAGTGTGTCTCTGACAAGGTATGTTAAGGCTTCTGCAGATGTCATAGAGTGAGTGGATGTTTCTGATGTTATTACAGTCTGTATTGCAATTGTTTCGGGTGTGGGGGAGATGTAGTTGGGTGTACATAGCAGATGCAGGTGTGTAGGAATTGCATTTATACATATTTGATATTTGTGTGAGGGCTCCTTCCCTATTTGAAGACCTATCCTTTAGTAGACTAATACTATGGTAATTGCAGGCTGATTCATTAAGCCATTGTTAATTGGTTCCTGTATAGCATGCAGGTGATGTTGTTCTTTCAATCCCTTCAGAAATACATCGGTATGTAATGAAATGCTGTTACATGAAAGCTGTCTCGTGTATTTCTGTCATAGATATTTGCACTCATTGGAGTTGTGTTGGTGACTGAACCTCTTTGGCTTGGGTTGCCACCTTTTCAAATGGCCATAGTGGGACATTTGCAGGACACACATCAGATTTTAGAGGCCGACACATACCCACAGTCAGTACAAAGTATAGAACTTTACATATATGCCTATATAAAAGCTTATATTCTTGTAGCAGTTTACTTGCTTATCCTGTTTCTTGTTACATGTAGGTATTTTAGATACAGATGACTATTTTATGCAACAATTACATTAAATATGGAACATGCCAAATGTCTCGAGATTGTAGGACATTAGTATTTGTACTCATTTTGGTCAGGACACTACCGCACATAGAGGGACTGCCCCTCTCAAGGTGGGACAGGTGGTAACCCTATCTTTGGCTCATGTCCATAGCACATATTTGTAATAGTGTATAGACATATATACACTCCATATCCATTGTTCATAACGTTCAGTCATGACGGAATGTGTGATTGCTATGGTCCATGTTATGCACATATTTGAAGACTTCAGCCACTGTATACGGCATACCCACAGATTCAGGAATGCACACACTTCCAACGACCATATTACCATTCCCAGACTCCCAAACCCCACAATACCGAACACTTAAACTCACGACAATCAAACTCCCAGAACTGACACAAACACAGAACACATACATGCACACACAGACACACTGCTACCCATCACATCCAAACAAACCATCCTACATTATGTATGGCCAGGTTGCCAAGCCCCCATACACCCCCAATGTGGGTGGCTCTGCCCCCCACACCACACCAACTTTAATAATCTACCTCCGAGATAGCACAAACAGACACACGAAGCAAACCCAAACACACACATTACAGTCCCCCGGAAACACACACCACACTCAGAACGCACACTTAGACACACTACAGCAATCAGAAACACACTTACAGTACCTACCTGAACCGCAGCACCAGAAGCACTAACTAAATGTCCCTTAACATTGCGATAATAGTACTCACGGTTCTGGTGTTCCAGTACTGTGGTCTTTCGGTCTTTAAGCCTCGTGATTACGCGCGTCGGTATGTAAAGCATTCGGTATTTGGTAGTATCCTATTTATATATGCCTCCATGGTTGTGTAGATGTTGTTAACCTATCTATATATTTGCATATATATGTATATCCATATATATCGACATATATCTCTCTATCACCCTTTCTCTCTATATATTATATATATATATATATATATATATATATATATATATATATAGAGAGAGAGAGAGAGAGAATACACCTTTCATTGAGTACATGGCGGTGTGTACTATTTCCCGAATACCACCCTTTTGTGTTTTAACCTGTCACAATACACACCTGCCGTTGGTACATCTCAGGTAGCTTAGTGGTAGGTTATTGCGAAAATTGTGTACATGGTTGCGTGTTCTACTCATGGCACTGTGACCTGTGTTGCGCATATCAGTGTAGTCATGTTTAAACACCGCTTACCGGCAGTTACCGGCGCAAAAACCCGCTAACATGTGCTTAAACGTGCTCTAATGACCTGCATCCAGCATCCATTATTCAGGACATCAGAATTACGTTACAGCCCTTGCAGGTCGTGGAATTGGGACCATGAACGACAGTCAGTGCCTTTATCACTGAGGCATCTGGGATATATACAAGTGTTATGGTGTTTAGTATGTAGAGTGTACTATGGCTGTTCCTCCATACTGCAAACAAATATGTAACTCGGTTGGTGTACATATGGACGATACCTGTTAATGGTATATCCAAGTGATGCTTAATGGATATGCTCCAGCTATGGGAATCCATGTCACAATGAGCCACACACTGTAATGTGCTACACCTTGCCACAACCATAACTGGAGAATGCTGGGGTGACAGATACCTGTCATGGGTACTCCCCATGCTTTGGAAATACATCCCTGATTACATTATATAGAGCCCCTCATTAACACACCAGGGAATCCTTGCAGAGTGGGTGGGGAATAATGGTTACACCACAGGGATCCTGCGATTGGCTCTGCTCCATGGAGGGACAGTTAGTTAATCAATGGGTTGGCGACAGCAGACACATTTTGGCTAGGCTTATGAATGGCTTCTGAAAGTTAGGCATGTACTTACTGATGTACCTAAGAACCTATACATACAGTATCAACACATGCTGTTAGTTTAATTTACTGTTCAGGTATTGACTTACCTTGTGCCAATAGCAGTTCGGTGTGCAATAGTTGAGGGCTGCCTATGTAGGATGCACACATTAGACCACCTTTACGTGACAATTTACAGGTGGTCGTGTGTGTGTGCCATCCCTTTTACTGTGTGTGCAGTTGGAGAAGTGTGTCAGTCCGTAGTGGCCTACACTGTCAGTGTATGTGCTATACGTTCCCTTTTTGCCGAGGCATGGGCATACTGGGCATGCCTCCATCTGCCTACTGGAGCTGGCACAGGGTGTTCATGGTCTAAATCCATCTGTGCCTGTAGTGCCCTTGGCAATTGCAGTGGGCTGTGAGGGCCTTCACCATTATGTCCCTGCTGCAGCTGTTTCCACTGGATCATATTATGTAGCATGGCACATACTATGAAGATGTGGGCACACATGCCTGGAGAGTACTGCAAGGCTCCACCAGATATGTCCAAGCAATGGAACCATGATTTCAGCATTCCAAACACTCGCTGTATGATGATTCTGGTTTGAGCGTGTGCCTCATTATGGCATTCTTGCATGGGTCCGTGTGCATTTCCAATGGCAGTCATCATCCACGGCTCCAGTGCATAGCCAGCATCCCCCACAAGGTGGCCATCTGGGATGTCCCCCCTGACAAATACCTGGTACAGCTATGAGGCATACCAGATGTGGGAGTCGTGGTAGCTCCCAGGGCTGCCAGCACACACATCCATGATAATGCCCTGGGCATTGCACATGACCTGGTAGTTGATGGAGTGGTATCCCTTGTGGTTTATGTAGCGCCTACCATGCTCACCGGGTGGTGACTTGATGTGTATGTGCATGCAGTCTATTGCACCCAGTACCTCCGGGTAGTCTGCCATATGGTGGAAGAGAAGCATATTGCTGGCCAACTCCTCCTGAGTTTGGGGGAAGTATATATGCTCATTGGCATGTGGTAACATGGCATACAGGAACTGGTGGAGTACCCTGGATGCTGATGCCTGTGAGATCCCCATGATATCTCCAGTTGGCCTTTGAAAGGTACCTTTGGTTAGTATTCTCAAGCTTACACATACCTTTGTGTCCACTGGGATGGGTTCCCCTCTGTTTTTTCTGGCTCTGAGATGTGGCCAGCACAGCTCAATGATTTGCTGTATGATGTCTCTGTCCACCCTGTAACGCTCTACTATCTCCAGATCATCTAGCCCCTGGTAGGTTACCCTTGGTCTGAACACTCTTCTCCTCCTCCGGTGCCTGAGGTGGTTGTCAGCATCATCCTCCACACCACCTTCAGTCTCCAACACATGCTGATGAATCAAAGCTATGGCAGCTCCCAACATGTACATTGTAAAAGTTCCCCGTCTGTTTACACCGATAGTGCAGTATTTGGGAATACACGAGTGTGTGGGAGGTGCCTTCACACTTTATACTATTGTGCTTTGGAAGCTGATAAAGTCATAGGGTGTATATGTACAATCCGAGCTGCAGGGTATCTTACTTATGTGTTTTATCACAGGTACTGCTATTGTAGAGCCTTTGGTGTTGAATTACACTTGGCTGCCATGGATCACCTTTTGCCCTTGCCTTCATTTTTCAAACCAATTCCCCTTCCCATTGTCAGGCATACATCCAGCAGCTTGCTTTCTTGTTTTGTATTTTCCCAACCCAGGATTGTGTTGCAAAATGTGTTCTATAGCCGATCTACTGCAGGTTTGCTTTGCTCTGCTGTGACAGTTCTCTTTTCTTTGCAATCTGGCACCTCCCCTTTCCTGCTCTGCAGGTTGCCGCTAGCAGCCTTGTTAGCTACCGTCAATGGTCCACTCTGAGTTAATAGGTGTTAATTACTCAGTTGTACTCCAATTACCCTGCTGCGGCATTTCCTTTTTGTCTTCCCGTAACCTTCCTGTTTCAGCTGTGGTGCTCGCCACGCGCAGCTGTTTACCAGGTTTCGAGCACGTTGTCATCTGCGTACACATGCACTTTTGGTCACCTTGTGTGCTCTCAGCAAAGCAAAGCTATGGCTACATCCACACCCCTATCCTGCGGCTTTGCTTAGCAACGGGCAACCCAGATTAGCAATGCTCCAATGTGCTTACAGCTAAGGTGGCACACCCCTCTCCTGATGTCATGTATACCTCCAGGCTACTCCTCAGTGTTATACTGCTATGCCGTGTGGTACAGCCTTATGCCGGCAAGGCGTTTGCAATTCAGTGTTACTTGCCTCATTTGCATGGCATTGACTACTAATTCATAGTTACCATGCTGAACACTGTCACAGACCCTTAGAAACCCTTGCGCCTTGGTTGTGGTGTAGCATGCATACCATTGACTATTATGGCAAAATCATGATCTGTGTTACATTGCAGTTTTAGGACATCTATATATATTTTCCTTGTGTTCCCATTTGTGCACACATGCCCTGCGGTTGTACTTTGCGTTAGTCTGGCCATGACATTAAATGTTATTTTTTATGTGTTGTGCATGTTTTTTATGCCATTGGCTGTATATTTAGCCACTGGCATATGTTAACTTTGTAATACGTAAGTTTGGTCTGCTTTCATGGCTCCAATGTTCTGTTTGAAAAAATGTAAACCGTTTTTTTTTGGTTTACATTTCTGTATGCTTATGCTTTGCCTGCACCACTTCATGAATCGCTATGTACCTTCATTTGCATGCTGCACTACTGCATATGGGGTGATTAGCATACATGCACCGAGAGCTGTGCAGCTCTGGCATACACTGGTAGTGAATGTGGAATCTGATCGTACCTGAATCCATCAGTGGCCATATTTGGCATTAGAACGCCTATGCTACGCTTGCGCCTGGTGCAAGCTTCATGAATCCCGGGGTATGTCTTTTGCAGCTAGAAAAGGAACACAAATCACAAAACACAATCTCTGGCAATGGACAGTTTTTTTGGAAGGGCTACAATATGCAGAAATGGACATCATCAAACCAGTTCACTGGGCTACCGAACTAAGGAGAGGAGGAGGGCTGGGGGAGCTGAATATGCATTCTGGGCTTGATTTATGACATTGTAATTTAAGAGAGGTTTATGACCAATGAAGTTTAAGCTTGAGTACTACACAGAATAACCTAAACCAAGATGCACTTAATAACAGTCCTGTCATTGTTAAAAACTCTTGTGATGATTTTTTGTTTACAATTTATCTCATTTTACAATTGATACACGTATTGCTGACTTTCCTATTAAAGGTTTAAATATTGTACCTGCGAAGAGGGCGAACTTAGCAAACACTTTAATGGACTTGAAACTCTACCAAAGGAAACTGAATTTTAGAAACATTTAGAGGATGATGACATATTTTTAACAACTGACATAAGGGATTTATACAGTGTCATTCCCCAGGATGAAGTAATCAGTATGGTGGCCAGTTATTTACACAGAAAAGGGGTCCTACAGCATGCCATCAACCTGTATGAAGATCTGTTAGAGCTGGTGTTGATCAACAGTTTTTTGGTTTTCAACAGTGATTTTTATCTTCAGAAAACTGGGGTAGCCTTGTGGCAAAACATTTGCTAATATAGTGATGGCCCAATGGGAGTACCACTAATTTTTTACATCATACAGTGTAAAAGGATAGACTTAAGATTTACACACGTTACCTGGATTACATTTTTATTTTACAGAAGGGTGGGGTAGAAGGGATTGAGGCATTTTTAACATACATCAACAATACTAGTAACTTTCTGAAATTTATGTATGAATTCAATAGTGAGAAAATATCTTACCTGGATGTCCTTCACAGTAAGAACAGGGATAACCACAGTTTTATAGCTATGAGTTTTAGAAAACCCAATTATTCAAACTCCTTTCTCCATTTTGACAGCTACCACCCCTTCCATCAGAATAAATCTGTGGTGAAAGGGCAATTGGTTAGAGCTGCTAGAATGGTCACCACAGATGAGGACTTCCACAATGAATGTGAACTTTTACTGGGTGTGTTCCATAAGAGAGGTTACCCCAATGGACTGCTAGAGGAATTTAAGTCTGAGGTTATGAGAAAAATAAATACTGGATGGTATAAACCCATTTTAGGAGGGTCAACAAATTTTATAATACAAAATATAGAAGCTGATGTGGAGGAGGAAGTAACAGGGGATTTTATCAGACCTCATTACTCCATGAATTTTATAACTACCTTTAACATGGAACACAGAACACATAAACAGGTTATTGAAAAAACTGGGAGATTATTTGTGAAAATCCCACTTTGAAAGAGAAGTTAGGACACAAACCCAGTTTTACATTTAGAAGAGATAGCAACCTGAAGGAAATTTTGGAACACACGTCTAAAGAAAACATGCACCAGGTATCCGTATGAAGAAATGTGGGTTCTGTTCCCAATGTAAATTCATTCTAATGTGTGACAGGTTTCTTATCAAAGGCAATGAATTCAAAGTTAGAGCAAATGTTAACTGTAATTCTAGGAGGGTGGTCTACATAGCATTATGCCAACAGTGCCCATGTTTTTACATAGGTAAAATTGAGCATAGGTTGAAGGAAATAATTTATGAACACAAGTGCAACATCAACAAAAGAAACTCCAACAATGCCTTGGCAAGACATGTTTTGGACAATGAAAGTCACACATTTAAGATCGTAGTTATAGAAGGATTAAAGGAGAGAATGAGGGGAGGTCCATGGGTACAGTTATTGGAACTAAGGGAATTATATTGCCAGCTGACTTTGAATGCCCATGGTTGGCCTAGACTTAATGATTCTTGTTCTGTTGCACCCCTGTTGAAATTGAAAGCATTGACTAGGCAATAAAACAGAGGTACAGACGAATGGTACAATAATCCCTCTGGACCCTTTGGTACAGTTTTGCACTTTAAGTACCACACTATTTATTTGAACTTTATACTTAATACACATTTTTCTTCCTATTCAAGCCCCTTCAAGGAAATGAAGTATGACATACACTTTAAGTACTCTTTAATTGAATGCCCCTATTTCCCATTATAATTGTTTTTAATACTTTTTACCAATATATTTTTTACCATCTTATTGCATGTATTAAATGTTGAGTTATTTTTAGGTACTATGTTTTTTGGGGTGATTTTTATGTATACAATTTTAACTTCTCATTTTAATGTGATTTGATTTTTATTTATTGTATTTTTTATCTAAGATTATTTACAGAAACTAATATATATATATATATATATATATATATATATATATATATATATATATATATATATATATAAAGCATAGTCTGTTTAATACAAAATGTTTACAGTTTTGTAGCTGGCTTGCAAGATTACAGTCAGGATGAAGTGCACTTAAATCTTCCGAACACTAGATGGCATTAAATCTTCTGAACACTAGATGGCAATGTGATGCTACTTTGCCTAAGAAGGTTGGAGACACTCCCTTTTGAAACATCAAAGGAATTGTTGTCATTCCTCATGGATGTGTATATAAAAGTTTTGTATCTTAACTGTTTTTATTTATTTATTTATTTATTTATTTATTTCCAGTTTGATTACCGGGGAAGTCCACTGGGCCCTGAGACCGGAAAAGCTCCAGATGTACAAATATAAAATACAGAAATATAAAATATGAATGATACATTGAGGTGATCAGTTTCTACAATAGAAACATCCATTATTGCAACAAAGTCAAATACTACTTCACTAAGGTTATTCTAAAAGGTTATACAATCATAAGCTGTTGTTATAGGGTAATTTAAGACAAAGCATTATTTGAGCACATGAGCACATTCTTAGAAGGTTATACATTTGTAAAGGAATTCTTATAGAGTAGTTTGAGAAAATTCAATTATATAAGTACATAGAGAAGAGAGTTAAGAAATCTGTTTACAAAATTTACATGAAGCAGTATGAAGATAAGTCTTTGGGACATTTTGAGTGCAATGGAGCACTCCATGTGGTATGAATATGTACTTGGATAGTTTTTCTTTCGGGTGGACTAAAGGGCAGCCTCACCTTTTTACACTCTAGGTAGGATATTTGTGAGTTTTTTAATAGTTTTAGGTAGGGTGAAAGCAGGTGCATTTCCACTTAGTGGACAGATGTTTGAAAAGCAGAGTTTTGAAATGTTCAGTGCTTGATATAGTTCTTAGAGAGGAAGGGAGAGAGTTCAAGCCGGTGAAGGAGAGTTGAAGCTGGCCAGCAGGACTTAGGTTTGTAGATATCAATCAGATTTTGATGTTCAGATCTGAGAGATCTCTTAGGGGTGTAGGGAGGAAGGATATTAGCTAGAGCAGGACAGTTAGATGGCTGAAATATAAGTGTGTGTGCTGTTGTGAGCTGCAGATAGGTTAGGTAGTTTGGTAGTTCTAGCCAATTTAGGGATTGAAGGGAAAGGCAATGGTGGGTGGAGTTTTTACTGTTTGATGCAAATTTAGAGATTTTGTTATAGCAGCTTTCTAGTTTGGAGCTGCTGGAGGGTTAAGAGGGGGGCTCCATAAAGTAAAGAGTGCAAAAGGTAGGTAGTGGCCAGAGTGTGCCTTGTGGTGAGAGAGAGAAAGTGATTATTCCTGTATAGCATGCCTAGTTTTTGATGTTTTTTTTAATATTTTGTTGAATGTGTATGTCGAACTTTAGGAATTCATCAACGAGGAGTTTTGCAGAGGGAACAACTTCAATAGTGGATTTAGAGTTGCTAAGGACTTTGAAATATCTTTATTGAAGGAGTAAGATTTTCTAGGAGAAGAGGAGAATTTTGGATTTGTTAGCATTAAGGGAGAGGTGTTTTTTATGCATCCAGTTTTCAGTGGTTGAGAAGGCAGCTTGGGTTTTGAGAAGCAGTTCAGAGCTGTTTGTGGCAGATTAGACTATGGTTGAATTGTGTTATTAATAAAAATATTAAAGAGCATGGGTCCCAGGATGGATCCCTGTGGTACACCTGTTTGGGTGGGTAGGAAGGAGGAGATGGAGTTTTTCCATTTGACTGCCTGAGACCTATCAGATAAGTAGCTAGAGAACCAGGATAGAGAATTAGGAGATAGATGCAGGTTTGATAGATGAAGGAGAAGATGATTATGAGAAACAGTGTTGGAAGGCTTTAGAGAAAGACAGTAGAGACCAGGTGACCTGAGTCTTGGGCTTCGTTGATAGTTTCTAGGTGATAATAGAGCAGTAGTAGTGCACCAGAATGAAAGCCATGTTGGGTAGGTGTTAGAAGATGGTTTTGGGTTAGAAAAGGCATAAGTTGGGAGTGGACACACTTTTCTAAGATTTTAGAGATAGGTGAGAGCAAAAGTTTGAGATGTTGTTCTTGCCTCCTTTGCAGGCTATCCCATCTGCAAGGAGGATGGAATATTGTCAGGGCATTAGAGCAGGGTTTAAGATAGAAGTTTTTAGAAGGATTTTTTATGAAGTTAGTAGAAACAGGTTTGAGCTCAAATCCAAGCGGAGGAATTGGAAGAGAATGAATGGGAACAGAAGGGATATTGGTAGGGAAGAAGGTCTTAGTTAGGCCAGATATTGTTTGTAAGAAGAAAGAATTAAATTCTGAGCATAATTTCAGGACTGGGATTATTTTGGGAACCGATTAAGGAGAATTTTGGGGTTTTTGTTATTGTTAGATTGGAGGTTGGAGTAATAGGATTTTTGTGTTTTACTTGGTGTTGGGCAGTTTTGGAACAGTTTCCATAGTTTATCCCTTTGATGCATAATTATTTTATATTGGCTGGCATGCATTCATTTTTAATTGCATTAGTTGTTAAAACTTTAAACCTGCACAATTACATGGCCCTATTGAATATTGTTTTTATATTCTAATGAAGTTCCTATAAGGGATGAAAGCACTTAATATATACACATATATATATATATATATATATATATATATATATATATATATATATATATATATATATGTATTTTTTGTTTTCGATTTAAGTGGTTTTACCAAGTAAAACAGTTGCTGCTCGTGACTTTCAGCCTTAGCTTTGTTTAGTTTTGGAGTGTCTTGGATTTTATGTTTTACCTCTATAAAGAAGTAAGAAGTACAAAACAAGTGAGTGCTCAACTCATCTATTGAATATGACAATAACATATCACCATCATAACAGTAAACTGGCATGCATTCATTTTTAATTGCATTAGCTGTTAAAACTTTATACCTGCACAATTACATGGCCCTAAACAGAGATAACAGGAAAGAGGAGGACAGTGATTGGAAGGAGGAACATTCACAGTGACCAATTAAAAGTGAAGAATCTAACATTTAACTACAACACCGTCACCTTACCACCACTTCATAGTCTTGTACAGCATCAAGGAATCACTGTACATCATGACAAGTTTGTCTGGCATTTTTAAAAGGATATGCAGAGGGCTTGTGAAGTGTCTGTTAGTAAAACTGGATATTCATGGTAGATCAAATAGAATTATGTTTCTGGGAAGGTCCTTACCACTATAATTATGGAGCACTTCAAGATACTTCATTCACTAAACAGTCATAGCCATGTCAAGAAAAATTTGGCACCAAATCAATATAGTTTGCTATAGACTTATATATCCCAGTGTTTACAGAGAGGGGGAGTGTCATTCTGTACATTGCCTCGTAGGTTAAATGCCTACATCAAGGAATGCCAGTTTAGCTTTTGTTTCAGATTTATTTCTACACTACACTAAATATCTTTTACTTGTTGGAAGTAGGTGTACTACAATGATATCGATCGTTATTCTCCTTCACATGCACACACACACACACACACACACACACACACACACACACACACACACACACACACACACACACACACACACACATTACACACACAAACAAATAACACACACACACACACACACACACACACACACACACACAGTTCATAAACATTTAGGCTAATACTGCATAAATATATAATTACTCCTGTATTTGACTTAAAAAATAAAAAGTAAACAAATAAATAAAAATATAAATAAAAAATATATATATTTTTAAAATAGAATGCTTTTTCTTCAGTCTTTCTAAAAAGTAAAAAATAAGGAAGAAGAGCGAAAACTTTGCAAAAGAAACACATACAAGTGGATTGCTGATTCCTGCTACTTCTTCTGGTTCCTCATTACCACAATCATCAAGACTAACCTCAAATGCTTTTTGAAATCAGCTTGTCTGTGTTTCTTTTGCAAAGTTTTCACTCTTCTTCCTTATTTTTCACTTTTTAGAGTGACTCAGTACAAAACAAGCTTGTTTTAAAAATATATTTTTTTATTTATATTTTTATATATAAATAGAAATTCAGGTCAGGTGACTGAAAATCATATTGAACTAATGTGAAGATTTTGATTATATTTGCAGTCAATCCAGCTAACAAAATTTGAGAAATCATACAATAAAATTGCAACGTTTTCCGCACATTTTTCCAGCAGAAAACACCACTACACAGCTCTGAGGCAGCTAAACTGTCATAACTTCCCTATTCTGAAAACAAACTTAAGCAATTAAAAAGTGCACATCAATTCACAACCATCCATGAGACTGCCCATCCCTCAACAGTCTTCTTTTCTAATATAATCCCTCTAACACAATCCATTCATTTGAAAAATTATTGGCAAAAATAATTCATTCATATTATTCTCTTTTGGACTCACCATACACCTGATGAATATCAAAAAAATCTGGAATTCCTACCTTATGCTCCTCCACCTAAGAGAAAATCCAAACAATTTCAAACACCACATGAAACTCCTCCTGTACAACTCCTGGCAACACCACTGCTAGAAATTAACTGATTGCTACCTACAATACATGCATATATCCAATAGCTTACGCACACACCATTGCTTTCTCTAATGGTTCTTACTCCTTGCCATCCATTGTACTACTAATCATAAATTAATCTCATCAAGAAGGTATTGGGAAGAGCTGCCATGAGCAGCATGTGATCACATTTACAGACACTTGATTAGCAGCACCTGCAAATCTGCTTACACAGGCATTCATCATAGTTTAAATGTATAACTTCCCATGTGTGATTTGCAAATACAGTTTGTCTTCCTTGTAAAACTTTATGCCTTTCTTGATTCAAACCTTCACTAAAGTCAAGATATGTAACTTCTCTATGGTCAAGGCATACAGCTTTTTCTGTTGTGAAGGGACATATATACCTATACAAACAGGCATTTTATAAAGATTTTAATAGTGCTGATTGTTGTTTGGATTACTTTACATATTTCTATCTATCTATCTATCTATCTATCTATCTATCTATCTATCTATCTATCTATCTATGTATCTATATATATCAGTTCAGAGATGTATATGTGTATATTAGGCTAATGGCCATTAGTGCCTTTATAAACTCTGTATTTGACTTAAAAACTAAAAAGTAAACAAATAAAAATATAAATAAAATATATATATATATTTTTAAAATAGAATGCTTTTTCTACAGTTTTTCTAAAAAGTAAAAAATAAAGAAGAAGAGCGAAAACTTTGCAAAAGAAACACATACAAGTGGTTCCTCGTTACCACAATCATCAAGACTAACCTCAAATGCTTTTTGAAATCAGCTTGTCTGTGTTTCTTTTGCAAAGGTTTCACTCTTCTTCCTTATTTTTCACTTTTTAGAGTGACTCAATACAAAACAAGCTTGTTTTAAAAATATATTTTTTTATTTATATTTTTATATGTGAATAGAAATTCAGGTCAGGTTACTGAAAATCATATTGAACTAATGTGAAGATTTTGATTATATTTGCAATCAATCCAGCTAACAAAATTTGAGAAATCATACAATAAAATTGCAAAGTTTTCTACACATTTTTCCAGCAGAAAACACCACTACATAGCTCTGAAGCAGCTAAACTGTCTTAACTTTCCTAATCTGTAAAAAAACTTAAGCAATTAAAAAGTGCACATCAATTCACAACCATCCACGAGACTGCCCATCCCTCAACAGTCTTCTTTTCTAATATAATCCCTCTAACACAATCCATTAATTTGAAAAATTGTTGGCAAAAATAATTCATTCATATTATTCTCTTTTGGACTCACCATACACCTGATGAATATCAAACAAATCTGGAATTCCTGCCTTATGTTCCTCCACCTAAGAGAAAATCCAAACAATTTCAAACACCACATGAAACTCCTCCTGTACAACTCCTGGCAACACCACTGCTAGAAATTAACTGATTGCTACCTACAATACATGCATATATCCAATAGCTTACGCACACACCATTGCTTTCTCTAATGGTTCTTACTCCTTGCCATCCATTGTACTACTAATCATAAATTAATCTCATCAAGAAGGTATTGGGAAGAGCTGCCATGAGCAGCATGTGATCACATTTACAGACACTTGATTAGCAGCACCTGCAAATCTGCTTACACAGGCATTCATCATAGTTTAAATGTATAACTTCCCATGTGTGATTTGCAAATACAGTTTGTCTTCCTTGTAAAACTTTATGCCTTTCTTGATTCAAACCTTCACTAAAGTCAAGATATGTAACTTCTCTATGGTCAAGGCATACAGCTTTTTCTGTTGTGAAGGGACATATATACCTATACAACAGGCATTTTATAAAGATTTTAATAGTGCTAATTGTTGTTTGGATTACTTTATATATGTCTATCTATCTATCTATCTATCTATCTATCTATCTATCTATCTATCTATCTATCTATGTATCTATATATATCAGTTCAGAGATGTATATGTGTATATTAGGCTAATGGCCATTAGTGCCTTTATAAACCTAACCAAGCATCCCAACTGTAACCCACAAGTTTATGTGTCTTAGAAGTTATTTTAAGGGGTATACATAAGCTAGGGAATGCCTCAGTCTATTAAGGACATCAGTGCTAGATCCAAGGAATATTTTTGATTTCACATCCACTGGTCTATTTGTCTCTTGAAAAGGGTAAGGAAAAGCCCTGCTTCACATGAATGATTAGCCTTTTCCAGAAAAAGAGAATTCTCTGAGACATATACCTGTTCTTCCAAAGTGCCCTATTTATGTCACAAGCAAAGTTTATATCTGTAGAATGGGCAGTTCTGATGCTATTTGTTTTGAGGATATGCAAAAGGTGCATCAGAGTGGGATCCAAGGATGCTTGTATGTCAGGCATAGATTGCTTCTCAACATTCTATAGGAAACAAGAGTATAGACATTGGGCTTTGAGGTGATCTGCATAAGGCATGCTGTTTACAGTCCATATTCTTTTTGTAAGAAACCTCTGCGGATGGTCCAGGTTTTGCTTGTGCCTCATCAGGAACATACCAGAGGGGAGATGTATTCAATGATCAGCTTTATAAGGGCAGAATATAGTGGAACAATGACTTCCTTGGACCTAGACCTATGCCCTTGATTATGATTTGAGAAACATGGAATGATTTCATTACTACTTTAGGGACATGTTGGTCAAAAGCAAGGTTACTATCCACTTACATTGCCAAATTCCTGATTACTGCATCTAGTCTTTGAGGTGTGTTATCGGTGAAGTAATTTTTTAGGGTGGCTGACTTCCAAAAGAGTACTATTATGCATTTCTAGGCATTGAGTTTTAAGGTATGGGATTGGAACCAGTCAGTTGTCTGAGTTAGTACTTTCTATAAGATGTTTGTGTCTTAGGGGGATCCTTTGACTGCTCAAAGTTTGCAATCATCTGCAAATATGGTCAACCAGATGTCCTTGTTGTTGGCTTTTACTTTTGAGAAGTAGATGCCAGAAAGGAGCAGACCCAGCAGAGAACCCTGAGGGAATCCACTAGTAACAGGCCTCTTTGATGAGATCCAAACTTCCTGGGACTTTATGTCTGGATCCATGAGTTTGTTTTCAATGTTTGAATGGAATATTATATTGAATGTCTTTACTAGGTCAAGATAGGCAGTATGCAATGTTTTGCCCTGGTTTTCCTTCCCAAAGAAGATCACCAGGATGAGTAGGCATCATCTGTATTGAAGAAACCAAACTGGGTTGGATATAATGTTCGAATGTTCTCAATGTCCTTAGTAATCATTTCCATGATAATTCTTTCCATGCCTTTGCATATGGGACTAGTCAGAATTATGGGCCTGTAGTTTCCAAGGTTTTTTGATGGCTCAACCGTGTAATAGGAATGGCTGTCAGTTCTCCATTCACATGGCACAATGCCTGTCTAGTGGCTATCATTAAAACGTGACTCTAGATGTCCTCATAAGTCATTTATCAAGCTATTTAGGAGGCATTTTGCCCATCAATGCAGTGCTTTTGGCATTAGAGGGCACATCTAGATCCTGCTCCTTAATAATAGTGGAAGGGTGTGTAGTACTATATATATATATATATATATATATATATATATATATATATATATATATATATATATATACTTCATATCCACGAAAACCCACAAGATCTAATTACATATCATTGAGATGACTTTCACAAAACACCACAACATCAAACCCTTAAAATGTCGAGTCCCACATTGTTGAACACAATTAACTATGTGTTGCAGATAGTACAATCTCAGAGTTAGTATATTTAAGTTTGGGGGTGCACGGAGTTTGCCCCCCTGCAAAAATGAAGAATGCAATATAGTTGTAGTCGTTTATTTGTTTTACTGTTTTTTGGGGGTGCAGTTAGCTGTCATTAGTTGGTAGTTTCAAGTATTTGTTCTGTAGTATGTTTGTGGTGTTCTTTTAAGGGTCTAAAGAATTATGGGATGTTTTGAATTGTAGGAAGTTGTGGTTCCAATTTAGGGAAAGTAATGTTTTAATGTAGGTGCAATGGGAAAGTTTTAACTGTTTTACTTATGGAGACATAAGTGGTTGGATTGGTTGTAGACGTCTGGGGAGGAGTTTTCGATAATGTGGCATTTGTCAATTTACATTTTCAATGTTGTGGTCTTTCGTGGAAGTCATCTTGATGATATATAATTCGATCATGTGGGTTTTCACAGATATGGAGTTGACCCATATATATATATATATATATATATATATATATATATATATATATATATATATATATATATATATATATATAGTGATGGGTCTTGACAATATCCCTGGAGGTATCTTAAATAGCATGAAGCATGATTTAGTCAACCCCATAACACTGTTCAATATCAGTCTCCGTACAGGTTTTCTACCAAGCAAATTGAGAACAGCTCAAGTCATACCCCTGATTAAGAGAGGATCTTCAACAGACCCAGGCAGTCAGGCAGTTACATACCTATAGATCTGAACAGCCTTATATGAAAAGCCATGGAAATACTTATCATGGAATTAATCAATCAGGAAATAGGGAACTTCCAAATACTGAACCCATCTCAGTTTATATCAGTAGATGGCAGATGATACTTGCTCAGCCTAATGGATTTTTTTGAAAAAGTCTCCAAAACAATGGATGAAGGCAAAAAGGTACACACCACATACCTTGTCATGACCAAAGCTTTTGACACAATTCCCCATTGAGGCATAGTAAAAAAGCTAAATAAACTGGGAATAAACACTGTGTTACCTGATGGATTGACAACTGGCTCACAGCTAGGACACAGATAATCAAAATAGGGGAAATTACCTCCACAATGAGACCAGGCACCAATGGAGTAGCTCAGGGTTCTGTGCTGGGACCTTTCCTGTTTGGCAACTAATTTTCTGAAGTAAAATCCAATAACACAAGACTTTCAATGACTAAGTTTGCAGTAGGCTGTAAGCTAGGAGCAGTCATTGAACCTCCCAAATGATTTAGCCATCCTTCAAGAGGGTTTGTCTCAAATAAATAACTGGTGTCATAATCATGGTCTGAATCTAAATGCCAAAAAAAATGCATTATTGTATCCTTTGGGAAGTCATATGCACCCAAGGAACAACCACAGTGACAAGACCCTAAGAGTTGACCCCGTTATTCAGGATTTGGAAACTTATGTGGGCAGTAGCCTACCTTTTGATGTGCATGTGTCAATTGTTGCAGTAAAGTCCTTCTATATTGCACAGCTTATTAAAAAAAGAAAGGATTATGTCTGGAATATGAGGATGTCATTGCCCACCTTTACTCATCCTTCATTAGGCCAGTCATTGAATATTATGCCTCCTTTGGCATGCATCTGTTCAGAAACATACATAAAGTTGAAGGTCCACAGAGATACATTAGAAAAAAGGGTACACAGGCTAAACAACATGTCTTACATGAACCAACTCATAGCACTATCAATGTACTCAGTATCCTACAGACAGCTAAGAGGTGACCTGTGTATGTCATACAAGGCATCATCCGACTCATTATTGATGGATTTTCTGCACATCAGCAAGACAAATGGCATTAGAAATATTCAGTCCATGGATCTAAACCTCTTTTGGAATATCAAGAGAACAGTTTGGAGAGACAGTTGCTTCACAGAGGATACTACTGCTGTGGAGCAGACTCCTCATCCACATAAAAGAAAGTTCATCTCTGTCCATTTTCAAGAACAACTTAGATTTATGGATGGGAAACAGAACATTTATGCCAGGACTGCCCTTATAGTACTAATGGACAGATACAATTCCTAAATGCTTTATCCCATGCATTGATCACCTCATATTATCTATGATATGATCCCAGTTATTCTTCTTAGGGGTAATATATATAATTATAGTCCATGGCATGGGTAAAGCCAATCTAACTAAATGGGATAGGTTATTTTGAGTAGAAAAACTGGTACCAAACATTGTAACAGAAGGACCAGTAAACTAACCATTTCTCTTAGATGTGTGAGCCATTAAGATGGAAGGCCTGGACTATTATCTCATTCTCAGTATCTGAAATTTTAGGTTTATATGGGATGGCTGGTTTAGGTGCCATATCACTGTAGTGAAATAAAAAAATGATATCAGGCAACTCAGCAGGGCTTGTGTGGTTACAAGCTTATCTACAAGTGCAGAAAATAAATACAAATAATTATGCAGCATTACTGTTTAAAATGTCAGCAATTATGATATCTGAATATGTACATCTAACCAGTAGCTGTAAAATCTCCCCCATTGCAACAACAGTACCTAAAAAGGGGAAAATGCAGGTTATACCTGGGATATAGAAAAGCATTAGTAATAAACATTTTCTTAAATCTTACTTTAACCAAAGCTAGCTTCTCAGTTCAGACATGTGAGAATATCCTTAGGAAATGTTTCCAGAAAATAATATTTGTATGTAGTATAAGTCAATTATCATTATAGTAGCAACATTTAGGGCTTTGATGCAAAAAAAAAACAAAAAAAAACACTGGGCCAGATTCAATAAAACCTACACTAAGGGTACATTATGACTACACGATCCCCAAGATTCATGAAGCTGGGCGCAAGGACAGCGTTAACCTTGCCCCGACTGTGTGGCATAGAGATGGCGCAGCAGCACCACATGCATATTAATGAAGGCGCACTGCCATAATGGCCATGTGCATTGGAAACATGTACGAGTGCAGGTGGCATATCCAAGCACTGCACAGAGGCATGAACATGCCTGCATATGCGTAACCTAAAATGCTGACTAGTACAGCCTACCTCTAATAGTAGTCACTCCTGTCAGTGTCCGTGGATACTGAAATGTATGCAAAGCATAAAAGACATTTTTGCGAACACCAAAATAAAAAGTGAACACAAAGGCACGTAGCTGAAAATTGAGTCCCCATCCCTCGAACAAATGATATTTAAAACCCCGTGCCCGTATTCCATTGTAGTGTCGCTAGTTATACCAAGTGGAAGCGAAACGCATCGTGTTAGCGTGCCGGCAATTGCTAAGCCTAGCCCAATGGTTAGGGTTACCACCTGTCCTATATTGTGAGGTAAAGTCCCCCCTCTAGGCAGGTGTGTCCATACCAAAACCATTATAAATGTCAAATGCCCTGCGATAGTAGGACATAATTATGTCCCATATTTTATGTAATAGTCCCATACAATACTTATTTCCGTATATAAAATGCCTAAATGTTACAAGAAACAGAATAAGCAAGTAAACAAAACAGAATAAGCAACTACACTGCTACAACAATAAAAGCTTATATTTAGGCCTAAAACTAAAGTACTATCCTTTGTATTGACCATGGGTATGTGTTGGCCTGTAAACTCTGATGTGATATATAAAATACCTAAATGTTACAAGAAACAGAATAAGCAAGTAAATGAAACAGAATAAGCAACTACACTGCTACAAAATAAAAGCTTATATTTAGGCCTAAAACTAATGTACTGTCCTTTGTATTGACCGTGAGTATGTGTTGGCCTGTAAACTCTGATGTATGTCCCGAAAATGTCCCATCCAGGTCATATGAAAAGGTGACAACTTTACCAATGGTCAGAGCATTCGCCCAATATCTGCCCATTTGCGGTTCAAGTCGTCCTTGTCAGGATGGCCCATAGATGAGCGTGTATTACCCGGGTCTACCTACCATGTCATGAAAGAGAAGTATTTGCGTGGACCTATGTGCGTGAAGTACAGCATGTGGATGATCAAAAATGCTAGGTTAGTCCTCACAACCATATTGGTCCCAGAGATATGTAGTGTACGCAATGTGTTCTGTAGACTGTGCCATGGGTCATCAACTAGAGAAGGGATGGATGGTGTCTATGGAATATGGGGATGGGGGGTGACGGGTAATGTAATAATTTCCCAAGGTGAGACTGGGTTGGATGGACAATAGGTGAACTGGAGGTCTACAAGGGAGCAGTGGGTGAATCAGGAAGATAACCAAAGAACAAATATTCACATCCGCAATACAATCCCACAAACATGTGAACATTAAAAAGTGCAATACACATGTACAGAAACGTTACCGGCACATACCCACATAATGGTCTGGCCTGAACTGAGCCATCCAACCCCAACACACCTGGATAAATATTTTAATGCCCATCATCCCCTTCACAGCATACCACCTGTACCCTCCTGAACGCCCACCAAAACCACCCGTACTCGGGCTGCTAGATAGGCGCAGCCATATCTGCACATAGTGACCCCTACCCATATCTAGTAGGCAGTCTCACCCTAGGCAGTCTCAGGAATGCAAACTATGTATCCCTTGCATGCATAACCCTGCCTTATTGCTGTAAAGCAAAGAAGGACATCAGTCCCCACAATTTTTGGATATCCCTCATGAGATAAGTATCTGTTCTAAACATCAGACTTGGTATCACGACATGATGTCCAGTCCTGTATACATCTGGACACAAGTTGTATGAGCAGTAGTTGTACACAAGACTGCTCAGCCTCCAGCCAGTCCTGCAGAACCTATGACCTGGGATTAAACAGTTGACTGTGATGCATGTCTCCCCATGTGCATTATCAGGAATATATGCCTTACACATTTGCATAGTGGCAGTCGGATATAGGGTGCTTAAGGCGCTTTAAAGCAGACGTAAGTAGGGTTACCACCTGTCCCACCTTGCGAGGGACAGTCTCTTTTTGGGCAGTTGTGTCCCGACCAAATGGCAAATGTCCTGTGATTGTAGGAAATACTTATGTCCCATATTTCATGTAACAGTTGCATAAAACTGTTATTTCTTTATGTAAAATACTTAAATTTTACAAGAAACAGATTAAGCAACTAAACTGCTACAAGAATAAGCTTTCATTTAGGCAAATAAGTAAACCATTGTACTGACCATGGGTATGTGTCGGCCTGTAAAATCTGATGCATGTCCTGAAAATGCCCCACTTTAGCCATTTGAAAAGGTGGCAACCCTAGACGTAAGCGGGTATGCAAGTGTGTATGCACAACGGTAAGTGGCGGTGATTCAATGGTATGGGAAATGTAGATAAGCATGTAGGTGTATATGCATGTGCATGTACAGACCGATACACACACACACACACACACACACACACACACACACACACACACACACACACATATATATATATATATATATATATATATATATATATATATATATATATATGTAGATATGAAGAATGAACATGGTCACAATATAGAAGTCATAAGGAATATGAAAGGAAACAGCAGCGGAAAGCCCCATAATATTTAGTGCTGTTATATATCAGGATGGCCATAGGTGAGCACACCTCTGCATCCCCAACCACAGGTAGGATGCTAAAAGTGGAATGAACTATCTCCCCGTGCTAAGTCTGACTTTCAACTAGGTACAGGGCAGTCCCGGTCCCCAGTCGGACAAGCCTAAACCCAGATGACCATATGACCACCCTGACGCTTTGGAGGTCTGAATATCCTCGGAGTGAGTCAACATGCGGCACAAGTCCAGAGCAGTAGGGAATAGGGAATGGTGCATGTGTAGTAGTGCGGTTTTCCCAACAGGAATATGGATGCCTGCTGTGTAAGTGAAGTGATGAGGCATGTGATCGGGTAACTATGAACCATGGGTATACATATAAATGAAGCAGAACACCAATGGTGTAGTGGGTAGAGCATCCGCCTAACGAAAAGGCATTCACGGTTCAAGTTCGACAATAGCACAAATAATTTTCCTTGTCGAATGAATGTTGCTCTGCTGTAAAGCCGACATTTAAACATGTAAAGGTGAATGTGTGTATTGCATGGGACTATTATCCAGATCCTTTCAATCAAAGTGGTATTGTCATAATGAATAAGGCCCAACTAAGCACAAATAAGTGGCAGTAAACATATGTAATGCACAGTAAGCATAGGCGAGTGCGTCTGGCGGGTGTAAGCAGCTCCCAGCATAGGAAATGTATGTTTGTTTGTGCAGATGTAATATATACACACACACACACACACACACACACACACACACACACACACACACATATATATATATATATATATATATATATATATATATATATATGTATGTATAGATATATAAATATATATATATATATATATATATATATATATATATATATATATATGTATGTATAATATACACACACATATGTGTGTGTATAGATATATATCTACATACATGAAAAAAAATATATATATATGTATATATATATATATATATATATATATATATATATATATATATATATATATATATATATATATATCTATAAAGAATGGATGTTGTAACAATAAAGCATACACAAGGGATGTGAAGGGAATCAAGAGCAATGTTGGTATTATATAGTGCTTTCAGCGTATGTCATAAAAAGCTGCCCAGGAGTGAGGAGAGCACCGCTACTCACACCAGAGGCAGGGTTTACCAGTGGTTGTAACATCGTTGAAATGCTACATCTACTTTACACACAGACTGAATGTAGTTCCATGCTGAGACCTCCACAAATAGGGAAGCGCAAATGGCCGGAGTCCATAATCCCAGGAAACGCACGTATGTGCAAATATACATGGTGGAAGACCCTGTGAATACACGAGGCAGGACAAAATGTGTGTAGTCCCCAAAAGCTCTGGAGAGGGCAATGTGTAAAGGTGTGTCATGGCTGCGATAACAAGTGGATAATGGATGTTACATGTGTAAATTTAACACGGGTGGGGTGGAGGAACTATGGGTATGCTATTATGGATCGAGGCATGCCAGGGTTGGTTGGGCTGGTTCTAATGGACCGCCCCGTGGAGGTCAGCTAGTTCGTAATAGGTATATATATGCATACTCACATGCAGACAACAATATATGTTGAAGTACAAATTCTGTAACACATGCATTCCATTTGTTGACAAAAATAATAGGAATGTGCCCATACAAACATCGACAGTAGATGGAATAATAGGCTGTGCAGAAGAGGGACGGATCAAATCACACTATCACATTCCAATTACCATCGGTAATCCATACATGAACATATAGCGACATCTGCCTGCTGTATAATGTGCTACATACCGATTACAAGATAACTGGAAAAAGTGTTGGTGTTATAATGAATAAGGCACTAGTATGCCGGTGAAGCATATATAAACACCATTACGCATGTGTAAGTGCGTATGAGCGGGGAATGTATTGGCACACAGATGTACATATATATAATCATATATATATATATATATATATATATATATATATATATATATATATATATATATATATATATATATATTCTGTGGTGGTGGTGCTGCGGTAGCGCTGTCACCTGACAGTAAGACGTTGTCCCGTTCGATTCTCAGCTAGAGCGTCTTCTGTCTGGGGACATGCATGAATGGGCGTACCTTCGTTGAAGGTTGTGCATCAGGGCTGGCAACTCGGCACATAAAAATCTACTGCCAATCATTAGCGGACCGGAGTTCCACTGTGGCAACCCCTAACCGGAAAAAGCCGAAAGACACAACAACATATATATATATAATATATATATATATATATATATATATATATATATTTAGACATATATGCATATATACATATATCTATCTATATATAGATATATATATATATATATATATATATACACACACACACACACACACACACACACACACACACACACACACACACAAACACAAATATATACATATATATATATATATATATATATATATATATATATATATATATATATATTTATATATATATGGATTCACTACTGAATCCTGAATTACACAATCCCGAAGCCCAAAATACCGAGACTATAAGCCCGAAACCCCACATTACAGAAATGTTAAAAGCGCGAAATTCAAAATTGCGAAAATACTACATACATACAGCACACAAACAAACATACACATAACCTCCCCCCATAACCAAACAAACCACCCTACACTAAAGATAACCAGGGGGGCTTCACCCCCTGCACCCCCCATACCCCCCTACTTTAATATTCTAACTCAGAGATTGCACAAACATACACACAAGGCAAACTCACACCCACATATTACAGCCCCTCACACACACACACACACACACACACACACACACACACACACACACACACACACACACACACACACCACAGTCACAACACATGCTTACACACAATAAAGCCCCTCACAAGCACACTTGCACACACATACTTACCTGAACCGCAACACCAGAAGCACTAACTCAAAATCCCTTAACATCGGGATTTTGAATTTCGTGCTTCTGGTCTTTCGGTAATGTGGGGTTTCGGCTACATGGTCTCGAGCTTTTGAAATTCGAGATTTCAAAAGTACGAGATTTAGTAGTGTTCCCATAGATATATATATATATATATATATATATATATATATCTATGTAAAAGAGCAAAATATGAATATACATGTATGAATATATATGCAGACATATCTGTATGTATTAATGTAAATATATATATATATATATATATATATATATATATATATATATATATATATATATATATATATATATATGTGTGTTACAGTAAATATACACATGTATATACCTAGGTTATGTTACAGCAGTTACGGGTAACATATGTTTAGACCGGTCATATGTTGGTGGGAGGTCCAATCAACAAACGCCTACCTCCCACCCCCCAGCTAGGCTGGTGAGACATACAGGCATGCAATAAAGGTAAATACAACACTGCTTCCCAGATCACCAGCAGGAAACTACCAGTGGGAGAGATCTACAAGGTCTACACTTTAAACATGGACAGTGACGTCCCTTGTAGCACACCAAAAATTTTGTCATTCCAGCCAATGGGAGTAAACAATATTATGACCAGGATGTAGCTGTACACGGAACAGTAGGTTGTGCAAGCCTGATAACACATGGGTTGACACAACGTACGACATGTGTCCCGACACAGGGAGAGTGGGCAGTGTGTAGGGGTGTGTTCATATCCCACCTGTGCCCACCTGCGCCTACAGTAAGGATGAGTGCTGTAGAGTAGTGGCAGGTAGGGGAACTATGGGTATGTGATTATGGGCCTAGGCATGCAGGCATTGGCTGGCAGACACGTATTAGGACTGCCCCGTGGGTGTAAGTAATATTCCAATGTGGATATAGCAGATGCCCATACCTCTCAAACCCTAAGAGCACATCTACTGGACAGTCCGTAAACCATTGGGGGAACACATAGGGACCATATCATTGAACTGTCCCCGTTTACCAGGGACGTCCGTGATTACGAATCAGAATCTAACACAGTCCCAACTAAACCCTCCTAGAACTAGTGATATTAGTAGGAACGATGGTGGAATACACGTAATGATTAATGACAACATGTAAGAGTCATAAGCAGCATGTACCTCAGACAATGTGTATGAATACATATGTGCTCTGTGTCCGTCGATGTCAGGTTAATAGCACCAACCTTCTAAATGTGTCCCTGAGGTCGTTATGCAGTATCCCTGATTCAGTGTTCATTCTTCCCCATTCGTATGAGAGGTCTGATAGTGACAGAAAGCGCATGTTCCTCTGACTACCTTAGAAAGTTGATAGAATAATAGAGTTGGGGTTACCAACTGTCCACCTTTGCGAGGGACACTCCCCTTTGGGCAGTTGTGTCCTGCAAAATAACTGTAATTATGGCAAATGTCCTGTGATTTAGGGCAAAGATTACCTATATTGTCTGTAGTAGTTGCATAAAACAATTATGTTCACCTGAAACACCTAAATGTTATAAGTAACAGTATAAGCAACTATAATGCTACAAGAGTAACCTTTTATTTAGGCAAAACAGTGAAGTACTCCCCTTTTTACTGGCTGTGTGTATGTGTTGCCCAGCAAAGTCTGACATCTTTACATACAGGTCCTATAGGGTTGCCACCTTTCCAAATGGCCAAAGTGGGACATGTTTTGTAGAAATGTCAGACTTTCCAGGACAAAACATACCTATAGCCATGCATAGTACAGGATTATACGTATTTGCACAAATAAAAGCTTAATCTAGTTACATTTGAATGGCTTATACTACTTCACATAACATATAGAAGTTTCATATATAAAATAACTGTTTTATGCAATTATTAATGAAACGTAGAATATAATAATGTCCTGTAATTGGGACATTTGCCATGTCTTGATTGTTTTTGCAGTGTCCCTCGCAAAGTGGGACAGGTGGTAACACCAAAGTCCCACCTTGGCCAATTGAAAAGGTGGCAAACCTATAATAGGTATGTAGTAGCATGACTCGGCTGATGGATGTAGCTCCCACAACCCAACTACTTGTCTGTATTGAAGAGTCTTGGTTCCCATGTATCAGCCAGATGGGAGCAGAGTGTAGGCGGAACACACAAATATGATTAATTCACTGGACAGGCCACTGATTCCATACAGTTGAATGCCATGCCATCGCCTAATGGGAAGCCATTCCCGATACTGTAGTCAGGAGCGGCCTTGGGTCAACTGGTGCCCTAGGCAAAGGGCACAACTGCACCCCCCACCACTCCACCCAGTGTCCCCATCCTGGTGGTCTACCTACACCAAACAAATACTGGTAAAGTGCCCAAACTAAAGCGGCACCCTAGGCGGCCACTTAGTTGGCCTATGCCTAAGGCCGGCTATGACTGTAGTCCGATGTGATAGGCATCACAAGGTGGAGCAGATTGTAAGAGGAACACACAAATATGAATGATTCACCGGACAGGCCACTGATTCCATACAGTCGAACGCCATGCCATCGCCTAATAGCCAGCCATTCCCGATACTGTATTCATGTAGTCCAATGTAATAGGCATCACAATGTGGGAGCACATTGTATGAGATACACACAAATATGATTGATTCACTGGACAGGTTGCTGATTTGGTAAAGTCGAAAGTGATACTGTCGCCTAATGAGCAGCCAATCCCGATACTGTAGTCATGTAGTCCGATGTAATAGGCATCACAAGGTAATACTGTGGCCCTCGCTCACACCCAGGGGTGTGAGTGACAGATACAAGCATCGATGTCGGTGCATTTGCAAGTGCAGGAGTGAGTGGGTGTAAGCGTGTTTGGCTACCAGTATGCAAGTATTGCACTGGTTAAGCAATGTAGAGGCTAACCGAGCATAAGAGGCTGTAACCAGAGGTCAGCAGTGCCTAACACCGTGCAAACCCATGCACGCCCGCTCCCAACTGCTTTAATGTGCCTTACTCCTTCCGTATCCAATGGGTTTGTTCTGCCTTGCAACCAATTAAATGTCCTTTGCAAGGGTCAGAACCAGGACCCTGCACAAACAGCTAATGTGCATTACCAATACACCATGGCAAATATACAGACAACGGACAGTAACACAAACATGTCATACAGTGCAGTCATTCCACATTATAGGAATGTATCCCATCATGTAGATGTACATGTGAGTGTTTATGTCCAGCATATAGGTACATACATATATAGAGATGTATCAGGAACATACCATGTGGCAAAAAAGCATTACAAACAAATGAAACGGGAAACACCAGCGACATCGGTATTATGTGGTGGTGTTGCTCTATGTGATCACAAGACTCCCTCAGACAGACACGTGTCAGTCATATACGCAAATAGTTGTACATTGGCCATATACATCACTCTGTGCATGTAATGTACATTAACACAACAGTACCTGTCCAATCATTATGTGTGAACAGTACTCTTGCAAGGTGCTGTGTGCAACATCATCATCATGATAAAGGTAAATGGGGTAACCATAGAGGGGACCGGAAGTGTTTTGTGTACAATGGGGTCATCCTCCTCACTTGTACCTGGACCATGTAGGAGTGATGTGCATACCAGGATCGTGTACCTGAGGGACAGGGGTGAGGATAACAGTAGTATGTTATGATGCATATTACAAGGGTTTCATGTGTCCTGTGAGCATGTGTGTGTAATGGACAGCTATGTATAGGGCAGACAGATGGTGTGCTTGGAGCCGAATGGCCTTATGTGTCTGTAGGTGAGGGTCAGATGTTGGGAAAGGAGTGTAGGTATGGCTGTGGAGGATAGGTAGGATCACAGAAAAGACAGCATACAGGGTTGGTATATGACACATGTGGGGGGATACACCCTGGATGGGGATGGGTCTTCGGCATTCAAAAGCCCATGGGAAAAGTGGGACAGAGGTACCCAGCCATGGGCAACTGTCACTGCACCTACACAGCTGCAAAGGAGGCAGTGCTGGGGGCTGTCCAGGAGGGGCAGCATCACCCTGTAAATGTGACACTCTGCCCTTGAACTGGTGTATCTGGCTTCGTAACCCCTTAGGGATTCACCAACGCAACACGTCTAGGACCACACAACAGCAGATATGTAACTGTCTGGTCCTGCTTCCAAGAGGGACATGCTCCATCCTCAGTGGTGGTACCACCAGAAGGTGGTGCAGAGCCAACAGAGGTTGATGTCTATGGCTGGGCCCCAGATGTGCTAGTGCCTGGTGCCATGGTCAGCTGAAGTGGGACACGAGGTTCTGCCAGGACCTCCCAACCCATTCTGCCTATGGTGTTGTGTTTTAAACCCACATATGGCTTAGTGATAGACAACAGCATACAGGATTACCTATGGCAGTATGCATAGATATTACCAGCAACCCAACACAACAGATGGTATACATTTGCAGAGGGAGCACAACACATGCATATATACTGTATACCAACTATACAATGTGTAGTAGAAGTGTGACCGCAGCTATGAACAGATGCACATCATTGGTTTGTCACTGTGAATTCCACACAGTGTCAGTCATACCACTGTCTCATGTGACACACGTCCAGTTAGGGATCCGATGGCAGTAACACATCCCTATCATCATGTACTGTATGCATTCCTCACACCATACTTCTGCTGTGCACAGATGTGTGTTCAGTGTGTAACACAGGAAACAAATGGTTGCACACACTGACCAGTTAACAGATGGCCCTACAGATGGGGATCCCTCATGTTTAGAATACTGTCATGTCTGTATTATAACATGCAGAATAGCCATTACCACACACATGTTAAACAGGAAGTAGTCTCAATGCAGCATAGCTACACTTACATGCTGTAATCATGTGTGGCACATCAACCTCCTGTCTTTAGGCTATTTCCCACTGTGGAAAATGATTGAGGTACATCCAGATATCATCTATGATGCTGTGTCAGAACACCACATCCAGGTACCACTCACAGCGACTGTTATGGCCAGATAATAACATGCTTCCCTAGATAGTGTACTGTGTTTATCATGCGGATGGCTATGGGAATACCATCACAGCTGTACCACATGCAATCAGCTAGAGGAGGACTGCAATAGGTGCAGAGGCCATCACTTGACTATTTCCATCTCTTACAATACACATGCTGCTGCTGTGCAGGTGTACACCTGCACATCCACCAGAGAGTGTGTGGGTGGGACAGGCAATGTACACCAGGGAAGGGCTTGGAGCTTAACCATAAGCATCATCTGCCACATGCTGAATAGTACAGGCGCAAACCCCTGACTACTCATTACTATTACATGTGCATGACGTTACTATATGTGCCACAAAGGCGACATGTTGCTGTGCTGTAAGAACATGTGTGTAGGTGAGTGAGTGTCATCTGCAACAGATATAGTAGACATACATTAGGTGTGGCAATCATGTCAGTCCACGTGAACGGATGCTATTGTCACCACAACCACACTCTCTAATGGACACACATTGACACCTTTTCCAGGGCCACAAATACACAATGTGACTACTTAGTTTGTCACACTGCACTAATGCACAGGACCACATGCACCACAGGGGATATCTGGAGGTTCTATGGGCTAGGACATGTGAAAGTGCTTGACAACTGTTGATATGCCAACAAGGTTTGTACTGGGAGTGACTGTGGTTGGGAGCATCACAACCCACATGCAGACACAGAGTGCTAGTACTGGCATGCAGGTATGCATTGCTCCATGGGTGTGTAGTGTTTGGCTGTGCAAGATGGCTGTACAAGGCTGGCTAAGGGGTAATTCTTGCCATCGCGTCACCCGACAATGGTGTGCAGTGCAGGGGTGTAGTGTCTGCAATGTCCCACACAGATGGGTACTGCATTATCTGGCCTGACATCCTGGTTACCAATGTGTAGGGGCATAGCTTTGCAATGCATGCCATGTCTGTGTTTGATAGTCCTTCACATGGACATTGCCTGGGATGTGCATGTCCCACAATACTGTACAGTGACATGTACAGATGTACCTGGTTTGGCAGACACATGTAGTATACACAGCCTGTTTTACCCCGATATGCCCATACTGGCCTGGTGTGGTGAAACTTGCTTATACTGAGCAGGTCGGCCCTGCATCTGCATGGATAGTACAATACAGGTATTCCGTGGAGTCAGTGGCATGGGTCCATACAGGGTGCATGTGTACAGCATTGTCTGTACTTAGAGGATCACATTTGATGGCGCCACATATGTTGCAGGCATTCAGTGTGGAACATAGTGAAGACACAATGTCCGCATATATGTGCCTATTGTACCGCTGTACAGGGTGCCATGTCCTCTGCAGGCCACTGCATTCACACCATGCCTACTATCTGTCCTCAATGTGCATGTTACTAGCAACATAGTGGGATATCGTAGGCAAGGTTGTTTGTGCATGGCACATGGGTGCGGGACATATACTGGGTACTAGTAGGGCTGCATACTTAGTTCACCAGGCCTTTTGCCAGATGTATGGGTATGTTTAGCCAACACAGTGCTGTGGCTGACTGACAGCTGTACTCTTCATGAGGTGGCCAATGTGTCATAGGATGGATACCATATAGGAAAACTATAAAACCCGCTCCCAAACATGTCCAATGGTAAGACAATCAAGGCCACCTCTAAACAGGCTCTGACAGACAAACACACACTTGTCATGTCCTGTATACAAACCCCTACCATATCACTCTGCAGCAACATGCGTTTAGGGCATGCCCTATGGTGAATACTACAAAGCACTGTACTTGTCTCACGCAGGCACACACACACACACACACACACACACACACACACACACACACACACACACACACACACACATGCACACTTGGCATGTCTGGGATTAGAACACCGATCTAACTACTTTACTACACTACAGCATTATGCAGTTACAAAATGCACTACCGAGATGTCTGAGACACAACACTCCCAGAGGTGTATTTGTAGATGGTTGATATCATCGGCTTTGCTAACGGTGGGTATAAGAAATGTATGGAGTGTGAGCAGTCTAAAAGCATTACTCAGTTCTCAGGCAAATGGGGACACACACACATGTGCACACACACACACACACACACACACACACACACACACACACACACACACACACACACACACACACACACACACACACACAGCAAGTGTGGGACTAGAATACCGACCTAACTACTTTACTACACTACAGCATTATGCAGTTACAAAACGCGCTACCGAGATGACTGGGACACAGCACTCCCAGAGATGTATTTGTAGATGAATGACATCATCGGCCTTGCTAATGGTGGGTATAAGAAATGTATGGAGTGTGAGCAGTCTAAAAACATTACTCAGTCCTCAGGCAAATGGACACACACACACACACACACACACACACACACACACACACACACACACACACAGGGCAAGTGTAGGACTAGAACACCATCATAACTACTTTATTACACTACAGCATTACACAGTTACAGAACGCACTACTGAGATTACTGGGACACAGCACTCCCAGAGGTGTATTTGTAGATGGGTGACATTATCGGCTTTGCTAACAGTGGGTATAAGAAATGTATGGAGTGTGAACAGTCTAAAAGCATTACTCAGTCCTCAGGCAAAAGGGGACACACACACACACACACACACACACACACACACACACACACACACAGGCAAGTGTGGGACTAGAACACCGACATAACTACTTTATTACACTACAGTATTACACAGTTACAGAACATGCTACCAAGGTTACTGGGACACAGCACTCCCGGAGGTGTATTTGTAGATGGGTGACATCATCAACTTTGCTAACGGTGGGTATAAGAAATGTATGGAATTTCAGCAGTCTAAAAGCATTACTCAGTCCTCAGGGACACATACACACAGCAAGTGTGGGAATAGAACACCGACCTAACAACTTTATTGCACTACAGCATTACACAGTTATAGAAAGCGCTACCAAGATTACTGGGACACAGTACTCCCAGAGGTGTATTTGTAGATGGGTGACATTATCAGCCTTGCTAAAGGTGGGTATAAGAAATGTATGGAGTGTGAGCAGTCTAAAAGCAATTTACAGTCCTCTGGCAAACGGGGACAGACATACACTCACACACACACCAGTGGTGGGAACGGAACACCTGCCTATTTACCGATTACTATTATAATACTACATACTTATGAATTGCACCACAGAGACTACACATTTCAAGGCTATCATTATGACATTCTGGGAATGCAGACATCAACAGGGATGCTGGCAGTTAAGATGTACATACCTGTGAACCTGTGTGTTTAAAGTAGGAATCCATCCTGACCTGGAGTATGCCTCTCTGTGGAATGGATGACTACTACCACTATACAGGGTTACAATGGCCATGCCCATACACAGAGGCACATAACTGACACAAGGTGTCACTGGGCATGCTCACACACTTAGTAGCACAGGGCTGTTCGGAATGCACTATGTGTCCATCTACACAAGGATATATTGGGCATGCTCATACACTTAGTAGCACAGGGGGCATGCTCACATACTTAGTAGTACAGGTCTGGTCAGAATGCACTACTATGTGTCCATCTACACAAGGATATACTGGGCATGCTCATACTCCTAGTAGCACAGGGCTGACTGGAATGCACTCTGATGCTAAACATGGAAGGCCACAGTGGTCATGCTATTACAGGTAGATATAAAGAACACATTGTAATGGGCTCTGGTGTTAGTAGTTGTCATTGTTAGCAGGAACGCTGCTCTACATATATTTGACACCAGTCTTTTACACAACATCTGTTGTCATTCTGGGATGACATGGCTGACAGTAGGCAGGTCTTTGTCACATATCACATGCATCCATGATTCAAGGGAGTGGGGATATTACCCAAGTCGCATCCGCCCACACAGTGCCATTCCAAGGCAAATGTCTTAAACACAGGTTAACTCCCATACACCTACAGGACAACTGCATTGTTTTCTTATGCTAACCAGTGCTAGATGTGTAGCGTCCATATTCACAGATGGTCACTGTAGATCCAACAATGGGGAGTACTGACATCTGTGCAGTGAGGAACACCTGGCTAATGGCTTTGTAGTGCACAATAGCACTACCACCATATACATCAGAACCAGACATGTGGGCCATAACACAGGTACGGACCGCTCCAGGTGGTGTCTCCACATACATAAAGGCTACTCACATGTACTGACCGGTCCCCCACGAAAGGCATCATGGATGAGTCATGTGCAGGACACAGTGTTACATGCTGCATTCTAGGATGTAAACCTCAGACACCGCCATGCCCTCGGACCACCAGCACGCATCCATACATGTTGTATGACATAGAAGAGTACACCACCATGTGACCCTTGACCTGTGTACTGTACCAAGCTCTACATCAACTGTAGAGAGTACACATGTACTGACAAAGTTGCATCATGTGTTATGCAATGCAATGATACCACTGCTGTAATCAGGTCAGCTTTACATATACCAGGGGCCATCTGTACTTTCCATCATTAGCAGATGACTGTTGCTGTACACCAGTACACACCCTCATGTATGGATATGACATACATGTACCTGCCCTGTGTATGTACATGCCACACAGACACACACACACACACACACACACACACACACACACACACACACACACACACACACACACACACATACAACATACTTGTAAATAGCATAGCTGTTGTTGTCCTTTGTGCAGACAGGTGGCTACAGCCATTACACACATGCACATGGAATGTAGGTCCATGGCTGCTGAATGCTAACAGTACATAACGTGGGACATCAATGTTGACAGAGGTAACATTCCCTCTGTACCGGTCATCCATTACACCCATCATATCATACAATAGTCCATGTGTCATGTATGTCATTACACATGTCAACCAATTGCAATGCCTACAAACATGCCCAAATGTCAGGATTGTAGGACCTACACACCTGTACATGTGCTGTTGTGCATTCAGATAACATGCGTGTGCAGTTGCTGATGTATGCAGGTGATGTGTATCCTAGTACTTCATGCAGTTGCAATGCAGCATCAACATTGCCAACTGTATATGGTGATATGCTGAATGTACAGAAAGATGTACCTCAGGTATTGACAGATGTGTGGAAATAACTAAGTGGTGTGGCATCTTTGCAGATGAATGTTTACTGCGGACAGCTGACAGGTGTGTCACAAGCGGTCCTACAATAACCTGTGTAACCGGTACGCAATGGTTTGATTAATTGAAGGACATAAAACACAACTTAGACAGCAGTCAGGGTGGCAACAAAGGTAAATCACTTGACACCTGTTAATAGTTAAGATGTCCTGTGTGCATATATCAGCACTGTTGCCACATGAAGCGTTAGCGAAGGTAAATCACTTGACACCTGTTAATAGTTAAGACATCCTGTGTGCATATATTAGCACTGTTGCCACAGGAAGAGTCAGTACAGTTTGTAATGCTTGCAATACTGCTGTACATCTGTCGTACATAACATGAGCTAGGCAGGTCTGAGATTCACAGTACTGGCATGTGTGGTTGCATGTGTGTCCATATATGTCACGTATTGTGGGGAAGACATCTCAATTGTTACTCACTCTCCTGTACACTAGTGTACACATCTGTACAGACTGCAATGTAGAAAGCTGGGCATAGGCAGGTGTCGTGTATATCACACATGTGATGTATCTGTATGTGCGTGACATAGGTGTATTCAATACTGAATGCCACAGTGTGTGCATGTAGGGCTGACTGGTCCCCGGGGGTGAGGATGTATGTTACCATACTGAACTGATAAGACCCCTCCCCCCATCCAGGTGATGCATTCTACTATCCGTGTTGATGTCCTCGATCTTAGGCCATACTGACTACCTGTACATGTGTATTCTCTGTGGCATGTCATGTAGGTGAACAGGACTGTAATGATGATTTGCACATAGGCAGGGGTCCTCACCTCACCAGTAGCAACTGTGTGCGAGTGTGTGTTACTGTGTCGGTGAATCTGAGAGTGTGTGGGTGTGTTACTGTGTCACTGAATACATGTGTGTCAATACCAGAGTGTGTGGGTGCAGTTGTGTGTTGGCATCCTGTCATGGGACCGTGTATTACTGATTCCCAATGAGGCATCACATTTCCCACTGGCCTCTTCCCTTGTAATCAGCTAGACCACGGTCTTACCTCACCACTCCATGTAACTGTACCTGTGATGTCACCCTTTATGGATGTCACGTCTGTGGCCACAGTAGCTTAATACACAGCTATCATGCTCTTGGATCGGTAGATGTGTTTGTAACGTGGGGCATTCTTACTGGTATGTGGCAGCTACATGGTGCATACTGTTATATTCACCATACCTGTGAGTAGTCCACATTGACATATGGGACACTAACTGCAAACACTGACATCCACCAGTATGTGCAATTAGACCTGAAGGAGGACAGCAGAACATCATGACCAACATGCAGTTACTGTTATTACACAAGACACATACTGTTAACAGTACAAAATGCATTGTACACCTGTAGTACATGGTATATCTGCTGCCTGTCAACAGTACTCAACAATTGTAAATTACACTTATCTTCCTAGTCTGTTCACCCTATGCATCAGACCATATGAGCATGTCCCTGTACCGATGGTGTGGATGTCAGGGATGCGGCACATGCATCATCATATGCACAGGGTGATAATGTTTGCCAGAGGCCTAGGTTGCACCATTGGATGACATCATGTGTGTGGGTTAGGGCCTTTGATCTAATTGGGCGTGTGTGGATGTTATGCATGTGTGTGTTGCGGTGCCCTACATATGTTTCCAGTGTGTGCGTGTATGTATGCACACAGTTCTGCCATGTATCTGGGCTACACAGGGGTATTACTGACAGCTGCAGACTGTACAGGTGAGGTTTTAAAGTTCACGGTGTCCGGCCATGGACATGAGACCTGTGCCTGCCAGGGGTTGCACAAGCACTACCAGCAGAGGTGCAGATTGCGCACTGTCTAATGCCACTTGTCCACTGGAACCATGTCCCTGTTGGGACCATCCCAGGCCACGTGCATGTGGCCTGCTGTGTCGTGGTGTGGACAGCACAGCACCAGATGCACTGCTTCTACTGCTACCTCCACAATGGGAGCGGACATGTGAGGTAGCTCGTACACATAGACCTGAAACAGGAGATGTAGCAGGCCTATGTCCACATGCCTGATGCCTCACTCCTACCAGATGTTCCAACACAGACAGCTCACGCTTGTGGATTGTCATGCCATGGTCAAGGACTCTAACCATGTCACCCAACCATCTATCCAAAGCTTCAGCAATCTGCTGTTGAGCATTTACCATTGCCTGGATGTTGCTGTTTAAAGAATGGACAGCAGCCCTCTGTAGCCTCTAATCTTCTCTGTTGTGCCATTCAGCATGTGCCTGTGCCTCCATTACAGCCTGAAACATGCGTCTGGTGACACCAGCTGCTGCGCTCTGTCTTGCAAGAGCAAGTTGGCGAGAGGTCCTTATATGAGCAGCACTGGCACTGTGCCTTTGTGGGGCACCACCAGTCATTTGGCTGACACTATGGTGTGCAGGCACACCTTCCATAGCCCCCACACTTTCCTGTTCCAAGCTACCATGCACCAACTGTCCATCCTCTATGGCCACTGGTGATGGGGTATAGGCAGGCATGGGATCTGTGTGCTGGGATGAGGGGGATATAGATGGAATGGCAACCAATGGCACTGTTTTAGCCCCTGACAACTCTGCCTGTGACTCAGTCATACATTCATCATCACTGCTAGAGTCTGTGGGGACACTAACATCAGATGTACCGCAGGAGGGCAATGCATCTACATCACCTGTGAAGGCAGACAAGAACTGCACATTACAATCGATACAATAGACACACACAGACACACATGCATGTGATATGACAGAAGGCATGCAACATGCATGTGATACGGCAGACGGCATGCAGAGCAGACAGTAATAGTGGTAGTTATCATACATCCCTGGGTTGCACACAACAGCATGCATGTGTCATAGCAGATGGCATGCAAATTACACAATCATAGTAGTAGTTAGCATACATCCCTGTGTTACACCATGTAGACCAGCACAGGTTAACAGTACACCTGCCTGATGTGTGGCATATGACCTTGACAATCACATGTAATATGACATGTGATCTGCTGATGTGTGCAATGACATGCATACATGTTTAACACAATGGTGTCCTGTCAAATATACAGTGGGCAATGGTGTCCCAATGCAGTGTTGTCTGTCCACCCTACAGATATACTGCACATTTAGCTGATGTGCATGGTCATTGCAGCAAATCATGAGGCATCTCTATTGCTATACAGTGTGAGTTACAGACAGAGTTCATAGCCATGACTGTGTTCAGATACAATACAAATATACCGTGGAATGTGACCCACATCACTGAGGTGTATACACACTGAACCATGATGTGGAAGTTGTGACACAGGTCACTGATGGGTATACGGATAACACCCCTGCACATCTGCAACCATATTGCTGCTGCCTGGCAACTACAGCCAGACATGGCAAATACGTCAGTACACCATGTCCCACATGACATCTGTGTACCACACACACCCGAGGAGCAAGTATGACATTAATGTCCAACACCAGCAAGGGGAATGTACTGCATCTGTGGGTTGATGTTGATACTGTACAGGTGACTGCTGTCATGTTGTGACGCCCTCAAGATGTTCAACACATCTTATGTGGTGGATTGATATTATGCCTACACAAGATGTGTACAGGCCTGTAGGATGTCTAGTGTTCCACATCTACAATATGACCATTACACAAGGGCCATAGTTGGACCATGTGTAGCCATTGTACGACAGAGTGTACACACAAGCACATCATGTTTACTGTGTGTGTTGCTCCATATCTCTGGCCATCCTCCATGGCCATGTGTGTACATGTGTTGGCCAAATTATTGTGACGGGCATCTATTTCACATGTCTGTGTTGTCCCATATGACATATATGATCCACTGACGACAGAGTTATGCAGATAAAGGGTGGTATGTGGGATATGTTTTCAGGTTAGGTAGGCAGTGTTGCAGCCAGGCCACTAGATGTCATGGATATGTCAAGATAGCACATTTCATTGTGTGACATTCATAGCAGGGCTATGATCCACACCAGTGAATTCTATGGGCTGGCCATACTCCAGCCCACTTTATAGTACAGTTTGTATTCACCACATGTGTAGATCTGATCTGTAGTACATGTCCCTACAGTGAACAGCACCTCCACCATTGTATGCATAGCTGTCCACACATCTGGCGATGACAGTTTGTGAGGATTCATGTCGGTGAGATGATTCACATAGTTTGCAAGTGCTGCAAATGGGTAGTCATTGTGATGCATTGCAGGTCCGACCTGTATATTGTGACATGACCATACATTATGTGTACATGTTGTAAATGGACACATGTCAGATGGATTTGTGCATTACGATTCCTGTTAAATAATAACAGTCTCACCTGCAACAGACTGCTGTCACAGCAGATTGCCAGAGGTAGCTAAATAGGAGTAACACGGCAGTATGAGCATAATTCACATCTGTATAATGGCTACAGGGTGCAATGTGCATTACACATACACCAGTACAATAGACTATACTATGGTGTATCTACATGTGTGAATATACAGACTACCATACTATAGTATGCGGCATGTGTGTATACACACCTTGCATATGATGTTACATTACATATTGTACAGTGACACATGCAACTATATGGAATATAGTTGTTATAGGTGCAGCACTGACTTACCAGGCAACTCCAGGCTCAGTGGTTGAGAGACACCCACCTCCACAATATCGGCTAAGGCTTGTGGATGTGGTTCTGCAGGTGTCCCCAGGTTGGCCAGAAGCTCCTCAGTACGTGTGAGTGGGGGCTGGGTTGGTGGTTCACCACCTGCTGCACCTTGTTTCCTGGAGATTGCATTTGCACGCTGTTTCACCCATCTAATGAAGTCTGTACAGTGTCTGCACACCTGCTGGTATGTGCGGTTGTGGCCACCAACATCATTAACCCTTCTGCAAAGTTCCATCCACAGGGCATCCCGCTGCTGTGCATCCTGTGGCACATGGCTGAACAGGATATCATGATTGTCGAGTAGGTATGGGATGAAGGCCTCATCCTCCAAGTGGGTAAAAGGGGGTAGCCTTGCACACGGCATACCTGGAAGACATAATAATGGAGACAGGTCATAGTAACTCACAGAGACATACTGTGCTACAGCTGAACATACATGTGTATCGCATTTATTAAGTTTAAATAGTTGTATTTGCAAACCTACATGACACTGACGTGTTTGTGTCACACACATGTGACACTCAATGTTGAATGGATATTATCACCATATATGTGTGTGTGTCACCTGATTACATTGCTCATACTCCATATGGATGCTGTCTTGATGGAGGCATGTCTGTTTGCCTGTACTGGAGTTCCTACCTATCAGCACATGGCTGGATGTGTCCACATTAATGCAGTCAACCTTGATGCTGTGTATATGTCACATATAAGGACTTACACTGCCTTAACAGACATGAACTGTGACCCTGCAGACTTGCTCACATAAGGTTTTACATGTATGTGTTCTGCCATATACATCTACATGGCACTGTACAGCAATTCAACATCCTGCCATGTATCACCTGTGTTGCACATGTGATACACATGGGACACTGGCTAGCCAGATGGTATTTGCAGGGATGGATATCAACTATAGCATGTACAGTCAAAGTCAACTAGTGGGCTATATGCCATGGGCCATGTATGAATCTAGGATGAAAGGTTACCTGGCAGTAGCTGACAGGCAGGTCTGTAGGGCCAGGTGGAGCAGTGACACATTACTGATCTACAGGGTTAATTATACATTTGCCATGCGGTCATCACACCATGTCTGAGAGGGGAGCGATGTGCAGCTTTGACAGACAGGAATGCATAGTATGGCAGGACTATGTAAAGTCTATGGAACAAGGATCTGTCCATCGTGGAAGGTGGATGTCCATGAAGTATGTGTTCAAGATCAGGATGAGTACGTGTAGCATGTCCAACATCACTGGGTTGGACATGGATTTATTCAAGGTATGCATCATGCTACATAGTGGAGATGGGGAATGGGAAGGCTGGTGTAGGCCATCTGCACATGGCCAATGCCCCTTAAAGGAAATATGTGATCTGATATGGGTCACTTGAGTGTTGTGTATGGCTGGACAATGATCTCTAAATCCATGGATGGCACCCTGTCATTATAAGGGTTGCCACATATGACTACCTGACAGGTGTGGTGACGTAGCTATCACATGAAAGACAACGGCCCAGCTGCATCCCTTATACACAAGTGTCCATTATGTTGACCGCTGCCTAGGTGGTAGTTCATGGGTACAGGGTTATTAACATAGGGGTGACAATAAAATATGTAGCTGTCAGATTTTGGCCATATGTCGCACACACCTCACCCACAAAGCTCCTTCTGTATGTTGTCCACAACACTCCTGAGTCAGCTATTGCTCCTAGGTCATAGTCATTCGCATACTTCAATAGGCAGATGCCTACTGTTTGACTGTGAGGTATGGACTACAATGAGGGGGAATAAAATTCATTAACCCTGACATACTGTAGCTGCCACTGGTGTGATGAGCATAGATTATTCAGACACCTTCTGTATTGTTGGTTCTGCCAGCAGTCCCGTTGCAAAACACTCCTGTGACATAGGAATGTACATCTAGTATACCAAGTGTAGGTGGTACACAGTATGGGTGATGGTGTCTATGACCTGGCAAGGTTATGATATGCAGTGTGACATCAACCTTACTGTCATCTACATCTGTACTGCTGGCATCAATTATTTGATCAAGGTTCATGGCCTTCCAGACCAGACTCAGCAGGGTAGTAGAGCAGTACTTCCCATTATCAGTGGTGTCTCCCCCTTTGTGGGTTGTGACATCTGTTGGTGTGCACCATTCAGTGTGTACGCAACCTGACATGGAGCTATGTTTTACATGATGTGTACGTGGAGAGCATTTTGTTTTGCCATATGTGCATGATACAACTTATTATGTGGACAGGTCCCATGCAGCCTGAATGTAGCTTGTACCTGCATAGCTGTGGGTACAGGGGCCCTGTGGTGTACATGGATATATGCTTGTGTACCTGTTGGGGGGTGTGTGTTTATGTTATCCAAGACCCTATCTGGATTGCTTATTAATGCTTAGCACTTGTTCAGAACTTGTAAGTACTACATAAGCTAATAATTACTATAGCACTCAGTCTTCCTCATTACCTAGAGTTAAACAGGTTTTGTACATACTTTTCTCACTTGCTTAGAGTAAAATAGCTCTTGTACTCACTTTCCTCACTTATCTAGGTGAAAGTAGTTCTATATTCAGGCATGTCCAAGAGTCAACTGCCAGTGTTCTCACCTGTCTATCTGATGAATCTGGACATCTTGAGGCAATGTACACATTGCCTCATGTACACAGACAAGCCTCTCTGCCTACCACCCAACACTACAACCTGTGTGAGATGCACTTATCTAGCCAAACTGGAGGTAAAGCTCTATCCAAACAAGCCTGACCCTGACAGTCATGTGGAGAAGGTAAACATTTGCACCACACCACACTCATCACATAGTCTCACTGAATCTATCCCACCATTAACTGGGTAAACTACTCATGTACCAACTCATTAGCTCAACACTTTCTGGAATTCATAAACAGCAATGCCCTGAATAAACATATCCACACACCCACCAGGGGCAACAATATCCTAGACCTAGGCATTACCAGCATGAATGACCAGTGCTCCACACATGAAGTCAACTACTCGTTTGTCCGATCTGACCATGAGCTGAACACCATTGATATCCACATCCTGCCCCCACCCCCCATTAAGGGAACCACAGTATAATATGTCTACAAAGCCAACTACATGCTTCTTAAGACAGATGTGGTGAACGTCATGACACCCATGCAGATGGACAATACTGTTACAACTGCTGAATCCTACACAAATGCACTCTATCAGCACTTACACGAGTGCATGGTTTGTGCTATCCCAAACAGAACCAAGACGCTATACTCCTAATTAAGGATACCAATCTGGTGGTCCCCTGCCATAAACAAACTGTACTACAGGAGGAAGACACTGCTGTAAATGAGAGTACAATCCCATGCATGGAGGAGCTCCCTGGTCAGCTTCATTAAGAAGGGGAAATCCCTTATAAGATCCTCCAAAGCTAGCTACAAAACTAAACCGCCACTAATTCCAACAACAACCAAAAAGCATTCTATAGCTATGCCACATATCTCGATATCAACAACCAGATCTTCTCTGAGTTACAGCACAAAGGCACGAACATTACAGAACCAACTGATATTGGCAACAACCTGGCAGGTAGGTTCAGTGCTACCTTTCCCCCCTCCCTCTCAAAGTTGCACACTCTAAAGCCAATATCACAGCATCCATGGGAATGGATAACATCCCAGGCTGTGCTTTACACCAACTTCAGAACATACTGGCTCCCCACCTATGTACTATGTTCAATAATAACCTCACATCAAGCATAGTGCCCCCTGGATGGTGCACAGCAACACTTATCCCACTCCACAAAGGTGGTGCCACAAAGGACCACGGGACCTATTGCCCTATAGGCCTGACTAGCCTGGTCTGCAAGGCTATGGTGCACATCATGGATGTCAGTCACAGAGACATTGGGTACCTCCAAACCTTTTACCCCTCCTAGTTTGGCATTGCTAAGGGCAGACCATGCCTCCTAAACCTGGTGGACTTCTTAGAGACAGTTATCAAGGCATTAGATGAGGGTAAGGAAGTCCACGCAGCCTACCTAGATCTCTCATAGGCTTTCAACACCATTCCTCCTTCTGGTATTATCAACATACCCATCCTCCTGAACATTAACCCCTACGTCATGTGATGGTTTGCAAAGTGGCTCATGGACAGATCCCACACAGTGGGAGTTGCATACCCTAGATCCGACTATACCAGTTAAAAGTGGCATCCCCCAGGGCTCAGTCCTAGGACCCCTCATGTTCGGTATATACTTCTCTGATATACAGACAAGCACAGGAGGGCTTTGGCTGAAAAGGTTTGCAGACTACTGCAAACTAGGGGACATAATTGTTTCCCCAGCTGTTACAGACTGAGACAGATACCTGGTGTCAATACCATGGCATCAAACTGAATGCCTAAAAGTACACAGTCATCCCCTTTGGATATAATTAATTGCCCATGGACTACCACATAGGTGCTTGTCCCCTACATACAGGAAAGGTAATAAGGGATCCGGGAACCCCAGTAGATAACAACCTCTCCTTAAATACCCATAATGACAAGGTGGTTAGAATATCCTTCTACATGGCCCCCCTAATCTCTAATGGGTTCGCATCCAGATTAAAGGAGGCCATTGTGACTCTCTACTCGTGACTTATTAGACCCATTAAAGGATACAACACCCCATTTGGGATATACCTTACAAGGCAACTGCAACAGCTTGGAAGACCAGAACAGTACCACACCAAGAAGATTACTGACCTCAAACAGATGACCTATGCAGCCCAACCTAAGAAACTCCAGCTGTATGCCGTTGTATACCGCATACTCTCAGGTGATCTCTGCTTGATATACGAGGCCCATGTCCAACCCTGTATTGCTGAATGTGCTCCACCTAAACAGAGGCCCCTGAGAGCCACATGCTGTAGGGATATAGACCTAACCACAACGATGACTAGGACATGTTGGACAGATAGATTCCTGACCCGGACACCCCCCCATGCTTTGGAACATGATTCCAATGTACATCAGGCAGGGCCCCTCTCTAGCACTCTTCAAGGGAAACCTTGAAGTGCAGATGGGAGACAGACATGTACCCCGGGGATCACTGCAGTGGCTCTGCTGGACAGACGTACAGGAAACTAATTGGTCTGCCGTTCAGAGGCACAGGGAACCAACCTATGGGGGTGGTGAAAGACAACACACTCTAGCTAGGCTTATAAATACCCTTGGTAAGACAGACTAGTACCTACCTTTGCACATATTACATGTCGTATGTGCATAGATAGTTAACTAGCTCTTCCATTTTACTTTGCTATCATGCTGATAAACTGTCGGGTGACTAAAAGACATATGTATCCTGTTATTGTGTATTGTAAATGCCAATAGACATAACTAATGTTTGCCTAACATAACAGTAATGCTATGTAGCTTGCAATACATATCTGCCTACAATACTGTACATTACACAGTTATTGGCACAATATCCCACATTGCAAATCATAATTGCACAGTGGCCCAACCTTCAACATGTTATTCTCAGTAATACACCCATACATATGGCTACCATTACATATATCAACATATACTATCCCCTGTTATAGCACATACTTGTTGGACCAGCCCTGCCACTGACAGCGGCTGGTGAGGAGTATTTCTGTTCAAAGCCCTTGTATAGCATCCCTTGTGGTGTATGCGGTGTTTGCCTTGTGACCTACAGCAGTACACACAAATACTACAAGCATTACTATGCTCAACAATGCATCACTACAAGATAACTGTTTCCACTATATGGATTGCATGCAATTTAAATGCTACAGAAAGGTACTAAATACACAGACATAATGACTGTTCTACATACCTTATTAGTAACCCGAGGTGTCATTAACTGTTGGTTCAATCCTTTTCAGTTTGTGTTTCAATGTTCTTTGTAATGTTCCGTTGGTATATACAGATGGTTTGAATGTGTGATAACCCATCCTTTTCTAGTTAAATATTGGTAACATGTGGTATCCTGTCCACCAATTGGTGTTCCAAAGTAGTTAATTAGATGCACATCAGCTGTGCATCTACTCCATTATCTGATACCATGGCAACAGTGGTGTATAACTGAGTACTCCTTTTGGGCTTTGTCCGTTTGTATTACTTTTGGGGAAGATGGCCTGGATGTGTTGTTTGTGATATATTTCAACAGCTATATGGAGACACACAGAGATATATTAGCTTATGACTCCTGTGGATTATGTGTAATGGCTAGATGATTTTGTTCTACATGTGAGTACAGCTGTTATATTTCAGAACATTGCTACTTATGCAGGATTTGTTTGTACCTGATACTTCTGCAGATGTTTAAGTCTGGCAAGGAGGTTTGGGCAGCTCAAGGCTGTATGGCTATGCATGGACTGTTATGTGGTTTATAGTGTGCTCACCAGACATCCTTGATTTGGTGTACAAGTGTAGCATACTGGGCTGTTACTCAGTAATTGCTAACACATCCCGGTGTACACACAACCCTCTGAAACGGGATTAGTGCAAACAACCCCAGTAACATCAGCAGCTGTTCCATTGTATAACAACAGCTATTTCACATAGGGCCATGTTAGTGTGTCTCTGACAAGGTATGTTAAGGCTACTGCAGATGTCGTACAGTGAGTGAATGATATGTGATGTTATTACAGTTTGTATTGTAATTTATTTGGGTGTGGGGGTGATGTTGGTGGGTGTGCATAGCAGATGCAGGTGTGTAGGAACTGCTTTTATACATAATTGGTATGTGAGTGAGGGTTCCTTCCCTATTTGAACACCTATCCTTTAGTGGACTAATACAATGGTAATTGCAAGCTGATTCATTAAGGCACTGTTATGTGTTTCCTGTATAGCATGCAGGTGAAGTTAGTCCTTGAATCCCTTTGGTAATACATCTGAATGTAATAAAGTGTTGCTACATGAAAGCTGTGTATTTCTGTCATAGGTATTTGCAGTCATCATAGTTGTGTTGCTGACTGACACTCTTTAGGGTTGCCACCTTTTCATATGGCCATAGTGGAACATTTTCGGGACACACATCAGAATTTACAAGCTGACAAAACCCACGGTCAGTACAAGGGACAGAACTTTCCTTTCTTGTCTAAATATAAGCTTATTCTTATAGCAGTTTAGTTGCGTATCCTGTTTCTTGTAACATGTAGGTATTTTAGATACAGAAATAACTATTGTATGCAACTATTACAGTACATATGGGACATAATTATTTCCTACAATCCCAGGACATTTGCCACGTTTAATATATTTGGTTAGGATAAAACCGCCCAAGGAGGGACTGTCCCTCGCAAAGTGGGACAGGTGCTAACACTATCATTGGCTCATGTCCATAGCACATATTTGTAATAGTGTATAGGCATATACTCTCCATATCCTTTGTTCATAAAGGTTGGTAGTGGTGGAATGTGTGGTTGCTATGGTCCATGTTATACACATATATGAACACTTCAACCACTGTATATGGGATACCTATGGTATCCCGAAATTACAGAGTTCTGACGCACACAGTACCGGGCCCAGACTCCCATACCCCACATTACCAACAGTGACAGTAACTCGCAAAAGTAATATGAACATGGAACACATGCACACACAGACACACTGCTACCCACTACATCCAAACAAACCATCCTACACTACGTATAAGCAGGTGGCCAAGCCCCCCTACACCCCCATGTAGGTGTCTGTGCCCCCCACAACCCCCTACTTTAATATTCTACCTCCTAGATTGCGCAAACAGATGCACAAAGCTAACCCACACCAACACATTACAGTCCCCCAAGAACACACACCACACCCAGAACACACACTTACACACACTACAGCCCTAAGAAACACACTTACACACAGTAACCTACCTGAACTGCAACACCAGAAGCACTGATTAACTGTCCCTTAACATCGTGATTTTACACCTCGCGCATCTGGTGTTTCGGTACTGTGTTCTTTCACCTTAAGCCTCAGGATTATGCTCGTTGGTATGTAAAGCAGTCGGTATGTGGTAGGTATCCCATTTATATGTACCTCCATGGTTATGTAGATGTTGTTAACCTATCTATATATTTACATATATATGTATATCCCCATAGATCGACATACATCTCTCTCTCTCCCTCTCTCTCTCTCTATATATATATATATATATATATATATATATATATATATATATATATATATATATATATATATATATATATATATATATATATATATATATATATATATAAATATATAATATATAAAACATACACCTTTTATTGGGTACATGTCGGTTTGTCCTATTTCAACACATTCCTACCTTTTGTGTTTTATCCTGTCAGTATACATGACTGCCATTGGTACATCTCAGGTAGCATAGTGGTGTGTTATTGAGATGATTGTATACATGATTGCATGTTCTAATCCTGGCAGTGATATCTTACCTCTCAGAGCAGGCACTGGTAGTGGAAGGGTGATTGATGCACATTTCAGCAGTTATGTGTTCCACATGTTTATTATTCTGTGGAGAACTACCTATATATGCAAGCTGTGTTTAAGGTATACTATGTAACATGTAAACATCTGTGAAGATTCCTGTCAGGGATACTCCCCATTATTTGGAACTACATCCCTGATTACATTATACAAAACCCCTCAATAACACTCCAGGGAATCCTTGCAGAGTGCTTGGGGAACAGTGGATACACCCCAGGGTTCCCGCAATTAGCTCTGCTCCACAGCGGGACAGTTAGTTAATCGATGGGGTGGCAACAGCAGACACTTTTTGTCTATGCTTATGAGTGGCCTCAGCAGTTGGGCATGTACCTAACTATGTATCTATGAACCTCTACATACAGTATGGACACATGCTGATAGCTTATTTTACTGTTCCGGTATTAACTTACCTTGTGCCAATGGCAGTTGTGGGTACAATAGTTGAGGGCTACCTATGTAGGATGCACACAGTAGACCACCTATACATGACAATTTACAGGTGGTCTTGTGTTAGCCATCCATGTTTGCTGTGTGTGCAGGTGAAGAAATGTGTCAGTCCATGAGTGCCTACACTGTCAGTGTGTGTGCTATACATTCCCTCTTTGCCAAGGCATGGGCATACTGGGCACGCCTCCATCAGCTTACTGAAGCTAGCACAGAGTGATCATGGTCTGAGTCTCTCTGTGCCTGTGGGTCCCTTGGCAATGGTGGTGGGCTGTGAGGTCCTTTCTGTCCCTGCTGTAGCTGTTTCCACAGGATCATATTGTGTAGCATGGCACATACTATGAAGATGTGGGCACACGTGCCTGGAGAGTACTGCAAGGCTCCACTTGCAGATATGTCCAAGCAATGGAACAGTGATTTCAGCATCCCAAACATGCACTCTATGATGATTCTGGTTTCTGCGTGTGCCTCATTATGGCATTCTTGCGTGGCTGTGTGCATTTCTGATGGGAGTCATCATCCACGGTTCCAGTGCATAGACAGCATCCCCTACCAGGTAGCCATACGGGATGTCCCCCCCGGAAAATACCTGATACAGCTGTGAGGCATGCCAGATGTGGGATTCGTGATAGCTTCCAGGGCTGCCAGCACACACATCCATGATAATGCCCTGGGCATTGCACATAACCTGGCAGTTGATGGAGGGGAATCCCTTCTGGTTTATGTAGTGCCTACCCTGCTCACCGGGTGATGACTTGATGTGTATGTGTTTGCAGTCTATTGCACCCAGTACCTCCGGGTAGTCTGCCACATGGTGGAAGAGACACATATTGCTGGCCAACTCCTCCTGCGTTCGGGGGAAGTATATGTGCTCATTGGCATGTGGTAACATGGCATCCAGAAACTGGTGGAGTACCATGGATGCTGATGCCTGTGAGATCCCCATGATATCCCCAGTTGGCCTTTGGAAGGTACCTGTGGCTAGTATTCTCAAGCTTACACATACCTTCTTGTCCACTGGGATGGGTTCCCCTCTGTTACTTCTGGCTATGAGGCATGGCTGGCACATCTCAACAAGTTGCTGTATGATGTCCCTGTCCACCCTGTAACCCTCTACTATCTCCAGATCATGTAGCCCCTGGTAGGTTACCCTGGTTCTGAACACTCTTTTCCTCCTCCGGTGCCTGAGATGGTTGTCGGCATCATCCTCCACACCGCTGTCAGTCTCCAACACATGCTGGTGAATCAAAGCTATGGTGGCCCCTAACATGTACATATTAAAAGTTCCCCATCTATATACACCAATGGTACAAAGTGTCTGGGAATACACAAGGGTGTGTGTGGGGCTTTCACACCTTATACTATTGTGCAATAAATGATGCTGGTGTAATTGGGAGTGTTTGTGCTATTCCAGCTGCAGGGTATCTTAATTATTGGTTTTACAGTAGGTACTGCTATTGTGGGGCCTTTGGTATTGACTTACGCTTGGCTGCCATGATTCATCTGTTGCCCTTTATTTCAATTTTCAACCCAATTCCCCTCCCATTGTCAGGCATGAATCCAGCTGCCGGCTTTCTTGTTTTGTACTTTCACAACCCAGGATTGTGTTGGGAAATGTGTTATGTAGTTGATCTACTGCAAGTTTGCTTTGTTCTGCTGTGACATTTCTCTTTTCTTTGCTGTACAGTACCTCCCCTTTCCTGTTCTGCAGGTAGCTGCTAGCAGCCTTGTTAGCTGTTGTCTATGGCCCACTCATTTGTACTCCAATTACCATACTGCAGCATTTCCTTATTATCTTCCCATATCCTTACTGTTTCAGCTGTCGTGCTTGCCGCGCACTGCTGATTACCAGGTTCCGTACGTGTTTTCATCCACATTCATATGAACTTTTAGTTACCTTGTGTGCTCTCAGCTAAGCAAAGCTATGGCTACTTCCACACCCCTATCCTGCGTCTTTGCTTAGCAACAGGCAACATGGATTAGCAATGATCCAATGGCTTACAGCTACGGTGACACGCCCCTCTCTTGATGTCATGTTTACCTCTAGGCCACTCCTTGGTGTTGTACCGCTATGCCGTGTGGTACATCCTTACACCGGCTGGGCGTTTGCTATTCAGTATTACTTGACTCATTGGCATGGCATTGACTGCTAATTCCTAGGCACCACATGGAACACTGTCACAGACCCTTAGCAACCCTTGCGCCATGGTTGTGGTGTAGCATGTGTGCCATTGACTATTATGGGGATATCATGAATTGTGTTACATTGCAGTTTTATGACATCTAAATATATTTTCCTTGTGATCCCGTTTGCACACAGATGCACTGTGGTTTTACTTTGCGTTAGTGTGGCCATGAAATTAAATGTTATTTTTTATATGTTGTGCATGTTTTTTTATGCCATTGGCTATATATTTAGCCATTGGCATATATTAACATTATAATATGTAAGTTTGGTCCGCTATCATGGCTTTAATTTTATGTTTGACAAAATGTAAACCATTTTTTTTGGTTTACATTTCTACATGCTTACACTATGCCTGCACCACTTCATGAATTGCTATATACCTTCATTTGCATGCTACACTGCTGTGCATGGGGTAATTAGCATACATGCACCGAGAGCTGCGCAGCTCTAGCGTACGCTGGTAGTGCACATGGAAACAGGTCGTACCTGAATTTCTCTGTGGCCATATTTGGTGCTAGATCGCCAACGCTGCTCTAGCGTCTGGTGCAAGCTTCATGAATCCCGAGGATATGTATTCAAGAACATTTTTATCACTTTTTTTGTGCTTTCTAGTCATTCAGAAAGATTACACTAAGTGTACATATAGTCTTCACATTGTGGTAACCTTTATGAATCCCTGTCAATATGTAAAGCTGCAAGAATATCAGTAGGAAAACTAAAATCTGGAGGAAGAAGTTGTGTGTTATGCCTGTGCTGTCTGTTCACTCAGAACGGTGTACACTTACTGTACACTTAGTGCAGGCATTGGGGGATTGAAAAGTGTAGACAACACTCATTCCCATAATAAAAAGCAAGGCCTCATACCTCCTCCACCAACCTTGATGACAAAACAACGTCTTAATGGAATAAATGTATACCAGGCATATAAAACACAATTAGCATAGAACAGTCTCAGAAATGTCACTTTAACATACATAAGCTTCTTAAATTAGAAATGTGTTAACATCATCAGTACTGAAACCTATGAAGGCAAAGAAAAAGATCATTGCAATAGCAAGTTTTATAACTTCACTACAAAAACAAATGATCAAAATGCAGACATTACTCATTTTGCTATGATGACAGACTAAAATCATACTGAAAGCAGTACTTTTACAGTATATAACATACCTTGATAGAAACTAAGACAGTTCTCATAAAAGAACATAAATGCAATGGAGCAAATCTAAATAGTCAAATAGCAGTATTTTGAATTTGAAGCACTTGGGGAATCCAAATAGTATTCCCTGGTAGCATGAAAGTGCCTTCACCCCATGTTCTCCTTATAATATGTAGAGTAACTTCTTTGGACCAATAGAATATGTAAATCAGATGTCAGCTCATTATCTTTCCTGAATCACTCAATCTGCTCAAGGTGTTAGGTAAATGTGAGGTGAGGACTTACACGAAAGCAAGCACATGCTCTAGCAGTAAAAGAGCAAGTATTGCAAACAGTGGCTAGCTAATTCCTTGCAAGTATGACTAATTAACAGTAGCACATGTCTAATTTATTATTTAAGAGTCCTTGCTAATGAGAAGTGCACATACAGATGTATGCAAGAGAGTAAATAGGCTTACAGCAAAGTTTTTTTAATTATATTTGCTGACTTAGATAACCTTTTCAACACCTTCAGTAAAGTGTTGTTAAAAGATGTGTTCCTCTGAATAAAAAGTGTCTGAATGTCATATCAAGTATATACAACTTAAACATAAAGACAGTAAAAGTCAAACTCAATGCAAAATGTGAAACAGTCATATTTCAAATCCAGCTGTGAAAAGACAAAGGCCGGGATTCACTAATCCTCCGTGTAAGACTAACTAAGTCTTACACGGAAACTGCAGTGTAAGAGTATGATGTCAGCGAGTCATGCATATTAATGAGGGCATGCTGATTCAACTCTAAGGCTAACACGGAGCTTGCACGAGTGCAGGGGGCATGTCAGACTGCCGAGCAGTCCAAATATCCATGCCCCTGCAAGTGCCTAAACTGCAAATGTCAACTGAAATGAGCGAGTCCGCTCAAATGTCTACATACCCAACACTACACTCCCCCACATTCTAAATCCCTGTACAAGTTTAAAATGTAAAGCTTTCCTTTTTTTTTTCATTCCCGATATAGCTGCCTGTATTTGTGTGTGTATGCACGGGTTTGCCCATTGCTTAGCTACAGTTAGCAGTGTAGACATCAAAGAGGATAATAAACTACTTATATGCAAATTAATCCAAATAGCAATAGCGTAGTGGTAGAGCCCTAGTACAAGGAGGAGGCATTCCCCGTTTGAGTCCCGCCACTCCCCTCCCTATTTTCTGTATGAAATGTGTACATAAAAAGAATTCCTAACATTTACCTTTTAAATTTCAGTAAAATGCATTGAAATGGCCTATGTGGTAGTGAACGATATTTTATATATATATAAGTAGGTGGAATGGTCATGCATACTGATAAATGCATAAGTAATGTGAAGCACTGCTAAGCAAAGTTTACTAGTATTAAGCACAGTGAAGTATAATTGCTCATAGCTTAGCACTGCTTTAACTAGCACAATAGCTTTGTGCGGAGCTGTGCATCGTGCCAACTAGCGCAACATCAGACAACGTCAGGCAATGTAGAGCAATGTAGATCAACATTGAGCAACATTGGGCAAAGCTGAGCAAAGTCGGCTAAACACAGCCACACCTCCTATCCGGTCTGGCCAGTAGTAAAATAAAAAGCAATGTCAGGCCTCGAACCCAGGATACTATGCACCATAATCACAGTACTAAACCACTAAGCCATGACAGCATTAAATATGGATGCATTTCCAACACATTCATATATATCAATGGAAGTTTACCCATCCCTAAGCAGGTTTGCCTTTAGTTGAGATTTTACAAAATTGGCCAATCACAAATAAGTGCGGGAAATGAGGCATATTTAAGCTCCATAAGCACTGCTAAGCAAAGTTTACTAGTATTAAGCACAGTGAAGTACAATTGCTCATAGCTTAGCACTGCTTTAACTAGCGCAATAGTTTTGCGCAGAGCTGCGCATTGTGCCTAGCGCAATGTCGGGCAACGTCGGGCAGCATAGAGCAATGTAGAGCAATGTCGAGCAACATTGGGTAAAGCTGAGCAAAGTCAGCTAAACGCAGCCACACCTCCTATCTGGTCTTGCCAGTTGTAAAAATAAAAAGCAATGACAGGCCTCGAACCCGGGATACTGTGCACCATAATCACAGTACTAAACCACTAAGCCATGACATCTTTAAATATGAATGCATTTCCAACACACTCATATATATCAATGGAACTTTATCCATTGCTAAGCAGGTTTGCTCTTAGCTGAGATTTTTCAAAACCGGTCAATCACAAATAAGTGCGGGAAATGAGGCATATTTAAGCTCCATATGTGGGAATAATTGCCATAACTGGTTGTAGCTCCCATCTGCAGACAGTATGGCCGGAGTTGGAGAGGGCTCTCATTTTCGAGTGCAACGGTGGGGCATTGAGGAATCAAAATTTATGATTTGGCTCCTCGCCTAACATCATGATACAAGACTCCTGCAGGGCCAGTTTCAGGGCATTGAGTACAAAGCGGAAGCCTGGAACCATTTAGCACATGATCTCACAAGTGCCACAGGCGTCCCTCAGATTGGTGAGCAGGTCAGACACCACCATGCAGATCTGAAGAGATGCAAGGAGGACCAACTGAACCACTGGATACAGGAGGCCCGTGGAATGCCAAATGCCCCACTACTGAGTATGTAGCCATGGAATGAAGTATGTAAGAATTGCTATTGTAGTCTATATTACGGATAGGTATGTCTCAATATCCCTTCATTTACTTCACAGCTGCAGGTGTCCATGCTGCAAATTAGCAAGCCTACGCAGATAGGCTGCTAAGGCTGCGCCACCAGGCAGGTTAGTAAATACTCTGCATGTGTGGTCATATAAAAGAAGTGAGAGAGCCTGAAAAAGAGTGTTGTAACCCATTATTAAAGGTATAAAAAGTGTGGAATTACTTCTCTGCATGTACTGTCATATAAAATAAGTGAGACAGCATGAAAAGGTGTTGTAACTCATTAATAAAGGTATAAAAAGTGTGGAATAACTTCTCTGCATGTACTGTTATATAAAATAAGTGAGACAGTGTGAAAAGGTGTTGTAACCCATTAATAAAGGTATAAAAAGTATTGAATAAAAGACCTCTGCATGCACTGATATATCAAATAATTGGGAGAGCCACTAGAAAAGTGTGTAATGTAATTAATAAAGGTATAATTCCTGGAGTGTGTCCGTGTCACTTTCTGCAATATGTTGTTGTACCCTTGCATAATAGAAATAGTACTGTTGTATTAAGTGCAGTCAACCCACACATGGGTAGGCCCATATAAAGTGGATGAAGGGAGTGCCAGTAGCTGTTAAGCATATATACAGTCCTCAACTATCGGTTAATGGCCAGCATGTACAGGTTAATCTGGCACATGAGTAGCTTGTTAATGTGTTCCCCAGAAATGTCAGTATGCTGCTAGAAATGTAGGAGGCTGTCAACATATACCTGATAATATCACCTGAACACATCCAGATATGTAGATATATAAATATAAATGAAATATATAAATATGTAGCAGTAACATCTGCATCCAGGACAGTTTGTATTTCAGATACAGGTCAGGTATATCATGAACTAGCAAAACCCATTTCACAATTTAACGGACATTGCCTAGTGTAATAATACATGTAGGGGATATTTATCTGCAGTCAAAAGGAATGTAGTGTAAACTATAAGTATAGATAAGTTGTTAATGGAGGCATCTTTTTACACTCTACTGTATGTGTATAAACAATGCAATTCCACACTTCAATGGGTATTAAGTTCATAACATTTGTTGGGACACATGTCATATTGTTATATAAATATCTGCATGTACTTCGATGCATGTGCCCTGTTCACATACCAAAATCTTGGTGGCCTGTTGCCACCAATCAATCCTGCATGCTGTTGGAATGTCCACTGTTGTTCTATATATGCATGTGTTATGCTTGCTGTTCAACTGTTGGAACTCTGGTGTGTTGGGTTAATGGGAATACTACTGTATGCTGTTACAACTAAACTGGAATGCTGTTGGCTATTACTAACCCATATTGTCATTAAATCCTCCTAAACGTAGAACGTATGGGAAGGCCAGTCCCAGTGGACCCACCTGTCCCACTCAGCTAGCGATGGCACCTGTCACCAGCAGTTCCGGTGCCCAGCTCGGGACAACCTCCTCCACTGGTCCTGTGCCACCTTTGGGTGGAAGAGCTGCAGGAGATGGGGCTCATTCCCCCTGTGCAAGTGTGGGTGGAGGAGGGCCACCTATCACCTTCTAAACGGTCCGGGCTGTGGTGCGTAGGGAGATCCAGCGTTCAGTCGCTGATCTTCTATGCCAGCTAGAGGCAAGAGTGGAGCGACTCACGGGTGAGCCTGCCCCTCCTACGCAGCCCCCAGGACAGCCACCCCCCGGGCTGTGAAGGTGCAGTGGTGACTGCCCATGGGTGGGGATCTCAGTTCCACTGTTGCCATCTGTGGGCTCATGGGCTTGCGATTTCCAAACACCCTTCCCCGTCAATGGTGTTCACCCACCCCATGTGTCATACTCCACCCCTGTATGCATCTTGTTTGTCTTGCCTGTATACCTCCCCAACCTACCTCCCAAAATATACCTATTTCCCCTACCCCACATTCCACTCTCACCAGAAAAAAAAAATTGGCAATCTGCACCCAAAAAAAAATTACGCCCCATACATAGCTGCCCAATTCACACACATGTCCGCTGGACACAAACAGAAATTTAATTGGCAGTACAACATACTTTGTTGTCCTCACCCCTCTCTCAGTTGTGGAAGGTTTCAAAATTCCATTCAAATTACTAGCATATGCATAGCTGTTGCTGTTAAAGAAATGGGCAGCTATGGACCTTCCCTACACCCATCCTGCACAACCTGAGCTGTTTTCCCTACTTTCTTTCTCTCTTTTTGCCCCTTTTTTCACCACTTTCGTATCTCCCCATTTTCTTTTCTTTCAAAGAAATGAGCGCGGGGGTTAGCGGGAGTAAGCACTTTTAAGCAGTAGTTAGCTGGTTTGAGCGAGTGTGTGCCAGTGTGCACTTGTGTGCCCTTAGCTAAGCATCACGCAAACCTGTGCACACCCGCTTACAACTGCTTAAATGTGCCTTAGTCACTCTGTATGTCAGGGCCCTTGTTCTGCTCAGCAGCAAAATAAAATACCTCTGTCAGTCTCAAACCCCGGACCTTGTACACAAAAGACTGCATAAAGTACCACTGTGCCATGGTAAACATACAACAAATTGGTGCAGAAATCAATATATCATGCATCAGAATGAGTGAATGTAAAGGACGAATAGGAATGACATAACACAAATCCTGTTCTGTGGATCTTTACCAGCAGTTCTTGTGGAATTGCATTACATGACTGTGAAAAGAGAACCAGCCATTCTAGCAGGAAATAATGTTACAGCAGCACTTTACAACCCCCACACAGTATTATAACATGGCAAACACTAGCATATCTGATTAGGGAAGAGGCCATACTTCCCAACTGTGACTAGTTTTCAGGCATGTCCCTGATTCTGAGACAGGTTTTAGCTGTGTCCCTCTGAATCCCACTGAAAGCTACTGAAGTTAGTCAGAAAGTTAGTGAATTACACTTAATGAATAATGACAAAAAGTAAGAGTTAGACACCACTTGTACTCTAGGAAATGTGTATTAATCCATATGCTCTGGTTCTCTCAATGTCTCAACCTAATGTTTCTAATATTGTAAAGGTGTACCTCACTTCGACCTACTTTACCCTGAGTCTGTTCAAATATGTACCTGAGTGTTTGAGAGGCCTGGAAGAGGCAGAAACACACAGGCATATCAGCTATTCTGCTGTTACACACTGTGCAAATAGCTTTGGAAGGAGTTCCAGAAGCATACCCTAATGTAGGAGTACAACACTCAAATACCAAGGGGTGTAGCCATGTACTGGTAGCAACCAACTGTGAACTGTGACAATGCCATTGTTCCAGTGCTGAAAAGACCAGTGTGGTACACAAAGAATAACAGGCGGACCTCTGGCTACCATCTGGATAGGTCCATAGCTGGGAACTACGCAGGCAGACTACTTGCCTTGGTAAATTAACAGGTACACAGCAACCCTTTAAGTCCAGCAAGATAAAGTTCACACATTAATACATAATGTCCTACTGCACCCCTACACAAATGTACAATAAACCTGTGTGTTCAGGGTCTACCAAGGATGTAGGTAGGCATACTCAGTACAGAAATTTGTACAGTTTTCCTGAGCATCATGTGCTAATGTCAACACTAAAAAAGCACAAACTGTTCAAAAGTGAGTGAATAAATATTCACAGTATAGCAGTTCACAAACAGTTCATGTGCCAAATGAATACAACTCAATAATTACTTTTGTATGGCAGGAAATTGTAGAAGTAGAAAAGAAACTACATACTCACATGTGTCTTGTGTTAGCATATGTAGGGGTGAGTACAATTCTACACTGACAACTGTGTAGTATAAGTGACAACATTCAGGCCTGAGTACAACAATAATATCAGTGGCTACACCCCTAGCTTCGGATATAAGAACTATACCAACCTTCTGACTTACACAACAGTGTCCACAGCAAACAAGCATAGGCCCCACTCTGGAAAGCTGAAAGGGCTACGCCTACCTGACATAGCAATTTATAGCATTGGGTTGCTATGACAATGAGTACTGCAATTACCACACAGCAGGCTGCATGCAATTACCAAAAGGTGGCCACCAATTGGTGCAGAGGCCATCACATGCACATGTGCAGATACCTATAAAAGCAGGCTGTACCTGCTGGCCACAAATGCAATCACCCCATTGCAGATGGTGAGAGAGAGAGAGAGAGAGAGAGAGAGAGACTCACAACCCCACCCACAGCAGTGTGAAAAAATAATAATAATAAACTAATAAAAAAAAATTAAAACCTAAAAAAAAAATAATAATTACATTAAGCCAACGATACTGCAAAGTGAAAACTACGAACTCATACAAAGGAAAGGTATGTAACAGATATGTATTTATTGGCATGTAGTAGATGTATTTGAAGACCACTCTACATACGTTGAAACATCAATATGTGGCAGCAGTACGTATCTATGTACAGATGCCCTGCATAACTACTGCCATGGACAAATCAGTGTGTAGCTGTGTGCAGTGGGACATAACTGTGATATATGTAGCTCAGCATTAAATGTCAAACATTTGAACCATGTTATCTGTGTTCTGTACAGTAGTGTGGACAATGGCTGTTTGGAGGAGTAGCGCATACAGCTATATAACCATGGATGTGACAGAGTAACACATGCATGATAGTCATATAAACGTGTAGCTTAGTATTGGCAACTGCTGTACCAGGCTAGTATGCTAATCTAGCATTTGCAACTATGTATACACCCTCTAATGTTAAGGTGTGCTCACACGTAACACCTGTTCATGTGGCAGCAAGGCCCAACAGGTCAGCCGTGAGGTCCAGGGACTTTCAACAGTGTGGACCTTGTGTGTGTATGGCACACACATACGGAGAGATATATCAGTGTCAGATATATTAGCATCTGTACATGTGCATAGAGCAAGGGACATACTGCAACTGTTTCTGAAGGGAGGTCATATACATGTTGGTGAAGGTTGTTATGTGCATATTTGTACGTAGGTAGTAGTGTGTGGCAATCAAGCCAGCATACATTGCTGGTATATGACATGTGGTGGTTAAACGCTGTGGGTGTGATTTGTTAGTTTGCAGTGTTGCAGCCAGTGAGGCCTGCTAAAGCCACATGGGCTGTGAACACCTTCAATGCTGTTAGAAAAATATGTATTAATGTGTGTATTAGTGCTTTTAAAAACCTAACAGGATTAACACATTTATTCTGTTTCATACTGCATAAATCCATATAAACTGCGAATGCTTTCTGACCATGCTTTCTGATCTTGTATTTTGTCAGCACAGCTGAAATCTTGCTTATGCCTTTGGAAATTTACTGAGAAGCAGATGATTTTCTGCTTAGTTAGGAAAATAATGAATAGAACAATACCATTTCTATAATCTATAATTTCTATAATGTTATTAAACTTAGATAATTAGCTCTGTTTGTGCTATGAGAACATACACAGCTGCAGAAATGACAGATAAGTAGAGCAAAGACTGCTTGAAGAATATGAACTATAATCTGTGTTTGCTTTGTGCTTGAATTAGCAGAGTACCTTGAAATTGTAACTAGCTAGTGGTCTCCAAGGCCATGTTATCTTTCAAAAAGTTTCTCACAAATCTAGTAATGTAATGTCATGTCAGCAGAAAATCATGAACAACATCTGCTGTAAAAAACAATATTGTAGGCTTGTACTTGATTACGTCAGCTTAGAAGGCAATGTCTTGTAAAATAGTATAAGAATGGCTTACTTCCCGTTACTAATCAGACAAACTCTGTATTTTTGCATGTTTTTGTCCCCTTGCCACAAGAATTAAAAGTGCCTTAACCTGAACCTTACGTGTATTGGTCTTTGAAGTTTTTTCCTTTGACAGATTGGTCCTTTGGACCGGAAACCTTCACTTTGCCTCGGATCAGACAGGCCAGGTGACTTGAAACCATACGGGGAAGAAACCACATTGGTTCTTCTTATCTGAAAAGATCTCCGACTGAATTGTCGTACAAAAGAGGCCAGCCACTTTCTGATCTGTGACTGAAGGATGGGTTTACCTCGAACCAGGTGATCAATCACGGAGGCTCAGGTAAGGTGAATTTATCTTTTTTTCTGTTTTAGATCAGAGACTTGATTAGCATTGTTTTGTCAAGAGATTTGCTTAGTACAAGTCAGGGACAAAAAAATTGCTGTCTTGTCATAAATTGGGGAAACAGAATAGGTAGGCAGTCATTCTGGAGAGACTGTAAAAAACACCCGTGGTGCCACGTAAAAGATAAGAAGGGTTATGCAACATTTTAAAGGTTAGAACAAAATGTAAAATAAGTGCACAAAAAGACCCCAAACTCCACCGTTAACCGAAAACGCGAAATATATGCGATCACAGTGTGCTGATAATATTAAATACTACTCAAAATGGGTTAATATGTATGACTTTGATGGTAAATTAGAAAAATCCTCACTTGTTAAACTTGTCAAACAGCTTAAAACTGATTCCAGAGGTCGGGTAAAAAAGCAACGTAAATTAGGAATTCCTCAGGCACACAGGTGAATTGAGGAAGCAAACCGTAGGGAACAAAAGAGTAATAATTAAAAAGCAATGTTTTTAGATAAAGAAGACAATAACTTAGTAATAGCATCAGTATCTCCACCTCCCTTACCAAAATATGAGACAAGTGAACAAGTTAGTCCACCCCTGCGATATCCTGCTATCACTGTAAGTAGAGACACTACAAAAGCAACACCGTTTGTTAGAGATCCCAGAACTGTCAGAACAGGGGGTACAAAAGCAGAAGTTAAATTGGATAACACAGACACACCCAGCTGTACACTTGCAGTCTAGCGAGGACAGCTGATTAGCACTCTTATTGAAAGAGGAAGAAGATGCCTTACAAAACATACCAGAAACTCTCTGGTCAACAGGAAAATCAGATGTAGGACGTATTCGTACAGCAGGACCAGTTACTATCACGCCAAAGTCAGCATATAGACCACAGAAGAGACAATATCCCTTAAGAAAAGATGCAGAGGTAGGAATCAAACCTATAATAGCAGCTTTACTTAAAGAAGGAGTACTGGTGGAATCTCCTGATTCACCATGTAACACACCCTTATTTTCTGTTAGGAAAGCAAATGGAGAATGGCGTATGGTCCAAGATTTACAAGCTGTAAATGACGCAGTCATACCAAGGACACCTACGGTTCCAGATCCACACACCCTGTTGAATGGTTTAAAACCTCAACAGAAATATTTTTCTGTGGTAGATATCAGCAATGCATTCTTTTCGATACCAATACACCCTGACAGCCAACATTGGTTTGCATTCACATTTCAGGGGAAAAGGTATACATATACGCGACTACCAGAGGGATATTGTGAAAGTTCAACAATATTCTCACAAGAGATGGCAAGCAACTTGGCGAGATTTACCCCACCAAGAGGCAGTCAGATTTTAATTTGTGTTGATGATATCCTGCTGGCAGGCCCCACCCAGCAAGATTGCAAAGAAGACACCATAGTGTTATTACAATTTTTAGCCACTCAAGGACATAAAGTAAACAAAAATAAATTGCAGCTTTGGAAAAAGCGAGTTAAATACCTAGGATATGTAATATCCAAAGAGGGTAGAACATTAGATGAGGACAGAAAAATGGCGATTTTGCAAACACCGAAACCCACTACCAAGAAGGAAATTATGTCCTTCCTGGGTACGACCAATTTTTGTCAAAGCTGGATTCCAAACTATGCCTTGGAATCTGCACCTCTGACTAACTTAATATACAAGAAGCCTATGGCAGCACAAGATTTATTACAATGGACACCAGAAGCAGAATCTGCTTTCTGCAAATTGAAACAGTTGATAGCATCCTCATTAGTTTTAGGATTACCAAACTATCATAAACGTTTTTTCCAAACAGTAGATTGTAAGCAAGTTTTTATGACATCAGTGTTAACACAGCAGCATGGGGACAAGCAACGCCCCATTGCTTACTATTCATCACAACTAGACCCAGTGGCGCGGTCTTTACCCCACTGTGTACAAGCAGTAGTCGCAGCTGCAATGGCAGTGCAGGCTTCGGCCTCAGTAGTGTTGTTCCACCCTCTCACATTGAGAGTGACTCATGCAGTCGCGATTATTTTACTGCAAGAAAAAGTAGCATATTTTTCTCCTGCTAGACATCTTTCCTGTATGACTATATTGTTGAGCCAACCTCATATGACAATTGAACGATGCACGACTTTGAATCCGTCTACCTTGCTTCCAACTCCTGCAGATGGCATACCACACAGCTGCCTGCAGGAGATTGAGCAAAAGACACTGCCCAGAAAAGATCTTACGGATGTTCCCTTGGATGACGCCGAGGTGACATACTACGTGGATGGCTCATGCAAAAGGGGTCCTCAGGACAGAACCTAGTAGGATATGCAGTAGTTTCTGACACAGACATTATAGAAGTGAAATCTTTACCACACAGTTTATCTGCACAGGCAGCAGAATTGATTGCCTTGACACAGGCATGTACTTTAGCAAAGGGTAAATGTGTGAACATTTTTACTGACAGCCAGTACGCTTTTTCTACTGTACATGTTTTTGCACAACAGTGGAAAAATCGAGGAATGATAACATCTACTGGCAAACCGATTAATGATGCACAGTTTATTTTAGATCTTTTAGAATCTATTCAGTTACCTCAGAAAGTAGCTATTTGCAAATGCATAGCTCATACCAAGCAACAGGATAGAATTTCAAAAGGTAATGCGAGAGCTGATACAGCTGCAAAGCAGGCAGCTTCAGCTACAGAAGTATTTCTTTTGAATGAGGAATTACAACCCTCTGAGATTTTAGACTTAGAAATGTTGAAAACAATGCAGACACTTACTATGCAAGTTGAGAAACAAAGATAGATAAAATGAGGAGCAATTCTCGAGAAAGGGCTGTACATCTCCAAAGAGGGAAAACCAATATTGCTATCTAACTTGTTTAGATATGCAGCTTTGTTGAGCCATGGGCAGTGCCATGTCTCAACAGGGATGGTACAGTTAGTGAACCGAGTGTTCACAACATATGGATTCATAAACTATACTAAAAATTTTTGTTCGTCATGTCATGTTTGTAATAAACATCATGCACAAGGGGTGTTAAAGCCTAAGCAAGGGAGCTTCCCTACACCACCGTATCCTTTTCATACTATCTGTATGGATTTCATAGAATTGAACAAATGCGAAAATAAGAAGTACTGTCTTGTCATTGTAGATATGTTTTCCAAATGGGTGGAAGCTTTTCCGACTAAAAATCCAGATGCAGCTACTGTTGCAAAAACCCTTGTTAAAGAAATCATTCCCAGACTTGGCATACCCGAAAGGATCTACAGTGACAATGGCACACATTTTGTAAACCAAATCATACAACAGTTGGGCAGATTTTTTGGAATTTCTTTAAAGAATCATTGTGCGTATCACCCTCAATCTGCAGGGTTAGTAGAGAGACACAATGGAATTTTAAAGACTAAGTTAAGGAAACTTATAGAAGATACACAGAGAAATTGGGTGTACTGTCTGCCCTTGGCACTGTTGAGCATGAGAACTGTTCCGAATGCAAAATAATTGACTCCTTTTGAGAAATTGTTTGGGCAGGCATATTATATACCTCAATGGAAACCTCTCATGCCCGCAGACCAGGAAGCCAACTGTACACTTGCAGAGTATATGCAGAAGTTATTGAATTCTAAACATTTGCTGCAGTTAAATTCTGTTTCAGATAAAGAACAAACCAGACCATCGGAAGTAGCAGTGGCCCCAGGCACTTGGGTCTGGGTGAAAGTCATCAAAAAGAAGAAATGGATGACACCAAAGTGGGAGGGCCCGTACCAAGTGCTACTTTCAATACCCACTGTAGTTAAGATTGCGGAGTGAGCATCTTGGATCCACTTGACACACTGCAAACTGGTTAAAAACTTTGAACTGGACAAAAATCTTGTTACTGTTACACAACAAGAACAAAAATGCCAAAATCCAGAGCAAACAGGAATGCAAAACAACCACAGAAATATTGCATAATCATCCTGTTAACTGTACTGGTGACAATAATCTTTTTGCTGTGGCCCTTCCTTTTTCCAGCCACACAAGCTGAACTGAATAAACGTGATGTGTTACTCATAGACTGGCACCCGAACTTTAACACGTACCAAGCAATCAAATATGTGTATGCTGAGACTTTTAATGTTTCGAATTGCTGGATTTGCACAGCTTTACCGACAGCATACGGGGGAATATTAATGACTGCAGTCCCCCTAGGGGTCAATGAGACCTGGGAAAACTTAATTTATGATACCACAACTATTAAATCACAAGATAAAATAGCATTGCACTTGTCTGTTCCACAGAAAGGAAATGTGTGTTTTTACATAAATGATACTGTTCAGGTGGGTTGGAGCAATTGCAATGTGACTGTTCCTTATAAATGTTACACCAAAGCAAATAATGTGGGTTCTTATTGTAATACAGACTATGATTCATTTCTTGACTTGAGGCATAAAACAATTAATGAAGTACAACATAATTCTGTTCTTTTTAAGCAACTGTCTATAATTGATAGGAAAATGTTTCATGCAGGGCAAGCGTATGTCAGCAGCAAAGTTACTACTAAGGTAGAGGATTGTTATTTTGTGTGTGGCAAAAAAGGCATACAAATGGTTACCTGAGAATTGGTCTGGTAGTTGTTTTTTGGGTTACCTGGTACCAGCCATATGACACACTGCAGTTTTGCCTCAAGGTAAAATTCGAAATGCCAGAGAGGTCACCAAGAAACCTGTTAAGAAACCTGAGAGTCCAGTGGGACAAATCGAAGCGGGCTGGAAAAAACATCATTCCATGAGCAATAAACTGACACATATGGACTTGAGTGACACTGTTATATCGTGGGCAGGCATATTACCAGCATATGGAGCAGTGAAATCAATTTGGGAGCTGAGAAAACTGTCTAAACTCCTCAAAGTAATGAGCAATGCAACTTTTTCCACTCTCGAATTAATAACTGATGAACTGAATGCAATGAGAACTGTAGTGCTTCAAAACCGCATGGCTCTCGACTTCACCCTAGCGGCGAAAGGCGGTACTTGTGCTTTAATCCAAGAAGAATGCTGTTCGTACATTCCTGACAATCAGCATGAGATAGATAACCACCTTGAGGTGATTCAGCAAGTGCTGTCCATGACTAAACCAGGCCCAAACCCACTGACAGACTTTTTCCAGAAATGGTTTTGGGGGTGGGGTACCATCCTAATGAACATCCTGATTGCCATTTGTGTGGGAATGCTCCTGTTAGGAGTATGTGTTTGTTGTGGCATCCCCTGCATGAAAAAACTGATCAAAGATTTTATTGGCATGTTGGTTTCTGAAACCTTGTATCAAAGTACTGAGTTTGAAGAACTGTTGAAGACTGAAACACTTTCATATGTTTAAACTGAATGACTCCCTTAACTGCAAATCTTGAGTGGAAGAGGTTAGGAGAAGAAACAAATGATCTATGCTTTTTGAAAGTAGAATAAAAGTATTAATAGGGGGGAAATGTTAGAAAAAATATGTATTAATGTGTGTATTAGTGCTTTTAAAAACCTAATAGGGTTAACACATTTATTCTATTTCATACTGCATAAATCCATATAAACTGCAAATGCTTTCTGACTATGCTTTCTGACCTTGTATTTTGTCAGCACAGCTGAAATCTTGCTTATGCCTTTGGAAATTTACTGAGAAGCAGATGATTTTCTGCTTAGGAAAATAATGAATAGAACAATACAGTTTCTATAATGTTATTAAACTTAGACAATTAGCTCTGTTTGTGCTATGAGAACATACACAGCTGCAGAAATGATAGATAAGTAGAACAAAGACTGCTTGAAGAATATGAACTATAACCTGTGTTTGCTTTGTGCTTGAATTAGCAGAGTACCTTGAAATGTAACACAGCACTGTAGAAATAATTGTAACTAGCTAGTGGTCTCCAAGGTCATGTTATTTTTCAAAAAGTTTCTAACAAATCTAGTAATGTAATGTCATGTCAGCAGAAAATCATGAACAACATGTGCTGTAAAAAACAATATTGTAGGCTTGTACATGATTATGTCAGCTTAGAAGGCAATGTCTTGAAAAATAGTATAAGAATGGTTTACTTCCCGTTACTAAACAGACAAACTCTGTATTTTTGCATGTTTTTGTCTCCTTGCCGCAAGAATTAAAAGTGCCTTAACCTGACCCTTATGTGTATTGGTCTTTGAAGTTTTTTCCTTTGACAAATACATTTCGCACAAGACTGTGCAATATCATTACATAACTGTATACCTCACATACTTTGCATAATTGATATTCCCACCATGAAAGGTGGACTATATATGTGCCTATATTTATATCTATATGTACACCAATGGATGTTTATATGTATGTGTATGTATGCATCTGTCACAGTAAATATTACTCAGTCACTCATTCTCTCTCTCTCTAGATATATATATATATATATATATATATATATATATATATATATATCTAGAGAGAGAGAGAGAATGAGTGACTGAGTAATATTTACTGTGACAGATGCCTGGTGACAAAGCCATGGCCTCAAGCTCAATGTCTGAAATTCATTGGCATCCCTTTTGCTAAATACTCTGTGCCCATGAACTACCACATAGGTGGTAGTCAACTTAACACCGAAAGTGGCACAGGTGTACAGTAGTCTCCACCTTGATAATCACAGTGCCACACTAGTAATGTAATCTGTCTACATGGCACACCTCATCACAAAAGCTGTGTCATCTAGGGAAAAACAGGTCAGTGTTCCCCTCTACTCATCACTCACAAAACGCATTATAGAGTACAATGGCCCTTCTGGTATGTACCTCACATGACATCGACAGCAACTTGAAAGGCCACAGACATACCTCACAAAGAGTAATACTGTCCTCAATCAAATGCCCTATGCAGACCATCTCACAAAACCACAGCTAGACTGTGTTGCATACCAGCAACACAGAGCTGACCTCTGCCTAACATACAAAGCTATGTCATACCCAGAGCTGTTGGGCATGCTCCACGTAAACAGATCACAATCCCTACGAGCTACACGCTCTAGGGACCTAAACCTTGTCACCTCAATAAGCAGAACATGCTGGAGGGATAGATTCCTATATTAGAGACATCCCATACTCTGGAACAAACTACCTATCAATAGCAAACAAAGCCCCTCAGTAGCACTTATCATGAATAGTCTTGATGATTGGATGGGAGATAGGAAATACACCCCGGGTATCACCTTTGTGGCTCTGCTTGACAGGGGCACATGAAAGGAAATTACTTGGGTGTCAAAGGCCAGGGTACCATCTGGCTAGGCTTCTATAGACCCTAGGGCCAATAGCCTATTACCTACCTAAGAAACAATACACACCCACATGTACTTGTTGCAATAATTGCTATGTGAGGTTGACTGAGTGCGATGGCGAATGTGTTGGTGAATGTGTCACAGTTGTGTATATTTGGAATATCTTAGTGGGAAACTGTTTCTGTCATGGTATTATGTGTCCTAGCTCTGATCCCAGCAAAAGATTTGTATGCTATTTCTAGCCAGAAAAAGCAGTATGGCATACAGTCTGACGTAGACCCTTTGTGTTAACTGGGGTGTGCCATTGGAGGATAAAGCAGTACATGTATGCTCATTAATTGTTACTGCTGGTGAATCATACCCCTGTATGAACTGTAGTACTACTTGAAGCTGTAGGCCTAAACAGCACAGTATGGTGTATGTCCACATTGCTTGGAAACACTGTTTTGTGTGTTCCCTGTAGTCCTCATAGATTACATACCTCAGGCATAAGGGTTTGTAAGCACTGACACACAATACTCTATGGTGCACACATAAAGCTCATCTGAGTTGCCATATCTCTGTGTCCTGTATGTATGTCTGATGTGTGTGTGTGGGTATGCCTGTAACATGCCCTCGGTCATATGTGTGTTACAGGATATAAGTGCGTATCTAGCAACATGTATAGTCTAGTACAGCAGTATGCCACCTATAGTCACGAATGTGCACATATTGTAGGCAGGGGTTTTCCATAAACAACTAGTGTGGTATACTGGTAATACTGTAACTGGACTGTACAATCATTGCAATGGATTACATATTTCATTATGCATTAGCTTGATATATACCTCCTGTGGCTAGGTGGTACATTGTGTCTCATATAGTGTGCCATGTACTGTTGCATAGTCTTACATAGTGGTTTCTCTTTGTTGCTGTGGAGAAAATGTTTTAATATATAGAGCATGTCAGGTACTGTCAGGCAGTTGTGGGTTGGGCTCTGATATGTGGTATTGAAAGTGTGTATCCTCTGACAGGCAATAGTTTGCTATTGATGGCAGTTCAGTGATATCTGTATTGTAGAATGTTAAGTGTGCCACATGACTTGCTCACGCATATTGTTTTATTGTCTTCCAAGGTCATGTCCCACCATCGCAATCCAGCCTATAGCCGTGCAGAGGATGAGATTTTAGCCAACTGTCTCATCCAACAGTACACCCTGCTATTTTCAAGAAGCAGCCAGGACCAGCATGAGCAGACTGCGCTGTGGCAAGATGTTGTCCGTAGGATAAATGAAATAGGCATACATAACCAGACTTATGAGCAGGTACGACATCACTGCAGTGATTTACTTGGACATTTCCAGCAGAGTGCATCTGATGTCCATAGGCAACAGCTTGCCACAGGTGGTGGGGTTGCCACCCCCCCCCCTCACCAGAGTGGAGGAGTTGCTCCTGAGCCTGGGAGCTCCTGGCCAGCAACAACAACAGCACACATGCATCATCATGGAGGCTGGAGCCCCCCCCAGCAAGTTCACATGGAGCGTGCAGGTAAGATGGCATATCTGTAGACTACTGTTACCTCTATTGTTAGATCATGCATATGTGAGATGTGTAGTTAGAAGATGTGGAGCCTGGTGTTGTTCAAGACTGATAATTTGGAACATAATGTGTAGGCCTGTGACTGTCAACTATTGTGCTACTGTAAGATTGCAAACCCACAGTAGCAATAACACAGTTATTGCCACTGACAAACTGTTTCATATCCTTGTAGGTCCCTTTGGTGTGACAGCAAGGCAGCAGACCCATGCTTTTGATTGTGTTCTACATTCAATATTGCTAACAAAATGTGCATGTCATAGGTGAGGTGTAGGCTATGTGCACATGTAACACACCTACGCATAATTCATGCTGTGCATGTTTGATGTGAGACTAGGCACATCTCAGTAACGTGAGTGGCTGCCTCAAACACATGCAATACACTGAGTGTCCCAAACAATTGTGGCTACACTATAGTGGACATTGGATAGGCAGTTGATACACATGCACATGACATACACAACTCTGTCATACGCAGTACATGTTAATATGCTACACATGGCATAATTCAGACACACGCTGTAAGGTAACACTCCAGTATCCCAAATGTCATCCACACAGCACACATAATATGCCTGAGGGGTAGATGCTATCATGGGGTAGTGCAAAACTTTTCAACACACAACACATTCATGTTAGGCAATGCTCCCTGTTGGGCACCTTACAAACCCATGTAACAACTGGCTGTGAAATGGTGAATGTAGCCATGGTACTGCCGTTCAGGTACAGCATTTAGGTGCCGGTCTGGCACACATAAGTAGCCTTGAGTGACCACATGATGCTGCATGATGATGGCTCATGGTACAACACGCCATGCAGTTAGAGTAACCACAGTACTACACATAGCATTCATTGCTATACACCTCAATGTTGTGTGTGTGCAAACATATGCACCTATACACAATATGCATAGCAATCAGCATTTGCACAAAGTGACACATATATGTCTTGTAATGCTATTGAGTGTATAGGTCACATGACACACATTGGGTATGTGTAATGCTTAATGTTGCAGTTGTGTTGTAGCATGCCATGTCATGACTGGCACTGGCATGTCGACAATATGTTCTACACTCACCATAACTACTGTACAATGGCTATGTTGGCAATGGTATTCAATCAGATATACATGCACCACTCATCATGTGTGTATACATAGCATGCATGTGCTAAACCTGTGTCCACAATTATCTGCTAAAAACACATATGCTCTAATCAGAAATGGATATCTATGTGACACACTGATACACATCCAGCCATGGTATATATACATGTGAGTGATGGTGCACAGGACATTGCAGAGCTTTTAATACTTGCACAGCAATGTTGTGTCCATGTACACATTGCATTCTAAGGTGAGGCCAATCACTGAACAAAACACACATGCATCAAAGCCATGTATACTGTTATTAGCAAGGGCTGTCTACACTCACACTGCATGCTGCTGAGCAACACATGTCCTGCATGCTGTCACGTTTGATATTAATGTTTGGCTTGTGATACTGTACCCCACCATCACACGCTCTTGAGTATGTTCTGGATTGCTGGTGGTGTGTGTGTGTGTGTGTGTGTGTGTCTGTTGTAGTGAAGAGTGTATTTGTGTGCATGTGTGCATGTGTGCATGTGTTAATGTGTTCATGTGTGCATGTGTGCATGTGTGCATGTGTTCATGTGTGCATGAGTTCATGTGTGCATGTGTGCATGTGTTCATGTGTGCATGTGTACATGTGTTCATGTGTGCATGTGTGCATGTGTGCATGTGTTCATGTGTGCATGTGTGCATGTGTTCATGTGTGCATGTGTGCAGACATCATGTACAGGTCGTAAAGTGTGTTTCCTGTCTCCCTCTCACAGGTGCTGATTATGGGCTGGTTCACTGCAGCAGGGAAAGTGATGTCACTGAGCATGATAGTGATAATGATGATAAGTGTGTTGAGGCACAAACATGTTTGCCAGGGTCTGTCGTTGGGCCAACAATCGACAGTACATAAGTGTCCACCCCATCCATGCACACAGTCATACTGCCAATACATCCATCACCTATGCCCTTAGCTGAGGGACAGCATACAGCCGGCATTGGCCTGGACAGTGTGGTATCTATGGCACATGCATCCCAACACAGCAGCCATACCCAGATGTCTGGAAGGGTACCACATAGGCAGATGTCCAGGGGTTCTTATCGGAGCACTGCTGCTCATCATGTCACTGGCAGACGTGCCACAGGTCTTACGACCTCACGCATGTTTCAGGCTGTCATGGAGGCACAGGCACGTATGGAACGGTACACCAGACAGGGACTAAAGGCACAGAGGGCACATAACACCACTTTAAATGATAGTGTCCATGACGTAGCAGGTGCCATCCATATTTACACTGAGATCATGGATAGACATTGGGGTGAGACATTAGATGTCCTCCACAATGTCATGTCCATGTGTCAGGACAGTGCGGGATGGTTGCAACATCAACGTGGACGTATGCCAGCAACATCAGCAGCTGGCAGTCACCGGAGACATCCCTCAAGTCACAGCCGCTCCGGTAGTGCCAGTACCAGCCCCAGCAATGTTGGGGGTGGGCTGTCCATAGACCGTCTTAGAAGACCACGTGCACGTGGCTCTGGACAGTCCCAGCAGGGACCTGGGTCCAGTGTACATCCATCTACCTCTGGGGATAGTACCCAGTCAGGCGTAGTACCTGATAGTGTCAGTAGCACCCCTGCCAGGCACAGGTACCGTATCCATGGCCATAGACAGTGATCTGTAAAGCCTGGCAGGTACAGTCTGTGGCTGTCCCACAAATACCCATATATGGCAGCCACATGGTGGAACTGTGTGCATGCAGACACACATACACATAAATAAGACACCTAGGGCTACCACATACATGCACACATTACATCAACAGTGGCCCATAGCAGTACTCTTGGCCCTCACACACACACACACACACACACACACACACACACACACACACACACACACACACACACACACACACACACACACACACATACATGTCGATTGTATGGCTCACTGTAGGCCTCTGGCAAACCAACAGCACACCCTGTGCATATGATGAATCCTGTGCCACCTCCTGTCATCTGTAACATCAATGCAGGAACAGGCTACCATGGTGCTGATGCACAGGGTGACTTTATAGTAGAATAGCAATGTTAGCATGTTGTCAGCAGTAGAGTGTAATGATATGCTTGAAGGTGTAGCTGAGCAGGCATGATGCATGTAAGCTATGATTGTCAAGGTAGTAATGTTTACACCAGGGTTAGTTCCAATAGTGTATTGTCCACCCATGTGCCACTTGGCTGATGTGTGTAGTATTGGCAGCATGTGTTAGAGAGTGAACAGTATGTGTAGGATGTGTGTGGCACAGATTTGCAGGTGTACATTTGTGAACATGGTGGAGGTGCACTGTCTGCATGTACGTGCATAGTGGACAGATGGACAGGGTGACATGCCCTGTATTACACAGTACCACTCCATAGTCTTGATTGGTGGCCAGTTTTCATTGTACTACACACATTTCGGAACTTGACTACACATGTGTGTATGACATGGTTTGACACTGTGCTGTGGGTAATACTGTTACTATCTGTCTTTGTTTTGCATTCTGGTAGTATACACAACTTCAACAGCCTGACCATAACCAATCGTTAGATGATGTCTTGACAACTGACACACAGTTTTCTCTGTTTTTCTGAGCTTAATTTGTTGACTGCACTTCTTAGCTTAAGTTTTGCTTATAAGTTAACCAACAGGCTAATACACTCAAGTGTATTAGCCTTTGATAGCATTTAGTCAAAAAACCAAGCATTTACTGTATTTTCTGTCTGTGTGTGTAAAAAAACTAAAAGAACCCAAAAAAATACTTCTGCTTTCCTAACTTTCCTAGCTAGTTGTTCCAGTGATCAGATTTGCTGATCCCTGGGCTTTGTATTTGGTTCCTGTGTTCCTCCATTTTCTTGTGTGGCCAGAGGGAAGTTTCTTTACTCACCAGTGAGAGTGGGGAGTACTGAGCTGCCTGTTTGTCCTCAGAGGAGTGGTTAGAGATAGCAACTGGTAATTCATTGGCCATTTTGGGTCATTTCCTGTTTTTTCCAGCCCCCTGCTATAAAGCACGCTTTAGCACGGAGTTGCCACAGGAGCACACAAGAGCAGCAGCGGTTAATCAAGGTTAAACTATTCGGGCTACCTAAAGTCCACTCTTCAAATTTTCCCTTAAAACAGCCTTCCCTGAACTGTACTCCTGATCAAGCCAGCGTATTCTATATCTAAAAAGCTCAGCTCTACTTGATTGCTAAGTAGAATATTCTCTATCTGTAAAGGCTAGCACTTGCTCCTAAAGTACTTTTTTACTTGATACAGCACTTTTATTATACATAGTACCCCACCAGCCAAAAACCCCATTCGATCACCCACATTCCCCGGAGTCTTTTAAAGTCCTTGTCTATTCCTTCTAGCATGTCGAGGGATCAGTTGCTAGTGTCCTCTCCTGCTCAGCTGGTGAATCTGGGAATATTGAGGCAATGTTACAATTGTCTCATGTACACGGACAACCCTCTCCTTCTCCCACAAAACACAAACACATGCGAGAGATGCAACTATATAGCCAAACTGGAGGCTGAGCTCTCTCAACATAGGACTGGTAAGACCAGACAGGAGGAGAAGGTAACCACACACACCACAAACCCAGACTCACATAGTACTATCACAACTTCAAATCATACACATAAATGCACAAAGACATATTCGGAGGCTCTGATCAAAAATCTACCAAAACAGCAGAGGCCACCAAAGCAGACACCCAAACAACTGCCACCTCAGGACACAACACATGCAACACATAGACCACATAGTCAGTGTGCCAAACAGTCACAGCCCTTAAGGCCAAACACAATGCCAGACACACTCGTCATTGGTGACTCCATAGTCAGACACACTGACGTCCCGCTCACCAGACTGAACACGGAAAAGGTCACAGTAAGCTGCCTGTCAGGCGCTAGAATCCGCCACATAAAGCAAGCACTCAGATCTCTCAACAGCAGGTACAAGTACGACTCTGTCATTGTCCACGCTGGTGTAAACGACCTAGTCCTTGGACTACATGAAAAGAGACATAGAGGAGCTCTCTGATTATGTAGCCCAGGCAGGTATGACCCTGACCTTGAGCAGTATCCTACCTTCACCAAGAATGATGCCACAATACAGAGGCAAGATGATCAGCTTCAATAACTGGCTTAAACTCTGGTGTCATTCAAAGGGGATCCGATGTCTGTCTGCCTGGGATGACATGCTGGACAAGCCACGCTGCTTCGCAAGGGACGGTTTGCACCTGTCACCCCTGGGCTTCCGGATATTGGCAAAGGCTCTTGCCACCCCCATAGTGCCTTTTTTAGACAGGGCTCAAATTCTAAACCTACCACCCTAGAACACAAAAAAGGAAAAAAACTAAGGGTAATGCTGCTCAATGCCAGAAGTCTCAACCTCAAGATGCACACACTCGAGTGTCATTCAAAGGGGATCCAATGTCTGTCTGCCTGGGATGACATGCTGGACAAGCCACGCTGCTTCGCAAGGGACGGCTTGCACCTGTCACCCCTGGGCTTCCGGATATTGGCAAAGGCTCTTGCCACCCCCATAGTGCCTTTTTTAGGCAAGGCTCAAATTCTAAACCTACCACCCTAGAACACAAAAAAGGAAAAAAACTAAGGGTAATGCTGCTCAATGCCAGAAGTCTCAACCTCAAGATGCACGCACTCGAGGCCCTTCTCAGTATGGAGAACATTGATGTCTGTGCTGTGACTGAAACCTGGTTCAAGGCTCCCGAGAGCACCCCGGCACTATCAGGCTTTACCTCATATCATGAGTTCCGGCCCCAAAATCCGGACAACACCAAGAAAGGAGGGGGGTGTCTATATTCATCAAGAACACCCACACCTCAAGGTTGGTGGCAATGCACAATGCATTGGAGACCATCCAGGTGCAATTAACCATAGGCAAGACTGCTCTGCAATTTGTAGCATGTTACAGGCCACCCTCTCAATCTCAGAAACCTCACATAGCTTTCCTGAAAACACTGGAGGGGATAAATGTATCTCCAAACACCATCATACTAGGTGATTTCAACTACCCGAATATAGACTGGGATCACTACTCAAGCCCCAACACTCTACCCCAAAGGTTCCTAGAGTTCATAAACTCAAATGCCATGGAACAACTAGTCACCATCCCCACAAGAGGAGATAACATACTAGATCTCATCATCACGAACATGGGGTCACAATGTTTGACACCGGAAGTATACCCTTCACTGGTGAGATCAGACCATAAACTAATCTCACTGGAAGTCCACATTCCGCCCCCACCTGAGATAAAAAAGACCACAGTGAAGAACTTCTCAAAAGCCGACTTCACACTTCTAAAGGCTAGGGTGGTCTCTTTTAAGGCCCCTGAGACTGCAGAAACCATTACTCAAGCCGCTGAATCACTTACAAATGCCTTCTACCAGCACCTACAGGACTGCATGGATCAGGCAATCCCAAACAAAACAAAGACTCTTTGTACCAAAGGCAAGCGTCCAGTTTGGTGGACTCCAGCCATAAACAAGCTCTACAACAAAAGGAGGAAGCTACTACAAGATAAAGCAAAATCCTTAAAAGAGAAAACACCCTTGATCATTATAAGTAAAAAATTAAGATCTCTCATAAAATCATCCAAGGCAAATTTTGAGAGAAAAGTCGCTAAGGACTCAAAAGACAATCATAAGGCCTTCTTTAGCTATGTTAAAAACCTGGGAGGAAACTCCCAGATATGCTCAGAATTAGTTCAAAATGATGTAAAAATTACTGAACCTACAGACATTGCCAACATACTGGCTGACAGGTTCAGTGCAAACTCCCCCCCCTCCCCCAGAAAAGGTGAGATATCTATACCAGAGAATTATAGCCCCCCAAACATCTCTAACGCTCAGGTGAGAACTGCTCTCTCCATAAAAACACAGCATCCATGGGACCAGATGGTGTCCCCGGATGTGTGCTCCATGAACTCAATGAGGAATTAAACCCGCAGTTAGGGCAGCTGTTTAATCTTAGCCTCACCTCAGGATACGTGCCTAAGGAGTGGCATACGGAAACTGTGGTCCCACTTCACAAAGGAGGTGCCTCCACCGACCCGGGAAATTACCGTCCCATCAGCTTGACAAGCTTGATCTGCAAAGCTATGGAGAGGATCATAATGGAACTCATAAATAAAGACATAGGAGACTTGCAGACTTTGGATCCGACCCAGTTTGGCTTTGTCAAGGGCAGATCATGCCTTTTAAACCTGGTGGACTTTTTTGAAACAGTCACCAAGGCCATTGATGAGGGAAAGGCAGTCCACACAGCCTACCTCGACCTGGCAAAGGCTTTCCACACAATACCCCACTCAGGTATCATTGAAAAACTCATCAGCTTAAATGTAAACCCATACGTCACAAGATGGGTTGCAAATTGGCTAAGTGACAGAACCCACAGGGTCAGAGTTGCTGGCGCCATGTCAGACTCAAAGCCTGTCAAAAGTGGTGTCCCACAGGGCTCAGTCCTGGGCCCTCTCCTGTTCGGCATCTACTTTTCAGAAGTACAAGCATACACAGGAGGATTATGGCTGACAAAATTTGCAGATGACTGCAAACTGGGCGCCATAGTTGAGAACACATCTGACACAGATATCCTTCAGAAGTGTCTTATAGAAACGGAAAACAGGTGCCAGAACCATGGCCTAAAATTAAACGCCAAAAAATGCATAGTCATACCCTTCAGGAAAAACAAGGTTACCCCTAGCTACCATATAGGTGGCAACCCACTAAGCACAGAAGAGGTTATCAGGGATCTGGGTACCCAGGTTGACAGTAACCTTTCATTTGATACTCACGTTGCCAAAGTAGTTAGGAAGACCTTCTGCATTGCCCACCTGATCATGAAGGGATTCACATCTAGATCAAGGGAAGTCATCGTCCCCCTGTACTCATCACTCATCAGGCCAATGATTGAGTACAATGCCCCATTCGGAATGTATCTGACACGACACCTGCAGCAACTGGAAAGGCCCCAAAAGTTCCTCACCAAAAGGATAAAGGGTCTCAAAAATATGTCCTATGCTGCCCGACTGAAGGAACTTCAGCTCTACTCAGTCGCTTATCGTCTGCTCAGAGGTGACCTGTGCCTGACATACAAGGCCATGTCCAACCCAGAATTGATGAACATGCTTCACCTCAAAAAATCTAGATCCCTCAGAACTACAAGGGTGGGAGACTTAAACCTTGACACGGTTATTAATAGGACGTGCTGGAGGGACAGATTCATCACCCAGAGACTCCCTATGCTGTGGAACAAAATCCCGGTACATGTGAGGCAGAGCACCTCGCTGGCTTTGTTCAAGAGAAATCTTGACCAATGAATGGGAGATCGCAGATATACCCCAGGGATTATCTCAGTGTCACTGCTTGACAGAGGCACAGCAAAATAATGGGCATAGTATCCTCCAAACTAAAGGGGTGGTGAAAGCCACAAAACTCTGGCTAGGCTTATAAATGCCCTTGGGCAGATAGCCTAGTATGAACCTATGAACCTATGAACAGATGTAGGACACACAGTAACACTTGGACACTTCAGGTACTATACTATGCCAGTAACCAGTGGTATTCACCTGCACCCATTACTGAGACCACTCCTTTTTGGCATATAGCTCTCTTAGATACAAGCAATCACAGTATGGATATGTCTTTCACATGTGGTAATGCATACTGTGGCCTATTATACATTCTCATGATGACACACACATCCTCCACAAGGGTATCACACAGACAGATCCCTGTTGTCAAACCCATGCTGTAAAGCTATAAGCCAACCAAAGCATAGTCATCCACCTTTACGGAATATAGTATCCCCTCAGTACCACATAGGTAGTAGCCACCACCATGAAGAACAGATACCAATGTGTACATGCAACAAAGTGGTACGCCATCTGTCCTTTGATAATAACATTTCCAAAGGTATGTTTGAATCCCTCAGTGGATCACATAAGCAAAACGGGGTCTGCATACATATCCACAAAGGTTGTTGTACATCTATAATGAATAGCCATCATTGATAGACCGTGCTGTGTTTGAACAGGTCTGACATATACCTCGACCATAAACCCTCACTCACACAATTCTATAGAAACCATAACGAGTGTGTGTGACACAGTTGACCTAGGCCAGGGATTGCTGCAGTGGCTGGCCTTGTCACACGCATACAGATGTGACTTAAGGTCTGGAAAGCAGCAGCACACTCTTGAAAAGATGTCAGATGTATTCTTGGAGAAAGCAGGGTTCCCACACATACAATAATTGAGGTCATATGTATGTATATGTATTTGCCATACAGCTAACTCACATGTGCAATGCACATACTGGTGTCATACTGATATGACATACCGTAGTAAAAGCAAAACCCAGAACCCATTGACCAACAGTATCACACACATTGAGCCAACACACACACACACTCACCAAGTGCAGGATTCAAACCACCACATAACTACTTCATGATACGGGAGGAGTATCTATTAACACAACGCGCTATAGACATTACTGAGAGTTCTCTTTTCCACAGGTATATTTGTAGGATGGTGACATCATCAGACCTGACAACGATTAGTATACCACTTTTAAGGTGTTTGAGTACTCTCCAAGAAGGTTGCTCCACTCCAAGAAGATCACACACACACACTTGTCAAGTGCAGGATTCAAATCCCCTACCTAACTGCTTTATGTTACTACAGGAGTACGTATTTACACGATGCGCTATACACATTACTGTAAATTCTCTTTTCCACAGGTATATTTGTAGGATGATGACATCATCAGACCTGAGAAAGATGAGTATACCACTTTTAAGGTGTTGTAGTTCTCTCCAAAAATGCTGCTCCTCTACAAGGAGATACACACACACACTCTCATCCAGTTGTCAAGTGCAGTATTCAAACCCATATCTAACTACTTAATGATACTAGAGCAGTACGCATTTACACAATGTGCTATATAGATTACTGGGAGCTCTCTTTTCCACAGGTATATTTGTAGGATGGTGACATCATCAGAATAGACAAAGTGGGTTACATTAGGTGACATTAGGTGGGCTACATAGAAGGCATCTGTAGACACTTTGGTAATGTGATCATCAAAGGAGAGTTTACTGTCTACCTGGGTCCCCAGGGCCATAATTACATTCTCCGTACATACTGGATTCCCACCTATGTGGTAATTTGTGTGCACTTTGTTTTATCCAAAGGGGATGACTATGCATTCTTTGGCATTCTGCTTGATGGCATTGTTTTGACAACAGGTATCTGTCTCTGCAAAACCCTTCTGTTGGATGTCTGTGTCAGCCGTGGAGTTGATTATGGACCATAGTTATCAGTCATCTACAAACTTTTTCAGCCATACTCCTCCCATGCTTGCCTGTACCTCTGAGCAGTATCTACTGGACAGGTGGGGTCCCAGGACCAATACCTGTGGGATGCCATTTGTGACTGGTTTAGAGTTGGACATGGCACCCACAACTCTGAACATGTGTGTTTGATCTGTGAGCCAGTTGGACACCAATCCTGTGACATAGCTGTTATCATTCAAGCTGATATGCTTGTCCATGATGCCAGAATGGGGAATGGTGTCGAAAGGCCTTAGTGAGGTCCCGGTGGGCTCTGTGGACTAAATTCACCTCCATCTGTGTCCTTGGTAACTGTTTCAAATAAGTCAACTAGGTTTAGAAGCCAGGATCTGATAAGCAGCTTTGCCCAATGTTAGTTGCACTTGCATGGTCTCCAAGGCCTCATGCTGTGCCACTAACCTGAAGGTGTGGGTATCCATAAGGTAAATGGATACACCACTTCCTTTTGTATTTCACTCTGGGTTTTGGGGCCGAAGATCAGAGGGACTGTGAGTGTTTTACGTGGAGCATGTCCAACAGATCTGTATTTGATATAGCTTTGTATGTTAGGCAGAGATCGCCTCTGAGTAGGCGATATGCGAGAGAGTACAGCTGGAGCCTTTTGAGATGGTCTGTGTATGGCATATATTTCAGGTCACTAATGCTATTTGTGAGGTATTTCTACAGGATTTCCAGTTGTTGTAAATGTCTTGTGAGGTACATAGCAAAAGGGGTGTTGTACTCTATTATGGATCTAGTGAGTGATAAGTAGAGGGGAACAATGTCCTTTTGTATCCTGCATGAGACACCTTTTGTGATGAGGTGTGCCACGTAGAAGGATTTCCGGACTACTGTGGGGATGTGATTATCACAGGTGTGTCCACTGTCCACCTGTGACCCAAGGTCTCTTATTACACTTTCAGTGTTAAGTATACAACCACCTATGTTGTAGTTCATGGCTACAGAGTTTTCACCAGAGGGGATGACAATGCACTTTTTGGCATTGAGCTTGAGGCCATGGCTTTGACACCAGGCATCTGTCTCAGTGAGGCCCTTTTGTAGGATGTCCACATCTTCAGTAGTTTTAATTATGGCTCCTAGTTTGCAGTCATCTGGAAACTTCAATAGCCACAGACCTTCCATGTTAAAGTTACCTCAGGGAAGTATATTCCAGACAGGACAGGACAAAGGACTGAACCCTGTGGTACTGCACTTGTGTCTGGTCAAATGTCATACTTGGAGTCTGCTACTTTCACAGTTTGTGTTCTGTCAGTTAGCCAGTTGGCACTCCATTTTGCGACATAGCGATTTATACCTAGTTTAGTGAGTTTATCTATAATTCCAGAGTGGGGGATGGTGTTGTAAGCTGTGGCAAGATCTACATAGGCTGTGTGAACCACCTTACCCATGTCTATGGTTCTGGTGACTGTTTCAATGACATCTATCAGGTTCAGGAGACATGATCTGCCTTTTACAAACACAACATGGTTGTGGTCCAGTGTTTGGAGATTACCAATGTCTTTTTTTATAAGTTATATGATGATACATTCCATGGCCTTGCAGAGCAGGCTCATTAGGCTAATGGGCCGCTAGATCCTGGGGTCCATGGTGGCTCCCGCCTTGTATAGTGGGATAACCATCGCGGTGCACCATTCAGTAGGCACAAAGCCTGAGGTGAGGCTATGACTGAACATGATACGTTTGTATGGTGCCTGTTTGTTCTGTAGTTTGTGTAGACCACAGCCTGGGATGTTATCTGGTCCCATGGATGCTGTGTTCCTGGCTTTGGAGAGTGTTTTTTACCTGTGCAGCCGTGATGACAGAAACTTTGCAGTCTTCCGTTATAGAGATGTGACCTTTCATGGGTAATGGGTGATAAAGTTAGCACTGATCCTATCTGCCAGGATGTTGGCAATATTAGTTGGGTCTGTATATTTAGTGCCATTGTGCTGTAACTCAGAGCAGATCTGAGTGTTGCCATTGAGATTCTTGACATAGCTATAGAATGCTTTGTGGTTGTCTTTAGAATCAGTGTCGATTTTGTTTTCATAACTAGCTTTGGAGGAATTTATCATGGATCACAGCTTCTTACAGATGTGGACCATGGAGCTCCTCTCCTCATAGGATTTTACCCTGTTTTGCAACAGTATTTTCCTTCTGTTGTGCAGTTTGTTTATGGCAGGGGAACACCAAATTATTTTTTTCTTGGAGGTTAGCGTCTTGGTTCTGTTTGGGATAGCACGATGCATGCAGTCATGTAAGTGCTTATGAAGTGCAATTGTGAAGGATTCAGTAGTCGTAACTGTATTGTCCATCTGCATGGGTGTCCTGCAGTTCAGCACTTCTGTCTTAAGAAGCATGACATTGGCTTTGGAGACATTTTTTACATGGTTTCCTTAATGGGGGTGTGGGTCCAGAATGTGGATATGTAGGGTGATTAGCCTATGGTCAGATGGGACCAATGAGGTGCTGACATCAGGTGTGGAACACCGGTCACGCAGGACAAACCATACCCCGTAACCAACACAAATATCCAAAAAGTGAGATAAATGCTACTCATTGCCAGAAGTCTCAGCCTACAGATGCACACACTCAAGGCACTTTGCATTATGGAGAATATTGATATCTGTGCAGTATCGGTAAACTAGTTCAAAGCTCCAGACAGCACACCAGCACTACCAGGATACTACTCATTCCATACCTTCCAGCATCAGAACCTGAATCATAGCACATAGGGTGAGGATGTATCCATATTCATCAAGGAAACCTACACCTCTCTCTACATGCACTGTACAGGATATGTACCCATAGAATGTTGCACAGCAATGTTCTTCACACTCCACAGGAGTGGAGCCATACAAACCCCTTGGCATCCATGCTCTATGAGCCTGACAAGTGTGTTCTGCAAGACAATGGAGCCAATCATAATGGAAGTCAACAATACAGAGATTGGGAACCTTCACACAGTTGAGCACATACAGTTTTGCTTGGTCAAATGCAGACCACGCCCCCTGAACTGAGAGGATCTCTTTGACAGTTACCCCGGCTATGGATGATTGAAATGTGATCCACACAGCCTACCTATGCCTCGCTAAGGCCTTTGACACCATTCCCCAGTCAGGTATCATAGATGAACTCAACAACCTGCCCATGAATCCATACATCACAAGATGGATTGCAAACTGGCTCACAGATAGATCCCATACATTACGAGTTGCTGGCTACTTGTCAGACTCTACACCGGTAATGACTGGTGTCCCCCAGGGGTCAGTCCTGGGGTCCCTCCTGTTTGGTATAGACTTCTCAAATGTACATGCCAACACAGGAGAGTTGTGGTTGACTACGTTTCCTGGGAACTGTAAAGTATTTGTCATAATACATTCCCCAGAAGACAGACAGATTCTTCAGAAGGGACTCTATGAGACAGATGTGTGGTGTCGGAATCATGGCCTCAAGCTCACTGTGGAGGAATGCATAGTGATCCTCTTTGTTGAGAACAAAATACCTACAAACTACCACGTGGGTGTTACCCCCTTAAAAATGACAATGTGATAAGGGATCTGGGGACACAAGTAGATAGTCATCTTTCCTTTGACAACCATGTTTCCAAAGTGATTGGGAGATCCTGTGTGGCCCACCTAATCAACAAAGGGTTTGCATCAGGATCCAAAGAGGTAGTGTTGGCACTCTACTCTTACATCATCAGACTCATCATTGAGTACAGTGCACCATTTTGGATGTATTCGACTTAGCATATCCAGCAGCTGTAGAGACCACATAGGTACCTCACCAAGAGGATTACTGGCCTCAAACAGTTGTGTTATGCAACACAACTGGTAAAACTAAATCTGTTCTTTGTTGAGTACCGCCTACTCGGAGGCACACTCTGCCTAACATACAGAGCCATGTCCAACACAAAACTGTTGAACATGCTCCATCTACACATAACAACATTGAGTCGCCCTACACATTCCAGGGATATGAACCTCATCAGAACGATGAATACAACATGCTGGTGGGATAGAGTACTATCCCAGACACTTACCTTACTGTGGAACAGAGTCGCAATGTACATCAGACATAACCCCTCGCTGACACTCTTCAATTGGAACCTTGATGAGTGGATGGGAAACAGACAGTTCATGCCAGGCATCAAATCAGCAGCCCCACTAGAAAAGGGCTTAGGGTATTACTATTAGAACTAGGCCTTGGGAGACTACTCAATGGTGTGGTGAAAGCTGCACAACTTGCGTAGGCTGATATATGCCTTTGTGGAGATAGTCTACTACATACCTATGGACCTATGTGACAGGTACATGTCTACAGATAGTAGATGTGTACTTCATTGTACAGTCATGTTGTACAGCAGGCACATAGACCACATACACTGTAATGCTTACAGATACTGGTGGCTGTTATGTACAGTGGGAGAGATGTGCACCTCATGTCTTTCATGCCATTGGGAGCTGTGCTGGATGGGATAGTCCTGGATGGCTCCCTGTTATGGTCACCCTCTTACACACATCTCTGCCCATCCATCTTTGGCTTATTATACTGTGTTCCCCATATATATATATATATATATATATATATATATATATATATATATATATATATATATATATATATATGTACATAGGTAGGTGATAGGCTATCTGCCTGAAGGCATATATTAGTATGGCCAGAGTGTGCAGCTATCACCACCCATGGAGTTAGTTCCCTAGGCCTCTGTGTAGTAGAGCTGATGAAGTGATCCATGGTGTGACAGTTCAGTTTCACATACACTCATCAAGGCTCCTCTGGAAGAGTGTCAGTGAGGGTCTCGGCTTAATGTCGGTTGGGAGCCTGTTCCAAAGCAAGGGAAGTCTTTGAGTTAGTCATGTATCCCTCCAACATGTCCTATTTAATGTTGTGATGATGATATCCCTAGAGCATGTGGCACAATGAGCTTGGGTTTACTTCAGATAGCGCATGTACATCAGTTCTGCACTGGACATGGACCTGTCTGTTGGGCAGAGATCTTTTGAGTAGACAGTATGCAACAGAGTACAGATTGAGTTAAATTCTGTCTGGTTGCATGGAGAAACTGTCTGAGGCCAGTAATCCTCTTATTGAGGTACTTCGGTGGTCTTTCCAGCTGCTGAAGGAGCATAGTCAGATTCATCACAGGTGTGTTGTGGTACTCTCTGACGGGTCTGATGACTGATGAGTAGAGGGAACCTCCTTTGACCTACATGCAAAGTCCTTGGCAGTTTGTGGGAGCACATAGCATGATTTTCTAACCACTTTGTGAATATGTTTCTGGAAGTAGAGATGACTATCCACATGTGTCCATAGATCCCTTATTATCACCTCCAAATTTAGGGTGTTGGCACCTATGTGGTATTTGTATGACTGTAGCTCGAGGGCATATTTTTACACCACATATGTCTGACTGAGACCCCTTTTAAGGCTGTCTCTGTTGTCCCACACATCCATTATGACAACTTTTTTGCAGTCATCCACAAACTTTGCTAAACATAGCCCCCGTGTGTTTGACTGTATTTCTGAAAAGTATACACCAGACAGGAGGGGTGCCAGGACTGAGCCATGGGGGGCAGCGGTTGTTACCAGCTTGAACAGGAGACCACAGTTCTTACCTTGTGGGATCTATCTGTGCCCCAGTTGACAATCCATCAGATGACATACATATTTATGCACTGGTTGTTGATTTTGTGGATACAACATATGTCTAGGATGTTGGAAGAGGGCTTTCCAAGGTCTATGTGGGACATGTGTAGCTCATTTCATTGATGCATGTCCTGGGTGACTGCCTTGAAAACAGTTTAGCAGGTTTGTGAACCATGATCTGCCCCCGACCAAAATGGAATTGGTAGGGTTAGGTGTTTGTAGGCTCACAATAGCTCTGTTTATGAGTTTCATCATGATGGACTCCATGGCCTTGCAGATCAGGCTTAATAGGCTTATAATACAATAGTTCATACGGTCTGTTGTGCACCAATACTTGTGGTGTGTGGCAATTGTTGCTGTAACACATTCAACGGTTTCCTATCCTGTACAGAGGGTGAGTCTCAACAGACTGTTCTGGTGTAGAGTCTGTTTGTTTTGGAGTTCACATATGACACAGCTAGGGAAGCCATGTCATCCCATATACGCAGTGTTTTTAGGTTTGAAAAGTGCTACTTTACCATGTGTATATGTGATTTCTGGGTTTTCACAGTCTCCAGGTATGATAATGGCCCCGTTTGTCAGTGAGAGGGGGGTAAATATGTATGAACCTGTCTGACAAGATGTTGGTGATGTCAGTCATGTACATGCATTCATTTACAGTTTGCACTGACTCAGAACATATATGTGTTTACATTGATATTTATGACATTGCGAAATAAAGCTTCATGGTTCTCTATGGACTCTTTGACAATATTTGTGCCAGAACATGGATTGGATAATGTTAGGAGTGCTCATTGTTTATTGATGATACTGATCGGAGATTTATTGTTCTTTGAATTTTCAATTTCTCTGAACAAGTTCAGTACTTTTAGTACATAGTTTGATTATGACAGGAGTCCAATATATTATATGGGTCTGTTTTCATATCACTGTGTGCGCAAGGCAGGATTGGCGAATAGTGACATGTTTCTGGAGTGAGAACTGCAACTGCCAGATATGTGTGGCCCACTGCTGTACTCTGACATGGTGTTAGTGTGTGAGCATGCCCAGTATGACCTTTCAGTATGTTGAGGAGTGAGATTTGCTAAATTTTTTGAGGTGTGTGAGCATGCACAGTATGGACATATATACTATATGTGTGTGGAAAATCAAGTCGTTTTTTACTTCAGGGCTCACCTTTGTGTTGTACATTGACAGGAAGCATGCTGTGCCTGCAGGGCTTCCATGAGTCACTTTGTATAGACTTATCAACATTTCTACATACAGGGGGGACAGCTATTATTTGTACATTTCTACCCAGGGGGCACACCTGATTGTTACTGTGGGTGTACATTAGATGAGGGGTTGACCTGACGCTTATACATATTTTCTAGGCCTGCACTGCTATGTCAGGTATTCCATTTCAGTTTGTACTGTTGCCTATCATACTGTCTTGAGGCATACTACTGTACTACAGAACTTAGCTTCCAATTTCACGTATATTAGTTTGTGACTTCATAGCCTACCCAACCCATGTCACACTGCCTGGCCTGCTGTTATCTGTCTGCATAGGCCTGGGGGGAGTTCATAGAGCATGATACAGCATTTGTTTGTGTTTGTGTTAGTCTACAATTGCCTTCTGTGTCTGTGCCAGTGAAATGCTGTCATGGCTTAGTGGTTCAGTACTGTGACTATAGTGCAAAGTATCCTGAGTTCGAGCCCTGTCACTGCTTTTTATTTTCCTGCTGAGCAGACCTGACTGGTTAAGGAACAGTAAAGCAGGTGTGAGCATGTTTACCTGACTTTGCCTGACTTTGCCCAACATTGCCCAACTTTTCCCAACATTGCGCTAGTTTGCGGCATGCAGCTCCACACAATTGTGCTTAAATATGCTAAATAGTGGTAAAATGTGCTTAACACTTATTTATATTGCTTAATATAGGGCAATCATGCCTCAGGTGGTGCTGCAGGGCTGCCTATGTCGGATGCACATTATACACTCCCTATACATGTTTGAAAACAGGTAATGTCAAGTTAGGCATCCCTTTTATTCTATGTGCGGGTCAGAGAGAGGTGTCATTGCCATGGTTCCTACTGAGTCAGTGTATGTGCTATGCATTGACTCTTTGCCAAGGCCAGTGCATACTGGGCACGCCTCCTTCTGCCTACTGGGGCAGGCTCAGGTTGCTCCTCCTCTGAGTCACGCTGTGCCTGTGCAGGCCTTGGCAATGGTGGGGGCTATTTGGCCCTGCCCCATGCTGTTCCTGCTGCAGCTGTTTTCGCAGGACCATATTGTGTAGCATGGCACATACTATGACAATTTGGGCAAATGTAGTTGCTGAGTACTGCAAGGCTCCACCGGATGTGTCCAGGCACCAGAACTGTGACTTGAGCATCCCAAACACAAGCTCAATTATGTTTCTTGTTTGTGCACGTGCCTCATTATGGAGTTCTTGTTTGGGTGTGTGAGCATTTCTGATGGGCGTCATCAGCCACGGCTCCAGTGCGTATCCAGCATCCCCCACTAGGTGACCGTCAGGGATGTCCCCATTGGCAAATCTCTGGTACAGTTGCGTCAGATGCCAGATGTCGGAATCATAATAGCTTCCAGGGCAGCTAACACACACATTCATTATTATGCCCTGGACATCGCACATCGGCAGTTGATGGAGGGGAAGCCCTTGCGGTTGATGTAGACATTACCCCACTCACCGGGTGGTGCTTTGATGTGTATGTGCGTGCAGTCTATTGCACCCACCACCTCAGGGTATTCTGCTACTTGGTGGAAAAGACCCATATTGCTGGTCAATGCCTCACTGGAATTGTGGAAATATACATGCTCACTGACATGTGCTGACATGGCATCCAAGAACTGGTGCAGTACCCTGGATGCTGATGCCTGTGAAACCTCCATCATATCACCAGTTGGTCTCTGGAAGGTACCTGTAGCTAGTATTCATAGGCCTACACATACCTTGGTATTCACTGGGATGGGTTCCCCTCTGTTGGTTCTGTGTGTGAGGCGTGGTCGGCACAGCTCAAAGATTTGCTGCAGGAGGTCTCAGTCCATTCTATAGCGCTCCACTATCTCCAGCTCATGTAGCCCCTGGTTGGTTACCCTGGGTCTGTACACTCTTCTACGTCTCCTCACTGTGGGTTGCTCAGCAGCATTCACAACATCACCACCCTCAGCACCTTGCACATGTTGGTTTATAATAGCAATGGCAGCCCCTAACATTTTGTCAGCCTTAAGCTTTTGCATTTTCACTCTTTCTAAACTGCAGTGTTGCAGAGTTCTTGTGAAAAAACAGGTTAGACTGCTTTTTGCAGAGTTTAAATTGCTGGGCTGGGCTGGTCAACTGCCTGTGTAATTGGATGATTGTGATATATTTTACCTGGCAGCTCTGCTAGTTCTACTTGGTTAACTTCCTACTACTTCTTTTCCTTCCTTTTTCCCTTTCTGTTTCCACAAGGTGCAGCGGCGCGCAAACAAGCGCACACGCGCACACACAAGTGCACACTCGCCTACATGCGTGCACACACGTGCACACACTGTGTGCCTGTTTGCAATACATTTCTGCTATATCCCCGACGTACGCCTTTGGTTTCTTGTTTTCAGCTACTACCACTGTAAACACGCCTCTTGCAATATTGAGCAACTCAGGGCAAACACATGCCACTGTGCTCCAATCATCTTACAGTCTTTCAGACATATCCCCTCATGATGTCACCTATCTTCTACTCGACTACTACCCTTCTCCTACACTTGCACTCTAGGGACATGGCTTACATGCCAGGGAAATTTTGGATTTACTATCCTTATCCTCATTTGCATAGGATTGCCTACTAATGCTTGGTTACATCTCTCACACTGAGCTTCCCCCCCTTAGCAACCACTACTCAGTGGCCATGTTGTTTGCAGCCTGCCATTCACCTGCATGGCAGAACAAGCTTTGATGTTTGAGTTAAAATGGCTTGTCCCAGGGCCTTCCTTGGTCACAGAATGCTCCCTTAAGACAACTCTGTTGCTCTGATGCTCTCTAGCCTGCAATAATGTTGCAAAGTCTCTTGGGAGTTGTAGTTCATCAATAGATGACTGCAATTTTGCTAGCTGTTGTGTAAACAGTTTCAGTAGCTGGGAAACACTCCCTCATTCCTATTCATATTATGCTGGCCTGTAGAGACTGTGCTGATTTCTCCACTTTGGTAACTAGTAAAAACATGCTTCTCCATAGCGTTTAAGTAAGTGACAATAAAGTATATTGTTCACGTCAGTTGTACTGTTAATGTCCAATTCATATCCATTATAGTGAAGGAAAAAAATGAGAAGCAGTAACTTAGCCCTGACACACATCTGCACACACAAAAAAATACAAATAAAAACCAGAGGATAAAGAAATTAAAACTGCAACAACAAATCCATAGGTGGTGTGACCAATAAGTCTCAGAGTCCCAATAAAAAACATATTTATTCAACCAATATAAATAGATGGTTAAGCACTTTTGCCAAAACTGACTTCATCAGAACCATGAATTAAAAAGACCAAACACTTAAATATATAAAATCAAGGTTACATGATAACATAAAAAAATTTTTTTAAAGGGGTATTACCCCATTTTATACACACTTGCTTTTCTCTTAAGCTAGGAATAATAGAGGTACTGTCATTTATCCCTGGCTCAGATGTTGCATTTAGTCTCAATTGCCATTTGAGCTCACTCGCCTCAATTTTATTTTCCCAGTAACCTCCCTTCACATCCTTCATTATTCTAAAATACCAGATTTAAAAATGACTTCTTTTATCTGCAGAAAACAACTAGAAGTTTAAGGAAATGCATCTATAAGCATATATATGCAGTTAAGAATGGTGATAATAATAATGCACTACTTAGAAATAGTAATGGACCTTGTCAAGGAAAAAAATAATTTTAAACTAGTGGAATTTCCTTACTAAAATTAAGCAAGAGTTTTACAATGATGGAGTGGGTTTTTCAACCATAGATGTTGTAGAACATTTTTCATTGATACCACATGACAAATGAGTAAATTTGTTTAAGGAAGCCTTGGCAGAACTTACTACCATTAAACCAAGTTTAGCTAACTTTATCGTAGAAAGTATGGAGATTATTCTTAAGAACAATTATATTTTTTGGAGATGATTTCTTCAAATAAGTAAAAGGAGTGACAATGGGTGCTAATTGCAACCCTACCTATGCAAACCTGGTGATGTACGCATGGGAGAAGAGACATGTTGTCTCTCAAGGTTATGATGAATGTTGGTACATCTATCTTAGATTTCTGGATGACATCTTTGTTCTATGGAAAAAGAAAGATAGTAAAAGAGATGAGTTCATTCATCATATTAATAATGTGATTTTATTTCTAAGTTCACACATACACATTAGGAAGACTTGATAGATTATTTAGATGTAACCATCATTAAAATTAAGACAGGGGATATGTTTGGCTCTAAAGTTTATAGGAAACCTACCTTCTCAAATAGTTATCTTGATTATACTAGTCAACATCCGCCTCACATTAAAAGAAATATTGTAAAAGGCCAAATGGTAAGAGCTGCCAGAATGTGTCCTAACCTAAGCACATTCAAACTTGAACTTGTAATTTAGTTAGTATGTTTTTAGAAAGGGGGTACCCAAAGAATTTTCTTTTAGAAATGGAAGAAAACATCTTGAATGAGTGGGGAGTAAAATATATTATCCATATTGAGTTCTAGTGAAGGGATAGCTGGGCATAAGTACCAAACACACAAAAACTTTCCCCATTCTATGTTCATTCATTTTGATGGTAAAGGTGATGTCTTGAAAGATATTTTAACAAGAAATTGAAACATTTTTATAGGTAACACAGACATTTTTGAACAACTTGGGAAAAAAAACAAAATGTGTTTTTAAGACAGGTAACAATGTTTTTTATTTATTTATGTACTCGAACATCCGATTAAAAGGCATGCTGATAATAGCACTTTGGGGGGGGGGCGACTAAAAAGTGTGGTATGTGTAACTTCTGAAACTACATTAATCAGGACAGTAGTATTGTTGTTGGAGCCCCCCCCAGAGAGTTTTTATGAGTTTAGGGAATTGCGGTACACATGGTATTGTGTATATTGCGGTGTGTAAAACTTGTAACTTTTTTATGTGGGGAAAAAAACTAGAAGTTTACACAAACACATCTATGAGCATTTATATGCAGTTAGGAATGGTGACAATAATAATGCTCTATTTAGACATAGTAATGGACCGTGTCAAGGAAAAAAAATGTTATTTTAAATTTGATATTTTAGAATGAATTATGAAGGATGTGAAGGGAGGTTACTGGGAAAATAAAATTGAGGAGAGTGAGCTCAAATGACAATTGAGACTAAATGCAACATCTGGGCCAGGGAGAAATGACAGTACCTCTACTATGCCTGTGCTTAAGAGAAAAGCCATGTGTATATAGAATGGGGTAATACCCCTTTAAAAATTAATGTTTATGTTTTATATATATATATATATATATATATATATATATATATATATATATATATATGAAAATATATATATATATATATATATATATATGAAGATTATATATATATATATATATATATATATATATATATATATATACATAAATATATATATATATATATATATATATAAAACATATATCTATCTATCAATCTATATATAAATATATATATATATATATATATATATATATATATATATATATATATACATATTTTAATTCTCTATTATGTATATACTGATGCAGCTTTCTTTTAGTAGATAAATGTTGTTTGGTAAGGAAATGGATAGTCTAATATTTGGCTTCTTTAGCAATTAGACTAGAAATTGTAATAATTACATGTTTGTTGTTAAGTCACTTTATTTACATTTATGTCATTCATTTTAGTTTTAATTACTTTTTCTCAATATGGCCTATTTTTTTTTTCAAACCAATGCTCCATAAACAAAAGAGCATAACCCTTATTTATATTGCCTTATTGCATCATATGTCTGACTGTAAGTTTAATATATAAACAATTTTTAATTATATAAATGGATATATCTATATTATGTTTAAATGTGAATTTTTCAAATAATCCAAGGAAAAGAGCAAATTAATGTATTATTTAAATATAAATAAAGCTCAAGTAGTTTTACTACAAGAGACTCACATCAAACTTTCAGAAAAATATATCTGGAATCCAGAGAAATTTAAAATTCTATCTCAATCACATTTTAAATCAAAGAAAAGAGGTCTCATGATTTTATGGGGAAAATCCACTATTCCTCCCCAGATTGTATATAAATATGAAGATCAAGAAGGTATTTCAACTTTCATAATTTTTAAATTTAATAATAAATTATGGACTTTAGTTAACCTTTATTGGGTCTGGGTTTGGGTTTAAATCTTGCTAAGAAACTTCTAGATAAAATAACTGATAAATATAAAAGTGGTTTAATTATAGGTGGGAATTTTAACTGCATATAGAATACTCTAGTACCAATAACAATGGAAAACTGAGACTGACATCTATAGCTAAAGTATTAATAAAATGGATATAATCTCTAAATTTAAAGGATACTTTTAATATGAAAGATTCTAGTTCACTTATATTATTTCATCAAGACTACAGGTTTGGTACCCAGACCAGAATAGACCGAATGCCTATCTCATATGACTTAATCTCTGGATTTTCATACTTTACTATATCTCCCTGTTCTGTATCTGATCATGATGCTCTAATATTAAAATTTCAAGCTAATTCCAAAATATTCCCCAGGATTCAGGAAGCTCCATGCAAGAATAAGACTATTCTTGCACAGAGTGGTTCGTGACCATTTAGAATAGCAGCACACCTTGCATATGAATGAAGACACGCTGCTATTTAATCTAAATGGACATGAACCAGGAGCGAGCACAGGGGCATGTGTCAGCAGTGTCTGCACATGTAACATGCCCCCTTCACTCAGAAAGTGCCATACGGCACTTTGTGACACAGATGAGTGTCAAGTTATATAATACTAGAGCCTGGCTCTAATATTATATAGTAAACGAGTGTCCAGAGACACTGAAATGTAAGTAGCTAACATTTTCAGTATCCGCGGACACTGAAAAAAAAAAAAATCACAAACACTAGAAGGCAGCAGCCCACCCCCAAATGTATGCACTCTTGCCCTACATGCATGGAAGCAGTAGGGCAAGAGGAAAGCAATAAAAATTAAACAATGTGTTTTTTTTTTCATCAAATAAATCCGACGTTTAAGCGGTGTGCAGCTTGTTTGTGCAGCGTGCTGCTATGCTTAGCCTGGCTGAAATCCCGAAAATGATAGACAAGTGCTACTATGATAGAAAACGTCATCAAGCTGCTGTAGCATAGCAATACTGTCATGGTATAGCATATAGAACATACTTGGTTTGAATTTCCCTCTACCAAATAATTTAATAAACTTTTAAGGAATTTGAATGATAGATGTCAATCATATGGCTCACGTATAGTACAGTAGGGGTAGGAATATGTAAAATATAAATGTAAAAAATAATTTATTAATTTAATGAAAAAAATAGGTTTAAGCAATGCTTTGCTAGTCTAAGCATTGCTTACCTGCTTTCAGCTCTGCTTGCCTGGTGTAAGCATTGCTATGTGGATTTGCATGGAGCTAAGCATAGTTCAGAATATTAAAACCAGTCAATCAAGAAAAAGTGCAGGAAAACTGCCCTATATAAACCGCACAGGCGGGAATACAGCCATAGCCATTTGGGATTGCTGACAGCAGGACCAAAATGTCTGGCGTTAGTGAAGGTGTTCACTTCTGAGCACAACATTGGTCCATCCAGGAGTCCAGGGTCATGGTTGGGCTCCTAGTAAAAAAACATGATGGCAGTCTGCTGCAGGGCCAGTACCAGGGCTCGCAGTACAAAGTGGAGGCCTGGGACCAGCTTGCATGCAATCTCACCAGTGCCACTGGCATACCCCAGACTGGTGAGCAGGTACGTCACCACCATAATGACCTGAAGTGGAGGAGGGGTGCAGTCTTGGACCAGTGGATCCAAGAAGCCCGAGCACAGGATGTCTCACATGTCTGTAAGTATGCAGTCTTATGTATCTCTAACTAAGTATGGAAAAAGTTCAACTTGTGACTGTGCAGGTGTGATTAATGTGTGATGTCTCCCCATACAGCTGCTGCGGAGAGGTCCCAGAATGTTGAGGCTCATACCAGCAACTGGCCCGGCTGCATCACAGTATGGAGAGTACAGAATACCCCCTACTATTAGCAGTAAGAAATCAAAATTATAGTAATGGTAGTACTGCCTGTATATATAATTGTGCTGTAAAAGTCAGGAATAAATGCCTGTGTCAGGCTGCCAGTGTTACAATGGAGTATTCCCAGCTGCTGTGTAATACAGATGTCAGTAGCAAACAAGGTTCAATATGCAGGAGAGGAATATTAGAATATGTATGAGTGTGTCTGAGTGAACCTGCCAAAAAAGTGCTGTGTCAGGGCTACTGTAACAGTTAGTGTCAGGGCTACTGTAACTTGGAAATGAAAAGCATTCCCCTGTGCAGATCATGCAGGAATAGTAATTGTGGATTTCTGAGTTGTACACAGATATGTATTTCAAAACTAATAAAGGTGATCCCAAACACTGGTGTGTGTCATCTCACTTGTACCTGAAAAATAGAAATATGTATATACTGCAGAATGCATTAACTGAGGTGAACTGAGTTAGCACTGTTTGTCTGCAAACTTTAGAATGGGCAGGTCAAATAACTGAAAAAAGCAACAGTACATATTGCCATCAGAATGTATTTGTCTGCCAGCAGTGTCTTGTGTTAACCTTTCAATTCCAGCTGTATGTAGCTGTGAATGTACTGAAACATATATAAGGTTAACAGGTGCAGGATTAAAACCTACACTGTGTACTCAGGAATCTAAATAGCAGCATGTAGTTGTAAAACAGTCAAATGTGGAATCCAGCTAATGTCCACATGTTTCACAAACAGTGACACCGATGTCTGTTGTGTATGCATAATGTGTACTGAAAATGAGAAACAAATAATGCAACATGTCATTATAAAAGTACTGTGCACAAAAATATGTACTAGATAGAAATGTAAGAAGCAACATGCAACACCTCCCCAGTAGCTCAGTCTGATAAGAGCTAGGCCTGTAGTTCAATTTTGCTTACACACCACAGTTGGAATCTAGGGACCACCACTAGCATCTCACAGTCTGGTTCTACAGTTGTAAACTGCAATCTGAATAGAAAAAGTAACGTGCTTCAACACATAACATTTTCCATACAGGGCACACAGGTAAGGCAATCTGAATAGAAATACTAGTATGATGTGTATAACTATGAAAGGTGTATAATTGCTGTGTTTATCAGCCCCAGTACTACAAATAGATGCAAGCTAGACATCCATACTCTGCAGTCTGGCCCAGACAAGCCCCTCAACTGTCACTCTGTCATGGATAGTTTCCCCAGTCACCAAGAAACCTGCACACAGAGAATGTCACAATAGATATATGTGAAAGGCACAACACACACTCCAGGGCCTGCAACTAATATGTGAATCTGAAATATGCGTAGAAACAGCAATGTAATGTGCACACAGTTCATCTGCACAAGGCCCACAGGTAATTAATTTAGTATAGAAACAGGTCTGATGTGTATAACTAAAATAAGGGTACAATTGCTCTGTTGATATCTACAGCTGTTGGTGTGCTGTAGCAGCCCCATGGCCCAAGAAGAGTGTAAGTGTGGTCAAAATGTAGAGTAGTGAATATTAGTGTACTGACAAATATACATGATAGCATTTGTCAATTGAATCCGTTCCCTTCCCCCACCACTCAACTGATCCAACCATCACACTGAAACCAACATGGGTATGTTCCTAAACAATCCTCTACTGTTGGGACCATTGTTCCATTTAGTTTATCAATGTTTAAACTGTGTGCATACTAATATTCCCTGTTGAATAATCATTTTATTGCCTGCCTGACATACCACTAACTGGCATGCTGTTGCAACCCTGAATGCCATTCCATATATGCATGAGCTCTGTTTACTATGGCACTGTTATAATTGCACTGTTTTGGGTAAATGGGAATATCCATGCATTCTATTTTGACTAATGTTGTAAACAGTTGTGCATAACTAACCAATATTCATTGTTAATTTCCATACCATAGCACATATGGGAAGGCAGATCCCAAAGGATCTGCCTCCCCCACTCCTCCTGGCTAAGGCACCAGGTCCCAGTATATCTGGGACCCAACCCAGACATCCCTCATCTGCTGGTCCTGCACCAATCTAGGGTGGAACCGATGCAGGGGATGGGGTTCGCCCCCCATGCAAGTGGACGCGGTGAGAATGTTGTCACCCGGGATGAGGTCTGTGGCATGGTGTGCTGTGTCCTCCAGACAGAGCTGGATGACTGCCTGAGCTAGGAGGAGGGCAGGCAGGTGGCCCCTCCAGCCCAGCCCCCAGCACAGCCACCATTGGGGCTGTGAAGGGGTAGTGGTGATGCCATCGGCTGGGGACATCAGTGCCACTACTACCATCTGAGGGGCTCAAGAGCTTCGGATTCCCAACCACCCTCCCCATCACGGTGTTTACCCCCCATGTGGCATACACCATCCCTGTCTGCTATCTTGTCTGTCTTGTCTGTCTTCAAATGCAAACTCTCCTACCAAACCTCCCTTACCACACTTACCAATAATCCTTCCTTAACATCCTACTCTCACCTTAAAAAAAGGGCATCTGTCCAACTAAAAAATCACGTCCCATACATAGCTCTGCATTTTGCCCAGAGACATGTACCCATCACACAATCTAACCTACCAGTCTTCTGTATTGTATGATGCCCTCACTCCTCCCGACAAGTTGTGAGGCTCCAAATTCTAAATTGCCCACATTCAAAGCAGCTATTCCTGCAAAATAAATGCAGAGCTATGGTCCTTTCCAAACCTGTCCTGCACATCCCTACTTGTTTTTCTTCTTGTTTGTTCCCCTGCTTGCCCCAATTTCACAACTTTCCTATCTCCCTTTTTTTTCTTTTCTTTGTTAGAAATTAGTATGGGTTTAAGTGGCCATAAGCGGCTGCAAGCAGGCATAAGCATAAGGGTCGATTAGCTCAGCAGAAACCTGCGCAAACCCGCTTACAGCTGCTTTAAAGTGCCTTATTCACTATGTCTCCAACAGCCCCTATTCTGCCCAGCAATAAAATAATCAGCCCTTGCAAGTCTCAAGTGCAGGACCCTGCACACTATAGCCAAAGTGTTCCACCACTAAGCCATTTCAGTTGTAAATAAAGCTAATATTTTCTCAAACATATCATCCAGTACAATCAATCAACAGTAGGGGAAATGTATTTATATATATATATATATATATATATATATATATATATATATATATATATATATGTCTACACACACACACACACACAAACACACACACACGCACACTCATACACACATATATATATATATATATATATATATATATATATATATATATATATATATCTACACACACACACACACACACACATATATATATATATATATATATATATATATATATATATGTATATAGATATATATAGATATATATAAAAAACTGAAAAAAATATGACCAAAGGCTTTGTTAATGGGGGTGAATGGGCCCAACATAAGTTGTTGCTGTTGTTTTTCTTTCAGCTTTTCCCAGTTAGGGGTCGCCACAGTGGAACTCTGGTCCGCTAATGATTGGCAGTCGATTTTTATGGTGCAGAGGTGCCAGACTGATGCCCAATCGTCAATGAAGGCACGCCCATTCACGCATGTCTTTTGTATGCCACTTGACCATGGGTAGGACATGCAGACTCCACACAGAAGGCGCTCCAGCCGAGAATCGAGGGGCCCAAACTAAGTACCTCTTGTAATTATTGATATCATCCCCACCTCCACAGCTGAACAAATCTGCCTTGCAACACAATAACCAACACTTGCAAGTCTCATACCCAGGACCCTACACAACATAGCCACAACAAGTTAACAGTAATACATCCCAGCTGTAAGATGACAGGATGATATCAATAATATATCATGCAGAACAGTCTGTGTACCATAGGGAATGTACAATGTGGAAGCAGTAAACATTCCAATGATACATGCACGCACACACACATACACACACACACACACACACACACACACACACACACACACACACACACACGCAAACACACACACACACACACACACACACACACACACACACACACACACACACACACACACACACACACACACACACACACACACACACACACACACACACACACATATATATATATATATATATATATATATATATATATATATATATATGTATATACATATACATACACATATACATATATTACTAATTATAGATATGTATAAGAAGATGTAATTTAGAGGGTGCACAGCATATCGAACTGCGAGTATTCCTACAGTTTCCACCTTTTAAAATGGCCAGTGTTTGATTATTTCATACAAAAGAGAATTATTGCATGAAACATATACCTACAAGCAAGTCAAAGGATATGAAACCACACGCAAGTCTGCATACATAGAAATGTTTATTTGTGTACTATTTCAGTTGTATATGCCATTTCATATAGCAGTTAGGTGTTTGAAATACATAATAACTGAGTAATGCAACTCTAAACAAAACATTTGATACAATAATCTGAAAGCATAATATATGTTGCTGTCTAGGCTAAGGCCTTCAAGTAGTGCAACAGTAAAAAACACTGGCCTGGAAGATAAGAATCAATCAACACTAATTAATTACAGATGTAGTTTAGCAGCCTCTAATTACACTCTGTACTCAACCCCTAGGGGGAAAAGAATTAAGTTGTCACAACGAAAATGTATCTGTTACATAACAATGCTTAACTTAAATCATCACTATCACACTGACAAACAGAACTGTGTGTAAGAAGTAAGCACTAGCTCACCACTGTTCCCATGGTGAAATGCATGAAAATATACAGCCATATACCTTCATGTGTCTTAATACTGATATCTCTCACTTGCTGTAACAGCCTAGGTTAAAAATGGTGCACACCCCTCCCCTCATAGAATGACTTACAAGGGCATATAACAGTGTTACACACACTCTGACCTTTGGACTGTACAAGGTCGCACACAATTTGTCCAGCTGTAGCCCTCATATATATGGACCCTACCCCACAACTTGTGTGGAAGTCCTCAAC
>NC_056738.1:221079727-221082227 GCF_019279795.1 Protopterus annectens
CAATAGTGAAGGCACTGTGTGGCCTCCAAGGGCTGTGCATATGACTTGACCTAGCAATCTTGCAGAGTTGGTGACATTTGTAGGGCAGAGTGACCAAATACTGGGAAGTGCAGATGGGCCATGCTAGTATACCTCTTCCAGGAATAGTGACTGCTGTAGTACATTTAACAGTTGATACAACAAGCCATCATGTAAAGGGTGTGCACACTTATGCACCAACATATTGTACGCATCTCAATCAGCATCTACACAACTAATACATTTCTTTGATACTGCATTTGATTGCACAGGTCATATGTCACATAACAGGTTCATGTAATGTTAACATATGCAGTAGTGAAGCCTCATGGCATATCAGGGAAGAGGGTGCCATGTCAATAAGGTTGTGTACACTCCTCATAGCCACCGTATGGTTTGAAGGTTGTCAATGTAATTGTATTTTATTGCTCATACATGCACTGCTGATGATGAGATCTGCAAATCAGACATCAGGCATTCACTATTGACATCTGTCCACATATCATCCCAGGTATGTGTCAGACAAGCACATTTGGGCTTTGAGCAGCAGAGCAAACATAACTGAAACCCATGTACACATTCAGCAATTGCATGTACACCTGTGAGGTATGGTGTACAGTACATGCCAGGGTGCTGAACAGGTGCACAGTAATACTAAAATGTATAATGTTGGTAACAGGGATTGACTATAGCTGCAGTGCATGCTGTTGAGTGCCATATGTCATGCATGTTGACAGATGGGTAATGAGAGGTCTGTGTGTGTAATATATTTGTGCAACCTCGCCTGTCAGTGTGTGTGTGTGTGTGTGTGTGTGTGTGTGTGTGTGTGTGTGTGTGTGTGTGTGTGTGTGTGTGTACAGTTAAGCAATGACATACAGGTCTTAAAGTGTATTTCTTGTTTTCCCCTCAAAGGTGGCAAAGTGAGTCAGGGTCCCTCCTACAGGCAAACTAATGTTAGTATCCATACAGATTCTGACAATGATTATAGGTATGGTGAGGTAGGCAGGGTTGTTAGGGGCTGAAGCTGTGCCATTGTTTGACATCCCACTGTTATCCACTCCATCTCTGCATACAGTCACATTGCGTATACATACCCCATCACCAGTGGCCACAGATGAGGGACAGTTGGTGGGTGGTGGCAAGGCACAGGACATCGTGGTGACTATGGCAAGTGTCTCTGGACACAGCAGCCATAGCCAGATGCCCGGCGAGGTACCACACAGTCAGATGTACAGGGGTGCTCATAGGAGAGCTTCTGGTCATCATGCCCCTGGCAGACGTGCCACAGCTGATGTCACCAGATGCATGTTTCAGGCAATCATGGAGGCACAGGCAGATAGGGAATGTTATACCAGACAGGGTCTGAGGCTCCAGGGGGCTACTCATTCTGCTGTACTCGACAACATCCATGATCTTGCAGGTGCCCACCATTATTTTGCAGAGGTCTTGGATAGATGGTTGGGTGAGATGGTGGGAATCCTGGACCGTGCAATGTCTGTGTTTGAGCATATGGTGGGAGTAGTATGATGGCCACATGGACATAGGTCAGCAACACTAACAGATGGAGGTCGACGTGGACGTGCAACAAGTGAGAGCCGCTACTTTAGTGGCAGTACCACTGCAGGGTGGCACTGTCCACACTACAACATAGCAGGCCACGTGCACACAGCCCTGTTTGGTCCCAAGATGGACCTGGATCCAGCAGACATATGTCATCATCAGGGATGAGTACCATGTCTTGGCTTCTACCTGGTAGTGCCCGTGGAACCCCTGGCAGGCACAGTTCTCATGTCCGTGGCTAGAGACGGTGAACTGTACACCCTGCCAGGTATGGTTTGCAGCTGTCCAACAAACCCCTGTACAGGGCAGCCACATGGCAGACCTGTGGGGATGCATGCACACACACATCAGCAACACATCTAGAAACCCCATACCTACACACACCACATCTGCACAGCCCAATTAATAATGAAACCCCCTAACACACACATGATGTCAAACAAATGGCTCAGCCTAAGTCTCTGGCAAACCCACAACACACTCTGTGCATATGATGATACCTGTGCCACATCCCTGTCATCCATAACATAGATGCAGGGACAAGCCAATATGGTTCTGATGCACAGGGTGACTGCACTAAGGTGTACCAATGTAATGCAGTGTAACATGTTTTCAATACTAAAGTTTAATGCTTATATGTCAGGATGTGTAGCTGCGCAGCCATGATGCATTATAGCTGTTATTAACACTGAGTGATTGTGGTCTGCATAATGTATTCCGTTCGTGTTTTAGGTGTTATGTGTCAGCAGGATGTTGGTCTGCTGTTGTTTCCTATAAGGGGTATGGCACTGTGGTGACACATTGACTGTGCCATATCCTGGGTACAGCTGAACACAAGTCACAAGTCTGTATAACAGTTACTGCATGTGCCACATGCCTGATAGGTCTGAGGGGTGTATACAGGTGAGTGCATGGTGGCTGA
>NC_056738.1:221387227-221614727 GCF_019279795.1 Protopterus annectens
AAAAGTACTAACAATCTTAATTGTGCTAGTATCAAACTCATTATGTTCACTTATATCCAATTCTGAATTACACGAAAAAAATTCCTCATCTATGTTATTAACTAATACATCATTACTTGCCCCACAATAACTTGTTGTTACAGAATCATTATTCGAATAATGAAAAAAATCCATTAAATATAATTTGCGAGTAAAGTGAAATATATCTGCCTTTAACACATGTACCCTTGGGATAACTGTGGGTACAAATTTTAACCCTCTGTTTAAGACATTTAAAGCACATTGCGACAAATTACATCCAGATAAATTTATCACATACTCACAATTTGATGAATTATCATACACACAAGTACTTTTAGCCCCATTGTCCGTCCCATTTACCCTTTTTGTTTGAACGCTGCTTTCCATAACCTTCCCCATTGTATCCCTGTCCATTCCAACTCCGTTTCCGACTGAAACAGTTATCCTGAAATGAATTCAATCCCTTGTAGTTCCCTGGTTTGGGAAGTGCTGGATACTCTTCGCCATCTGTTTCTGCCTCTGTGTGCGATAAACCGCTTTCCGCTGAAACACGCCCTGCTCCTTCTGCTTCCGCTCCCTTCTCTCTATGTTCAAAATGCACCCGTTGTCGTCGTGCTTTGGGATTGGTCGACAGTAGAAATGCCCTCTTATTTTCGTAGTCACGCAAATCTCTATGTAACTTATTTTACTTACGGTCAATGAGCTCAGACTCATACACAATTAATTGTTCATTCGTCTTGACTAAAAACTGCTGAAGTTCATCATGTTGGATCTTATTAGAAATTTCAGTACACATTGTTTTTATCTCCTCCCTTAACTTGTGCTTTTTCAATACATCTCTTTCTATAAGTATCCGAACCCAGTCTTCACTACACCGATGAGCGGCTGCTAGCCATCTATCATGGAATTGCTTATCCTCAGGATTGGTAAGGTCAAAAGGTGTAGAAGGATTTTTAATACTCCGCAGTCCCCTCGGAGTAATATCTAACTCCTCATACCGCTGCAGACTCTGTAGATTTAAAAACACTGAAGTCTCTTTGAACAACAATTTTTCTATTTGTGTGTATAAGTCCCGAATTTCAGGTGCCACCATAGTCTCCATTCTCTTACCAATATGTGCAAAAGGATTTTGTTGCCACAACTTCCGATCCTGCTGCCATTTGTTATATATCCCAGATACTACTTCAACAGTTTGTGCTTCATCTCTTCCTTGTACAGCACCCACATTCATAGAACTATTTGTGCCATTTGAAGCAATGAGAAAGCTATCAATCGATTTTTGTGTACTATCCATAGCAGTCTCTCTAAACATCCTAGGTAATGCTGCGAAGGAGTCGCTGGCCATAAATGTAAAACCACTAAACACACACGAACAATTCCTTGTTATACCACAAAAAGGACTCCGCAGCAACCTTTGGAAGAATTTAAGAATTTAATCCACTTGAGATGCAATTATTTCCACAGATACAAAATATACAAATACTGGTCTTCTGATCTCTAGCGCCTCGGCGATTAGCCTTTACAGAGTAAATTATTCCTCACACTAACATTCACCTCTCATTATATAGTACTTGAAACCCCTCCTAAGTTAATTACAATCAATTATTCAATCAAACCAATTTAAAAAAATAAAATGTATAAAACATTATAAATTTGCTAAACTAAAATTACTAAAGCAAACTTTTCCAGGAACAATCATAATTCAAACCATTTGGTTTAAGTGTATTAAATTTTAATATAAAATTTAATTCTTTTTTCCTTAATATTTGTTTTATGCATTTGTCATTTAAATATTTAGTGTTTTCAGTACTATCTAACACTGTAACCCTCAGGGCCTCTGTATTACCTCCATGATAATTTTGAAAATGCACAGCCGACGGGCTGGTTTCCTTATTTTTCTTGATGTCTCTGACATGCTCCTTAATTCTACAAGCTAAAGTTCTTTTTGTCTCCCCCATGTAAAGCGCTAAAGATCAGAAGACCAGTATTTGTATATTTTGTATCTGTGGAAATAATTGCATCTCAAGTGGATTAAATTCTTAAATTCTTCCAAAGGTTGCTGCGGAGTCCTTTTTGTGGTATAACAAGGAATTGTTCATGTGTGTTTAGTGGTTTTGCATAGTTATGTACACTGTCCATCTGCCGGGGTGTCATGCCATTAACAACTGCTGTCAGCAGACGTCAGTAGTACTGGCTGTAGTACACATGTTCCATGTATGCTGCGATGGGTGTGTGTCCAGGGTGTGGCTAGCAGGGCCGTGAAGCATATGTGTTCATCCACCAAAGGGGGGGGATAACCCCAGGTTTAACACACCAGACACATGGAGGTATTGTGCATGCTGAGGGTAGTGTAGGTATGGTATGTGTTGTGTAATGTGTCACCCAGCTGGGTGGAGTGCATGCCTCAAGCATGTGTAGGTACACGGGTGACCATTCTAGGGAAGTGTGGGTTGCTGTCAGCACATGGCAGTATCAGCTGTCTGAGGCCCAATGTACAGTATAACAACACAGACAGCATGTAACCTGTGGTGTACAATGTAAACTCTGTTGCATGTTACAATGTGTCTAGCGGTCACAAACATGGGTATCTGCACATTGAGCACCTATGATGCATTGTGTTTGGCAAATATCCAGGATGTGTGCAAAACACTGTGTGATGTGGGATCCCCTCACCTGTGTGTGTTGCAGTCCAGGTATGTGCCTGGGAGGTACGATCCGTGTACAATCTGTACTTGCAGGCGTGCTGTGCAGAGCATAGAGGCAGGTCCCAGTCACTGCAGATAAATGTGAGTGGTTCACTAGTGTGTGTGCCTTGCTTGTGTGCAGCACAGTGGAAGGTGCAAGCATTGTCCCACATGACCCCATGCCGTGCCTGCCTGTTACAGCCCTGCTGGAGACAGTCATGTGACACCACCACAGAGGCAGTATAGCATGTGAAGATGTACATGTGTGCTCCACACCCCAGGCAGATGGCCGCAGGTCATGTGTGCCACAGCAGTGTGGTCGACCAGGACTGTCATAGTGGTCAGATACCACATGCCTGTATAAGTACAGTATGAGCATAGGCAACAGTTGCAGTGACACAGTAGGTCAATGTACAGTGTCCCTGTGTTCAGACCACTGCCTACTGTACACTTGGCTAGACACACACCCAGAGGGTGTATATACTGGTGAGCCATCACATGTCCCAGTACACGTAGCCTGTGTAATGCCATCACAGGGCGGTCACAATAACATGTTGTATGAGAGATATGTTGTACCAGGCGATGTCTCATGTGTGCATATGTTGAGTTGCACAGCTGTTCACACATCCGCAACATATCAGTGCATGATGCCTAGTGTAACATGATGTGTGGAACTGCACTGTGATCCACAACAGGGTCATCTGAGACAGGTGTGTTGTGAATGGTGTAACTCATGGTTCCACGGGATATACACTGGTGCTGTTGGCTGCCATGCTGGGGGCCACCAGTGGTGCCTACAATGGTCATACAGACATACTGCACACATTGTTCTGGCAGGAATGTCCATTGTTGTAGATGATGTGTTACTACGTGAAGGTAGGTGTGTGTTGTGAATGTTACCCATCCAGATGTGACCATCAGGTGCAGTCATGGTTGTCGACAGCATCACACCCATCCACAGCTGTCAGCACCCTGTCCCCAGAATGGGTGTCAGCCGCCCTCGTACTGTGTGACCTATGTGCAGATGGCGGAACACCTACTACTGGCTGGCTAACAGTGTCATCTAGGAAGGCTATGTGATGGCTGGAATACGCTGTTATAATGTATAATGATGGTATCCCAATGAAGTACATGGAATAACATACAGTAAGCCATGGCTGGCATGTAAACCATGTACAACAATGACTGTGTGACAGACACAAACAATGCAGAGCCATGTTGAACATGCACCCATGAGAACACCAAATGAGGTATGTTGCACATATCGATGTACAACTGTCAGCTATGGGCACAGCATGGATGCAGACACATATCCCCCACAGGCAGTACCACGCCATGTAGGTAGGGGGGCATTGCATGACTACATGTGACAGTTGCTGTACCGCCACATGTACTGCATATCCGTCATATAGGGGTAGCAGTGGTACGTGACTGTTGGACATGCCTGTACATATGACCATGTCCCACAGGATATTTGTTATGTGTGTACAACACCTGTTGTACCGTCATCAAGCTGTGAAGTGTATGGCTGCCAGTGTACCTGTGTGACATGTTGTGCAATGGGTGCAAAGGTACGCAGTAGTGCATTGCATGCCCACATGTCCCACACAGGTGCATAGCCTGAACATACAATACAAAGAGGGTGTTGGATCATAGCAACCCACTAGAGGAGATGGGTACGGGTGGCACCCCACTACCACCTGTCTGGGTAATGTGTGCATGTCCATGACACATTAGCACCTGAGAAGTTAGCAGTACAGCTGTACAGGGCGGCATGCATATTTGATCACTAATACCCCTGTGTGTTCCACCACTGGCCTGTTGACAGACAGACACCAACACAATGTGCAGCATTGACATGTACACAGCACATCACCGCTGGCTACTGTAGAACAGGTATACCGTGTAGACATGTGCACAGAACATCTGCGCCAGCCACATTCAAACACGTTATGTGTTGAACCCCACCATCATTGTAGCCCATGCCACAGACAGATGTTCATGCATCTGTGTATGTATGGCTGGGAATGTCCCTGTCCTAGCAGTATAGCTGTGTCAGTGTTGCGAACAACATACTGAATGGGCTGGGTGTGTGAGGTGTGCGTCATACGTGTATGGTCCGATGGATGATACCATCAGTGCCCCCGCTATGTGAACATCCCTGTCCCCATACATGGATATCTATGCTGTGCCCAACACCACGGTCCCTGTGGGAGGGATGGTGCTGTGCAGTGCACCAGCTGACATGGCGGTGGCAGCAGGCACTGGATGTAGACATATGTGGTACCCATGTCAGGCCAGGCTACCATCCATGTGCACGGGATATCAGTGTGTGGGCACATACAGCACTGTGTTGAACAATATCACAGCACATAGCACCTGTCAGGGGTAATGTGTATGCATGGATGTGTGATACCAGCATGCACCATACACACCCCCACCAAGCAGCATGCTGCCTACCTTTCAGAAGGCCATTGTCCACACCATGATGATAGACATGTGTAATGTCCATATACACATAGCAATGACATATGGAATGGACATCCACCCTCCCAATATCAGTACCCCCCAGGTGGGACACATCCCTGTGCCATGTATGTGACATACCCTGTCATACCATGCAGCCCTGTCCAGCAAGGCTGCACATGCTATCACAGTCATACATGGTGCGATGGCCAAATGGCACTTGCACTATCAACCGTCCAGAGCAGTAATGTGGCACTGATGCACCTTGTGGTGTCACAGGTGCTGTGTGTTGGCATGTACAACGTGCGCGTGCACATGCTATGTATGACCATCCCTGCTAATGTCATATGATTACACAATGTCCCATGTGTATCATATGTGCAATACAGGTGAGCCGTGGCACATTGTCCAACACGTGTACAGTGCTGTGTAGATGTACATGGCACAACACATGTATGTACAGGTGCCCACGTGTATGTGTGCAGTGCCACCGCTGACGTTCATAATGGCTGCGTCCATGATGCCTAGTGACATATACACAGCATCCAGGTGAACAGTAGAACTGTGTGCACATTGGGACACATGCCAACTGGTATGAACACAGGTGCAGGCAGGTACACATGTCCACAGCAGGTTACCATCAACATGGTTTGTGTACAGTGTGATGAGTTGACACACAGATATGATATGATACCCACTGCTTAACGGTGTGACAGCAACACGTCAGCTGTGTCAGTGTCATGATGCATCGCAGAGATTACTGTGCAGATGTCGTACATGTCATAGCAATGTATGTCCAGCAGTATGCCAGTACATCAGTGTAAATGTGACCTGTCACCATCATTATGTCTTACAGATAATGCCACATTCCCAGCTGCCAGCCTTCAGCCGCCAGGAGAATGACGTAATCATACTGTTGCTCCATGACAACTATGACCTGCTATTCAGCCATGTTCCACAGCAAGCACAGCAGCGGGATGACCTGTGGCAGGATATGCGCAGGAGGGTGAATGACGTGGGTGGCAACAACCGCACCTACCAGCAGATACGCCGACACTGCACAGACCTAATATGGCACGCGAAACAGCGTGCCACTGCAATCGCCAGAGAACAAGGTGGTACAGGTGGTGGGCCACCAACCCAGCACCCACTCACACATACGGAGGAGCTCCTGGCCAGTCTGGGGACACCCAGGGAACATCATGGAGAAACACTCGCTGCCATCGTGGAGGTGGCTATCTCTCAACCAACGAGCCTGGAGCTGCCTGGTAAGTCAGTCTTGCATATGTGTATGATAACTGACGTAGGTGTGGGTGTCACAGTACACCACATAATGTACCAACACATGCCAGGTATATGGCCACACAAGCCGCATACTACAGTATGCTACGTTGTGTTTGCAGACATGTGCATAACACATGCTATCACACAGGTACATGATGTGACATGCACAGTGCTTACTGTGGCTACAGTCATGGATAATGTGTATACTGTTGTGTCACCCCTATACAGGTACCTCTGGCGTGTCGCACAGCCATGGGTCCGTCGCAGGTGAGACTGTTGTTAGTAACAGGCATGTTACAGTGTATAGATATTCGCCATGTGGCCAGGTATGACATGCACACCTGGGTTCTGCTCCAGTCACGGTATACAGGTTGCACCACCTGACACACACGCCACCCATGCACAGTAGATACAACAGTTAGTATACACCGGCATGAAACCACATAACCCGTCGGTGTGATATGTGCAGTCAGCTATGCATACAATGGTGGAGGTGTTCTACAATGGCTACATATGTAGTATGCATTGGAATGCCAATTGTGGTATGCACACAGTACCCCATAGTGAGCTGTGATCTGGCCAGCACACAGGTGTTACCAATGTGACATATGCCCCTGCATTGTGTGCACACGTTGTGACATGGCACATGACATGTCCCACGCACGTGGTGTTCTGTCTGCAATATTGTCACACCATGACATGACCTACGCCTGACATAGCAGACATCCACACTGTCTGCATAGCCCTCGGGATTGTGACACCTCAGACTAGTATGGGTGTATGTCACATGGGCCACCACAGGGATGGGTACACGATGCCCATCACACACAATTGTCCATGACTCAGTCAAACATGGCCATGGGTGATACCTACAGGCATGTTGCCACACAGTACATCTGGAGTGGATAGACACCGTTGCACATTGTCCACACATAGTGCGATCATAGCTGTAGTGGACCACCTGTACATTTGATGTGGTACACCAGACAACCAGAATGCCTGTCTGCAGCCACTGGAGGTGCCACCAATGTCTACCATATACGTGCTGTGGAACAGAATGACTGTGTTGCAGAGATGGCAATGCAATGTGTCCATGTTATGCATCGCACAGAAACATACCTGTGTCTTGCTGCCATGCAGTGGCACAGTGCCTGTACTCCCCACTGTATAGCTATGTACATGGCTCACACCAACCACACCTGCACAGACATCTTTGTTACACATGCATTCTATCTGTAGCCTGTACACATAACACTGCACTGTGACATCCAGTATGATGCGGTGCATGTGGTGGGACACCATTGTCACATGTCCACATGTTATCGCACATGTTGGTGGAGTACATGTCACAGTGATGCCAGCCATGTGTACTGTTAACCTGCCTGTGGCCACACGGTGTATCATGGTGATGCATGCAAACTACCATGAATGTGTGTACTGCATGCCCACTGAAATGACACCTGCTTGATGTAGTGTGCACCCCACGGCAGTATGCATACTACCACTATTAATGTCTGGCCTGCATTCACTGAGCTGTGGTGTGGGAATGCTGCATGCCATCTGCAATATCACATGCATGATGTGTCTGCATGTGTGTGTGTCTGCGTGTGTGTGTCTGCGTGCGTGTGTGTGTGTGTGTGTGTGTGTGTGTGTGTGTGTGTGTCTGTGTGTGTGTGTCTGTGTGTGTGTGTGTGTGTGTGTGTCTGCGTGTGTGTAATGTATCTTACAGTATGTCTTTGTATTCACAGGTGGTGTAGGTGCGTTCCCCTCCTGCGGTCCATCTGATGCTAGTGTCCCCACAGATACTAGCGGTGATGACCATATGCATGAGGCACAGGCAGGGTTGTCAGGGGCAGAAGCTGTGCCATTGGTTACCATCCCACCTATGTCCCCTTCATCTCCGCACATGGTTCTGATGCCGACACATACCACATCACCGTTGCCCATAGAGGAAGGACAGTCAGCGTCTGTTGGCATTGAGCAGGAATGTGTGGTGGCTACAGAAGGTGCAGGTACACACCATGTTGCCAGTGTAATGACTGGTGATGTGCCACACAGGCATGTGGCTGGTGCTGCTCGTAGGAGGACCTCTGGCAGACATGCACCTGCTGTACAGGGTGCAGCAGCTGGTATCACCAGACGCATGTTCCAGACTGTAATGGCGGCAGAGGCACGTGCTGAACGGCAGAACCAAGAAGGACAGAGGCTGCAGAGGGCCGCAATCCATTCCCTAAATGAGAACATCCAGTCATTGGTGAATGCTCAACAGCAGATTGCTAATGTTCTGGATAGGCGATTAGGTGAGATGGTTGGAATCCTCGACCGAGGCATGTCAATCCGCGAGCGTGAGCTGTCTGTGCTGGAACACCTGGTAGGGGTGAGGCGTAGGACACGTGGCTGTAGGCCAGCAACACCACCTAGTGTAGGTCGACGTGTGCGTGCCACCTCTCATGCCCACTCACACAGTGCCGGTAGCAGCAGCAGTGCAGCTGGTGCTACACCAACCACACCAGGACACAGCAGGCCACGTGGACATGGCCCTGGCTGGTCCCAGCGTGGACACGGTTCTAGTGGACATGTGTCATCGGAGAGTGGCCACTCCATACCTCTACCCGGTAGTGCCCGTGCGACCCCAGGCAGGCACGGGTCACGTGGCCGCAGATGGACACAGTGAGCCATACAACCTGCACTGTACAGTCTGGGGCTGCCAAGTATACCCCGTGTAGGCATCACAGATGGCTGAACTGTGTACACACATACCCACACACAGCAGACACAACTGTAGGGCTCCACCACATCCACATGCATTCTGCACAGTCATGCCCAGTAAATGCACCGGCCCTTACACACACACATGATGTCATCCATTGGTACAGCCTATGCCCCTGGCACACATATCACCCTGTGCATATGATGAAGCCTCTGCCGCATCACTGTCATCCACACCATCGGTGCACGGTTATGCAAATATATTCTGATGCACAGGGTAGACAAGATAGTGAGATGTGTATGTGATACCTGTGTCCGCATAGTGTGTGATGTGTATGTTGCAGTGGTTGTGCATGACAAGTGACAGGTGCGTATGTGACGTGGGTTGTGTACTGTCATCATGCAACAGACATACCATGTAGTGCAGGTGCAGCATACATTGAGCTGTGTACACGGTATGTGTGACGGTTACATGTGTAGCACCATGTTGGTTCTGTTAACCTGTATGCCTGGTGTACTTGCATGTGCCTACTGGGAGCACTGTTATCAGTCCCCCACATGTAGCTGTGGGTTACCCACAGGCACATCTGGCAATATCAGCATACCACAGGTACCCGCAACCTGCCTGGACACCTACATAGGTACATAGGTGCATAGGTACATACCAGGCTATGTGCCCTACGGCATGTGTAAGCCTAGCCAGAGTGTGTGCGGCTTTCACCACCCCTTAGGATGAGGATACTATATCCATTGGTCTGCTGTCCCTCTGTCCAGCAGTGACACAGAGATGATGCCTGGGGCATACCTACGATCTCCCATCCACATGTCAGGATTACTCTTGGACAGAGTCAGTGAGGGGCTCTGCTTCACAAGGGCTGGGAATCTGTTCCATGGTGTAGGGAGTCTCTGGGCGATGAACCTGTCCCTCCAGCACGTCCTATTTATGTCCGTGTTGAGGTTTCTGTCAGTTGCTCCCGTGACCGTGGTTGTTTGGATCCTAGGAGGTGGAACATGTCCATGACACCCAGGTCGGACATGGCCGTGTATGTCAGGCACAGATCACCTCGAGCAGACGGTATGAGAAGGTATACAGCCGGAGTCCCCTCAGTCGGGCAGCGTGTGACATATGTTTCAGCACCTTTATCCCTGTGTTGTGGAACGTTTGAGGTCCTTCTGAGTGCTGCAGGTGTCAGGTTAGGTACATTCCAAATGTGGCGTTGTACCCAATCATTGGTCTGATGCGTGACGATTACAGGGGTACAATGACCTCCCCTGATGTGGATGTGAATCCCTTCATGACCAGGTGGGCACAGTGGAATGTCTTCCCAACCACATTGGCAATGTGAGTGTCAAGAGAGGTTACCGACAGGTTTGGTACCCATGTCCCTGATCACGTCCACCATGTTTAATGGATTACCACCTATGTGGTAATTCGGGGTGAACATGTCTTTCCCAAAGGGTAGGTCTATACCTTCCCTGGCATGTAGCTTCAGGCCATGGCTCTGGCACCAGTTATCCATTTCTATGAGACCTCAGGTGGATGTCCGTGTCTGATGGGGTGTTGAGTATGGTGGCCGGTTTGCAGTCATCTGCATACCTTGTCTGCCACAATCCCCCTATGTTTGCATGCACATCGGAAAATTGAATGCCGAACAGGAGGGGGCCCAGGACTGAGCCCTGTGGGCCACCACTCGGGACCAACTTGGAGTCTGACATGGCACCAGGAACACTAACCCTGTGGGTTTTGACCTCCATCCGGTTGGCAAACCATCGTGTGACATATGCCTCTACATCTACGCTGGTGAGCCTTTCTATGATGCCCGTGTGGAGTGTGGTTCGAACGCTGTCGCCAGGTCATGGTAGTCTGTGCAAACTGACGTACCCCCATCAATGGCCTTAGTGACTCCTCCAAACAGGTCGACCAGGTTCAGGAGGCAGGATCTGCCCTTGACTAAGCCGATGTGGGTATGTTCCAGTATTTGTCATTCCCCAATGTCTTTATTTATGGGCTCCATTATGGACCCCTCCATAGCTTTGCAGACAAGGCTTGTCAAGCTTATAGGGCAGGGATGTACAGAGTCCATAGGAGCACTACCTTGGTGGAGTGGGACCACAGTTGCCGTATGCCATCCATCGGGTACGTAGCCTGTAGTAAGGCTAAGATTAAACAGCAACCTTATGTGTGGGGTGAGGGCCTCATTGAGGTTGGGTAGCACACAGCCGTGGACACCATCTGGTCCCATTGATGCTGTGTTCACTGCTTTACAGATATCAGCTCTCACCTGGGCATTCAAGATGTTTGGGAGGCTAGACTCTGGTGGGATAGATACGTCCCCTCTTGGGGGGGGGTAGATGTATGCACGGAACCTGTCTGCCAGTTTGTTGGCAATGTCTGTGGGATCAGTGATCATTGTACCATTCTGGATTAATTCCAAGCATAACTGTGTGCTTCCACCCATGTTCCTACCATAGCTAAGGAAGGCCTTATGGTTGTCTTATGTGTCCTTTGCAAGTCCAGTCCCACAGGCGGCCTTGGCTGATTGTATGAGTGATCGTATGTTAACGCCAGTATTAATCAGTGATGCCTTCCCTGGTAGTGATATTGCTCTGTCATGTAGTAGCTTTCACCTCTTGTTGTACGGTTTGTTAATGGCTGGGGTCCACCAGACCATGTGCCTGCCTTTGGTGGACAAGGTCCTGATGTTATCAGGGATCGCTTGATCCAGACATTCCTGGGGGTGCTCATAGAAGGCATTTGTAAGGGTTTCAGCAGTGTGGCCTGTGTTTACCACTGGCATGGAGGCCTTGTAGGGTACCACACCAGTCGTATGACGTGTGGGGTTCGCTGTGGAGAGGTCTTCACTGTGGTCTCCCTTGCCAGTGTTGGGTGCAGGATGTGGATCTCCAGTGAGTTCACTATATGGTCTGACCTCACCATTGAGGGATGTACATCCTGTGTGGAGCATGTCGTCCCCATGTGTGATGATCAGGACTAGTATAGTTCCTCCCCTTGTGGGTATGGTGCATGGTTGTTCCACAGCATTCGGGTGTATGAACACCTGGAACCTTTGGTGTAGGGTGTTGTGTCCTGGGTAATGTTCCCGGTCTATGAATGGGTGGTTGATGTCACCCAATATGATGGTGTTGTGAGAGCATTCATACTCCCCAGTGTCTTCAGGAAGGCTGTGCGGGTATCCTGGGTTTGGGAGGGTGGTCTGTAGCATGCAACAAACTGTAGGGCAGTCCTACCCATGGTTAATTGCACCTGGATGGTCCCCGCTGCTACGTGCATTTCTGCCAACATGGAGGTGTGGGTATCCTTCATGGAAATGGAGACTCCCCCTCCTTCTGTGTTCGGTCCAGGTTATGGTCCTGAACGCGTGATATGAGGTATGACCTGATAGTGCTGGGATGCTCTCAGGAGCCCTGAACAATGTTTCAGTCACAGCACTGACATCAATGTCCTCCATACTGAGGAGGGCATTTGAGGGCGTGCAGCTTGGGTGTAGACTACTGGCACTGAGCATTATTACCCTGTCTTTTCTCCAGGTTTGTAGTCTAGGGTGGTAGGTTTATCATTCCAGCCTTGCCTGCAGTGGGCACTGTGGGGGTGGCAAGTGCCTTAGCTAAACTCTTGAAGACCAGGGGTGACAGGTGCGAGCCATCCCTTGTGAAGGGGTGTGGCGTGCCAAGCATGTCATCCCAGGCAAGAGGAATTTGGATCCCCTCAGACTGACACCAGTAACCAGGCACATTATCAAGGGTGATCACTTGGAGCCAGTATAGTGGCATCATACTTGATGAGGGTGGGATACTGCCCAGGGTCAGGGACATGCTGGCCTGGGCTACACAATCTGAGTGCCCCTCTATGTCTCCTTTCATGTATCCCAGGGTGGTATGTCTCCGGTCGTTGACACCAGCATGGACAATGACCACGTCATACTTGTACATGCTGCGGAGTGACCTGAGTGCGTGTGTTATGTGGCGGATTCCAGCGCCCGACAGGCAGCCTACTGTGATCATTCCCTTGTTCAATCTGGTGGGTGGGACGTCGGTGTGTCTGACTGTGGCGTCACCCATTACAAGTTTGTCTGGCATTGTGTTTGGTCTTTGGGGCTGTGACTGTTTAGCACACTGACGTTGAGAACTATGTGTTGCATGTCCTATGTCTTGTGGAGGCAGTTGCTTGGGTGTCTGCTTCAGAGGCCTCGTTAGGTTCGTTACATGTTTTAACAGTGCCTCCAAGTATGTCTTAGTGTGTTCATGTGTTTGTTTAGCATTTGTGATAGTTACATGTGACACTGGGTTTGTGGTGTGCATGGTGTCCTTCCCCTCCTGTTTGGTCTTGCCGGTCATGGTTTGAGAGAGCTCAGCCCCCTGTCTGGCTATATAGTCGCATCTCTCACATGTATTATGTTTAGTGGGGGAGGTGCGGCTTGTCCGTGTCCATGAGGCACCTGTAACATTGCCCAGGACGCCCAGATTCACCATCTGAACAGGAGAGGTTGCTAGCAATTGACCCTTCGACATGCCAGAGAACGTGAATGCATTTGCTGTGTAACTGGGTCAGAAGGCACCTATAGGGAAGTGGGTACTCAAGGGGATTATAGGCTAGTGTAGTACTCCATCTAGTATACATGTACTTTACCTATGTAGGAATACTATGGGAGCAGGTGCAGAGCTTTTGTGATAGAGAACAGACAGTCGAGATTGCAAGAAGAGAGGTTCTACATGTAAACCTGCGGACGGAGCCAGATATAGTGTAACGTTGCTTACACGGTACATGACGCAAATGTCCACACATATACTGCACCTGACGCCTGTGGTCGATGCCACAGGCTACGGTGGACAGAGACATCACATACATGGCATGACACAGTACAGGTATGGTGACATTCTGCAGGTGTCGTACGTATATTACCAGTGTGCTGGCAACTGACCGCAGGTATCACCTGTCAGCTGTGGTGCACGGTGTGCAGCAGTTGGATGCTGTACCGGTACAGGAATATGTCCGCAATCACGGGGCGTACACCTCTATGGCACATACCCCATTGTGTGCAGATGGGGACACCTGCCTGTGTGGTCAGCACCCTCACAATACAATGTACCCACGCGCCATGTCACAGGGGGCGGTCTTGCACAGGTGGCCAGTAAGGCTCACAAGTATGGCATTGACAGGGCTGTACAATGCAGCACCAGTACGGGATGGTCACCCTGTGTGGTTAGTGTCCAGTCACAACACTATATCTGCATACACCCTCACAACAGGCAGCAGACATACACACATGTTGACACACTGACATGGTGGTGACCACACATGTCTACACGGAGGGATGATGTCTTGCATGTACTGCACCATCCACATCCATGCACCCCACACTGAGGTATGTACAGATCTCTACCATGGTGTACAGTGATGTGTGGCACGTGGCACATAGTCCCCCCGATCTGTGGCATACATGGGCACACATTCCTGCACACATGTTGGTGCTAGGAATGCCACACCCGCTATATGGGATATGTGCATGCAGCGGTATGTAGTGCATCCTGTGTACCACCACTGTATCTGGCAGCTGTGCCAATATATGCACTTGGGAGGTGGTAGGGGTTACAGTGGCCATGTGACATATGGTCGATGACACATGGCGATGGGTATGCATTATGGCAGCTGTCATGTAAAGGCGACATAGCAGACTGTATGCACATGGCAGGGTAGGATGGTGTGTGACACACCTGTGACCAGCACCTGCACACATGCATGTGGACAGGTGTTTAAACACATGGTGTACACACATACTGCCATGCGTGCTGTTACTATGCCACCATATGACGGCCCCCATGATGGGTATGCTTGTAGTAGGGGGTTGCAACTGTGTTATGGACATCGGACACCGCTCATGCATGGCTGCACCGTGAACAGTACACATGTCACATGTATCCCCTGTTGCCATGTGTGTATGCATTGCTACATTGTGACATGTGTGTCGACATACATGGAACATGGACTGTGGTATGGTATCACAGCTGTCACAGGCAAACTGTACAAGGGTATGTGTCCCAGTCAACACCGCTACACCCTTTAGGGGGTGCATACCACAGACATGTGTCCACCTTCCATTCATATGTGTATTACCGTGTACGCCAGTGTTATGCATGTGGTACATCACAGGCTTCATATGTGTCCTGTGTGCAGTCCATGCACACAGCCAGGCAATCACATATATGACATATCCGGACTTTGTTTCACTGTGGTACAGTTGCAGTCATGTATCATATCTGTGTCAGGCCCGTGGTATGTGAGGAGCACGCCTGTCCATGTATACCGATATGGGTGGACTACATCACACCTGTGGGATCATTGATAGTACATGTGTACTATGCATGACGGACGTACACCGCCACATAGACTTGTGGACATATGTCACATGCTGTTGCTGGACCGTGAGGCATACTGCTGCACCGATGACATGGTGCTGGCATGGCAGCTACAGTGTTCACTGCAGTGTGTACATGTTCAGCCTGCACCCATGACGCCTGTGCTGTCATCTGTGTGTGTACGTGTAACTGCATGTGTGTCCACCCTGTGCGTGTGTACGGGTTTACCTGGCCGTGACTTGCGGTGTGTGCACTCCATCTGCATGCCGGACGGCGTGTAGCACATACTATGTGTGTGAGCATGCCCGGGTTGCTGTTGTGTGGGTGGACACACACAACGGTCCACAATCTGCCTTCCATGATTTCACCCCATGTGTATGCATGTCTGCACTGTGCAGATTCTAAGTGTCTGAGCATGCCCAGTAAGCAGCTGTGTAGATGGACACACAGTACAGTGCACACTGCGCCCGTCTGTGTTGATACCCCATGTGCATGACTGTTTCCCCTTCGCAACCACCATGTCTATGGCATGGCCGGGTTGCTGTTGTGTGCGTGGACACACACGACGGTCCACAATCTGCCTTCCATGATTTCACCCCATGTGTATGTATGTCTGCACTGTGCAGATTCTAAGTGTCTGAGCATGCCCAGTAAGCAGCTGTGTAGATGGACACACAGTACAGTGCACACCGCGCCCGTCTGCGTTGATACCCTGTGTGCATGTCTGTTTTCCCTTCGCAACTGCCACGTCTGTGGCATGGCCGGGTTGCTGTTGTGTGGGTGGACACACACGACGGTCCACAATCTGCCTTCCATGATTTCACCCCAAGTGTATGCATGTCTGCACTGTGCAGATTCTAAGTGTCTGAGCATGCCCAGTAAGCAGCTGTGTAGATGGACACACAGTACAGTGCCCACCGCACCTGTCTGCGTTGATACCCCGTGTGCATGTCTGTTTCCCCTTCGCAACCGCCACGTCTGTGGCATGGCCAGGTTGCTGTTGTGTGGGTGGACACACACGACAGTCCACAATCTGCCTTCCATGATTTCACCCCATGTGTATGCATGTCTGCACTGTGCAGATTCTAAGTGTCTGAGCATGCCCAGTAAGCAGCTGTGTAGATGGACACACAGTACAGTGTACACCGCACCTGTCTGCGTTGATACCCTGTGTGCATGTATGTTTCCCCTTCGCAACTGCTAGGTGTGAGGGCATGGCCAGTACACCATTTGGGGGTACACACTACAGTCGGCACCGATGTCTGCGACCAGGCGTGTAGCCATGGCCAATGACATCCTGCATAGCCATGGTGACCGTCCAGGTGAGTCATATGTGGTTGGTATGCCACAATGGCTGCCTACATCGTGCACGCTGGATGCCCTCTCATAGGGTATACTGTCTGTGGTGCATCCCGTATCCATGTCGTGATGTTGTGCTCCGTAGTTAGTTGGTATTCCCGAGTGCAGCACTACCGTGTTACTGTACGCCCACCTTGGGATGGTAACATGCTGTGTGACTGCGCACTTTGTCTTCATTCCCTATTGGCTGCCTTGCCTCTGCAGATGATATCACCCACCTAGGGGTATGCCTCCTGACAGTGCTGTGCACAGTAATCTCGGTAGCGCATTCTGTAAATGCATCATGCTGTAGTGTGTTCATGTAAGTAGGCGTAGGTTCAACTCCAGGCCCTTCCCCGTGTTTGTGTGAGGTGTGTGTGTGTGTGTGTGTGTGTGTGTGTGTGTGTGTGTGTGTGTGTGTGTGTGTGTGTGTGTGTGTGTTTCCAGCTGCCTCTGCAGATGGTCATGCTAGGCGCCATCAACACATACCTTGGCTATTGTCAGCTATTCCCTTACGGATGATGTCACCCACCTAGAAGTATGCCTCTGACAGCACTGTGCTCAGTAATCTCAGTAGCGCGTTCTGTAAATGCATCATGCTGTGGTGTGTTCATGTAGGTAGGCGTAGGTTCAACTCCCGGCCCTTCCCCGTGTGTGTATGAGGTGTGTGTGTGTGTGTTTCCAGATGCCCTTGGTGAGAGTAGTTCCTTTAGTCACTTCTCAACACATAACTTGGCTATTGGCATCTATTCCTTTACGGATGATGTCACCCGACTAGAAGTATGCCTCTGACAGCACTGTGCTCAGTAATCTCGGTAGCGCGTTCTGTAAATGCATCATGCTGTAGTGTGTTCATGCAGGTAGGCGTAGGTTCGACTCACGGCCCTTCCCTGTGTGTGTGTGTGTGTGTTTCCAGATGCCCTTGGTGAGAGTAGTTCCTTTAGTCGCTTCTCAACACATACCTTGGCTATTGGCATCTATTCCTTTATGGATGATGTCACCCGCCTAGAAGTATGCCTCTGACAGCGCTGTGCTCAGTAATCTCAGTAGCGCGTTCTGTAAATGCATCATGCTGTAGTGTGTTCATGTAGGTAGGTGTAGGTTCGACTCCCGGCCCTTCCCCGTGTGTGTGTGAGGTGTGTGTGTGTTTCCAGATGCCCTTGGTGAGAGTAGTTCCTTTAGTTGCTTCTCAACACATACCTTGGCTATTGGCATCTATTCCTTTACGGATTATGTCACCCGCCTAGAAGTATGCCTCTGACAGCGCTGTGCTCAGTAATCTCGGTAGCGTGTTCTGTAAATGCATCATGCTGTAGTGTGTTCATGTACCTAGGCGTAGGTTCGACTCCCGGCCCTTCCCCGTGTGTGTGTGAGGTGTGTGTGTGTGTGTGTGTGTTTCCAGATGCCCTTGGTGAGAGTAGTTCCTTTAGTTGCTTCTCAACACATACCTTGGCTATTGGCATCTATTCCTGTACGGATGATGTCACACGCCTAGAAGTATGCCTCTGACAGCGCTGTGCTCAGTAATCTCGGTAGCGCGTTCTGTAAATGCATCATGCTGTAGTGTGTTTATGAAGGTAGGTGTAAGTTCAACTCCCGGCCCTTCCCCGTGTGTGTGTGAGGTGTGTGTGTGTGTGTGTGTTTCCAGCTGCCCCTGTAGAGAGTAGTTATTTTAGACGCTTCACAACACATACCTTGGCTATCGGCGTCTATTCCTTTACGGATGTTGTCACCCACCTAGATCTGTGCCTCTGACGGTGCTGTGTTCAGTGGTCCACATAGCGTGTTCCATACCTGTGTCATACTGTTGTGCGGTTGGGTAGGTGGGGGTATGGTCAATCCCCATGCCTGCCAGCTGTGTGTGTGTGGGTGTCTATGCTCCCAGCCGCATGGGTTCATAGGTTATGGCTTTAGATTTTCCGCAGAACACTTATATCCTGCCGCCATCTCTGTGTTTGTGGATGGTGAGACGCAGCTCGTGGACTGCCTGTGTGCCTGCTGTGGTTGGCGACCTCCGTAGCGTGTTCTCCACGTGCCCTGCTGTGGTGTGGTGGGTGGTGCTGTGTACGTTACACTCCCGGCCTTGCCACATGTGTCCGTCTGTATCTCTCTTGATGTATATATACATACCTATGTTGTGCCCATAGCGCTGCTCTTGCATGGACAGCTGTCTCTCCCATGTATCGTGATATTTGCGGCTGACACATAGAACTGTGCTACGATGCATATCCACTCATTGTCCATGCAACGTCCGTATTCCAGCACGCCCTAGAGACATCTGCTGGATATCGTGGCAGACAGCTATCCTTGCTGTACTGCCACTGTACCATTACACGCCATAAACCTTGTGTATAATTGCCTGTTTATGGTGTGTGTATGTCTATCTGAGCTGTATGCATGGTCGTGTGTGTGTCCCGCTATAGCCCTGTGCAGGTGTCGCCACTATGGGTAATCCTTGTAGACCGCTGTTTCATGTGCACTTCAGCACATACCTGCAGACCGTACTACCCCTCCTACAGCAGCCTTAGATCGACCGCTGCCTAGGCGATAGGGCTCCATGGCCCACCACCACAACACATGGTGCCCCATCCTGGTGTACCTACATGACATACCTACTAGAAAGGTGGCCCTGCTAGTGCGCCCTAGGCAGCCGCAGGATTGGCCTATGCCTGACGACTATGAGCACATCACAAGGCATACTTTTACATTCAGTGTTTTACAAAGGCTAGATTTTAATACCAGAGGGGGGGACCTTATCAACTATACTTTAGAATGCAGATTGAGATGGATTATTAGGTGGAGAGTTGACCACACACCAGGGCTGAATGATGAAGCACAGATTAAGCCTCTTTTGAGAAGCAGGTGGCTTAAACCCAAATAACAGGAATGTAGTTTAGGTACAGCTATACATTTAACACACATTAGTCCACTCTTTCAGTTGTTTACCACTGTATTATATTGATATGATATACATATTTTCTATATATATTGTTAGATTTTTGATTGATGAGTATTAGGCATAGTACAATATCATATAATACATGTTTTAATAGGATGTTTTTGGAGATGTTAATATATATGTGTGTGTAGTTAATATTGCATCTGCGCTTTATATGCTGGGGTTAATTGTTCATTGTTTGATGAGAAATTGACCAATGAAAGTGTAAGGAGGGATATTTAAAGCCTGGATGCTTTTATGTTATGTGTAAGTCTGACGGAGCTCTGGGTGAAAGCGCTTACTTGTCTATAAAGGAACCTTTTTATACCATTTGGGCACTGTCCTGGACAATTTCTACATTGACTGTTTCATCTACCTATGTGTTTTTTGGATTGTGTGCCATAAGGTGCCAGCGGTTATTTTATGTTGATTAGGTGTATTCCATGGTCAATTGACATTAATCATATTAATTCATTAAAGGATCTTCTTTATAAGTGGGAACGCCATAGTTTAACCATCCTATGACCTTCCTAGTTGAAGTTGTTAGTGCGCCATTAGTATGTGTTCCACAGGTCGCCCATTTGTTCCCCATTATGGAAGCGAGTGATCCTCATTTTGGTGATGGCAGATTGAGAGCTGTGTACGCCGGTATTTGCACGGTGGTCTGACTTTGTATGGGGAATGTCTAATGTAGTCCCTATCTGTATTTCCTGTGCTATGCCTTACTGCAGCTGTGTAATTCCACCAGGTTTCCAGTTATGGGTGCCATCTTGGTCGTACGCTTGTCCATCCATGGGAATTGCCTACTGGACACTGATATAGGGCTGTACACATTTCACACCTGCTTTTAGCATTATCCAGTGGATGCTTTGCATCATTAGTGGGGAGTAAGGCGTGTGCTATACCCACATCCCTCCCACAGGGCGGGACAACGGATTATCTGCCAAACAACACCGAGCCCCATTTCTGCATACCCAGGATCCCATGGCTGCAACCCTCGACGGTACACATTACACATCCTTCATGTGCGGGACTGGGATGTGGACGCACTTCTATGGACTCGACAATCTGGGGATTTCTGTTCATATGTCCTGCATTTCATGGACACTTGTCATCAACCTTAAACACGCTGGTGGTGCATATGTCTAGCTGTGCTGCAGTCACGGCTGTCATTTCTTCTGGGTCGATCGCAGCTGGTTGATATTGCGAACGGATCAATTTTTGGGGTCCTACAATGGACACCAATGTGCATATGTAAAGTGAAGAACTTGTTGGACTGTCACCATCTGGCCAGTGGTTTTGACTGCTGCTGTATGTTCCCCAATCGCGGATGTCTGTTTGACTACCCATATTATGTATTACTTGGCCTTATCTATATCCATGTGCCAGTAAGCGGAAATACAGCAAACCCTGAGTCCTGGTCATCTTCATAAAAGGCATTATTGAACATAAACCAAGCCAAGACAGACGATGACAAAAATGATACACTCCACAATCAAAGGATACTGAGCTCTTTCACCCACTAACATGGGGCATCATCGGAGTACGAAATACATTAGATAGTCGTCCCTTATATACTTCCTTCAGAGTCAGTTTAAAGTCAACTAATTAATAAACTTGCTCATAGTTAAGTGGACAGTGCTCCAAGTCTTCATGATAAAGTGACATATACAACTCAGTGTTGCATACATTACTTAATGGAAACAATAATACAACAACAATGTGTTAATATAAATACAATATTGGTCAATACAATCAGTATATTGAAACATAGTTGATAATTGTTGTGAGTAAACCTTAGAATGTAGTGTGTTGATAATGATATTGTATATCAATGTGTATAATTGTTGCATTAAGATTCCAAATCATGGAATAAATAAGTACAATTAAATGCATATTTTGTATAAATATGAATGTAAATAAGAGTCACAATGTTAAATATGAATATGACTGTATTATAACTATATCAATATGATATGGACTAAACTGTAGTTGTTTACATCTTGTTTTCAAGTGACAAATCTATGTCCATGTGTCATATATATGGGCCGTCGGACTGCTGTGTGTAGATATATACATGTGAACCCCTCGTTTCATACCTTGCTTTGTTACTGTCTGTGGATTACCTGTGTACACACATCAATTACCATGCCATACCTTTCCACTGTACAGGTTCTGGCATGGTGTACGGCTGGTTGGCCCTTAATCTTGCTGTGTGTTACATTGACCTGTGTCTATCTGGCAATTCGCTGGCGTGTCAGGTGAGACCTTCTTGCTTCTATAGGGACCTGATCCCGTAATTGTGACGTGCTTCCACTGGCCATATATTTCTCTGTCGGTTGGGATCTGTGTGTAACCAGTCCTTTCAGGACACTTTCTATTGTTGTTCTTTTTTGGTTACATATATGAGTACTTTGGTATGTTGTGCTATTATTGTGTGTGGAGCATTTCTCCACGGGCCTCTGCTGACACTGGACATATATCCAGCTAGCCTAGCCCGGTCAACAAGTGTGAGCCAACTGAACACATTTCGTACGGGGGCACCTTCTGACAAGTGGGTCGGGTTACAGATGCATAACCGTCGTCAATCCATACTACTAACACGCACGTTATTCTATCCACATTCTATGTTTGTCTTATCACATAGCGTGTGTTTCTCACTATTTCTAACGCTACTTTACATGGCATTGCCCGATTCCATACTTTCAGAGGCTGACAGTTTTGAGACATGTATGATTGACGTGGAGGACACAGCCTTAACATTCCCTGCTGTGAGCGGATCACACACGCACACACAATATTGCATTTCCTAATTGTGGGTTATGCGCAGGCGCACATGCATATCCGTATTCTGGTTACATATGTTTACTGGGTCTGTGTGGTTACGTGGTCTGTGTTAGTTGTGACTGTTCGGTAACATATCTCTGATCCGGTTGACGGACGTATGCGAACGCACTTTCACCTTTACATGTAACAGTCTTTGCAGCATGGACGCATTACGTTACACGCTCACATTTATATGTTCTATAGTCGTAATTCAAACGGGACTGCATTCACGTTTGCGGTTACTGTGACCACTACGTTAGCTGTTCGGTCTCATTTATATGCATACCCATGGTACTTAGCTAAATTTACATACCCCCCACCCCACCCCACCCCGCACTCATGTACGTCACAGGCATCCATTCGCCTGCTGGGAAAGGTGCGGTACTACATGTTAAACATTCCTTATTCCCTCCCGCTCATGGCCCAGGATGCATATGTCGTGACCGCAGGGATATTCAGATCACAGGGGCTTATATCCTCTATGCATACAGGCCTTCGATTGTCAGGGTGTTCCTGTGGTGCTTTGGGTTTGGTCTTGTCCGCCTAGTGTAATGGAACTGCCCTGACCGGTATGAATGTCAGACGAGTCACATGGGCATGGTTTGTCCGTGTCTATGATACCATACCCCATTATTCCTAACCGTGTGCGCTGATTGGCTGGCGTGCCCATTGTAGATCTTGTTATAGTAATTGCACACGGTCTGGTCGAACGGACCTATTTCCATTACTAAACCTCGGTATTTATAACCTGTCTCGCTATATTACATGGGTTTAACATTGCGTGACGGCTTTCACTGAGCCACGGACATGTTTGTTGCTTAGTTTGGGGCAGTCCCGCTCTGCTACACACATTTAACATGGTGGAACAGGTTGTACAGCTCAGCAACGGGGACATCGGGCTCTCTGTCGCTGTTTAGTATTGAATCGCTATGTTGACATTATTTCACATAGCGAAACAGTGCCGACATTGGTAACGGACATCTCGCGCAGAACGTCCGCACCGCCACGGGTGCCGTATGCCTGCTTTGGGCGGCGGACAGGCATTATGCTGTGCCATTATGTCTGGGAATATATGGTTTCTTTCCATAGATGATATAGCATACTAGCAATGACCCGCGTCTGGGTGTGGGTACTGCTGTAAGAGTGGCCTTAGGTCAAGTGGTGCCCTAGGCAAAAGGACTCCATTGTGCCCCCACCACATCACCCGCTACCCCCATCCTGGTCTACCTACACCAAATAAAGGCTGGAAAGGTGCTAGCAGAGCTGGCCTACGGCTGCCTACTTAGCCAATGTCTAAGGCCGGCTATGTGTGTGGTCCCTCGGGCATCAGCCTCGGGAACGCACCATGTCTGCCATGGGTATATCTAGCATTACCCACATCCAGGTGTGGTTTATTGCTATGATGTTCCATGTGTACGGACACGTGTGTTTGGACAACATACAATAGCTTCTGCTATTGGCATACAATGCTGTGGGTGGTGCCGGTTACCATACATATGCCTTTCTCAAAAGCCGACTTCACACTTCTAAAACTAGTGTGGTCTCCTTTAAGGCCCCTGAGCCAGTGGTAAACATTACTCAAACCGCTGAATCACTTACATATGCCTTCTACCAGCACCTACAGGACTGCATGGATCAGGCAATCCCTTACACAACTGTGAGTCTTTGTACCAATGCCAAGCATCCAGTCTGGTGTACCCCAGCCATACACAAGCTCTACAACGAAAGGAGGTAGCTACTACAAGACAGAGCAGAATCCTTGTAAGGTATGACACCCTTACTCATTATATGTGAAGAACTACAAGCTCTCATGACATCATCCAGGGCAAATCCGACAGATATATCACCAAGGATTTGACAGACAATCATACGGCCTTCTTTAGCTATGTTGGACACCTGGGAGGACACTCCCAGATATCCTCGGACTGGGTTCAGAATGATGTGAAGTTTACTGAACCTACACACATTGCCAACATACTGGCTGACAGGTTCGGTGCAAACATCTCCCCCGCTCCCCCCCACATGGAGAGATGTCTGTACCAGAGGATTGTGGCCCCCGAAACTTCTGTAACGCACGGGTGGGACATGCTCTCTCCAAGGCAGTGAACACAGCATCCATGGGACCAGATGGTGTCCCGGCTGTGTACTCCATGAACTCAATGAGGAATTAAACCCACAGTTAGGACAGCTGTTTAATCTTAGCCTCACCTCAGGTAATGTACCCAAGCTGTGGCACAAAGCGACTGTAGTTCCACTTCACAAGGGCGGTGCCTCCACTGACCCTGGTAATTACCATCCCATTAGCTTGACAAGCCTTATCTGCAAAGCCATGGAGAAGGATCATAATGGAACTCATAGATGAAGACATAGGGGACTTGCATACTTTGGATCCAACCCAGTTTGGCTTGGTCAAAGGCAGATCATGCCTTTTAAACTTGGTTGACTTTTTAGGAACAGTCACCAAGGCCATTGATGAGGGTCAAGCAGTCCATACAGCCTACCTCGACCTGGCAAAGGCCTTCGACACAATACCCCCTCAGGTATCATTGATAAACTCATCGGCTTGAATGTGAACCCATACATCACAAGATGGGTTGCAAACTGGCTAAGTGACAGAACCCACACGGTCATGGTTGCTGGCACCATGGCAGACTCACAGCCGGTCACAGGCGGTGTCCCACGGGGCTCAGTCCTGGTCCACTCTTTTTCAGCATCTACATTTCCAAAGTACAAGCAAACACAGGGGGGTTATGGCTGACAATGTTTGCAGATGACTGCAAACTGGGTGCCATAGTCGGACACACATCTGACACAGATATCCTTCAGAAGGGCCTCACAGATATGGATATCTGGTGCCAGAGACATGGCCTACAGCTAAATGCCGGGAAATGCATAGTCATACCCTTCGGGAAGAACAAGGTTACCCCTAGCTACCATATAGGTGGCAATCCACTGAGCACAGAGGGAGTTACCAGGGATCTGGGGACACAGGTTGTCAGTAACCGTTCGTTCGACACACGTTGCTAACATAGTTAGGTAGACCTTCTACATTGCCCACCTGATCATGCAGGGATTCACATCTAGATCAGGGGAGGTCATCGTCCCCTTGTACTCATCACTCATTAGACCTATGATTGAGTACAATGCCCCGTTCGGAATGTATCTGACCCGACACCTGCAGCAGCTGGAAAGGCCCCAACAGTTCATCGACAAACAGATGCAGGGTCTCAGGAATATGTGTTATGCTTCCCGACTGAAAGGACTCCTGCTCTATTCAGTCGCATACCACTTGCTCAGAGGTGACCTGTGCTTGACATACAAGGCCATGTCGAACCCATATTTGATGACTATGCTTCACCTAATGAATCTAGATCCCTCAGAACCACAGGGGCTGGTGACATAAACCTTGACACGGTCATTAATAGAATGTGCTGGAGGGACAGATTCATCACCCAGACACTCACTATGCTGTGGAACAACATCCCAGTACATGTGAGGCAGAGCACCTCACTGGCCTTGTTCGAGGGGAATCTTGACCAATGGATGGGAGATTGCAGATATACCCCAGGGATTACTTCAGTGTCACTGCTTGACAGAGGTACAGCAATATAATAGGCATAGTTTTCTTCGAACTGAAGGGGTGGCAAAGGCAACATAACTATGGGCTAGGCTTATAGCTGCCCTTGGGCGGATAGCCTACTATGTACCTATGAACCTATGAACCTATGTTCATAGTTTGTCCCATTCACACTTGTCTATCCCCTGTCCTCATTCATATGTGGATATTTCTGTGGCACATGATTGAACTATGTATTACCTGCAGGTATGCTGTGTACAGTGCATATATGTCACAGTTGATTACAGTGTATCTGTGTACCTACCTCTGTGATACTGAGGACTACCACACATCCTTCACAGCATTACATGCATATGTCCATACTATTATTCGTTGGCCTGTGGGAGGTTGTCAGGGCAACGGTTACACGTGTCCCTGTTTGTGCACGCATCATGGTGGTCTTTGACCAGCCTCCGTTGCTATCGTGGGATGGACGGTGGTGTTGGTGTGTGTTTGGGTTGTGTTTCCACTGGCGATAGATCTGTGGGGGGTGGGGTTGGCACATGTTCCTCTTTGCAGGGAGCCCCATCCTGGACATTTGTGTCATGCGTCAACACTTGGCACATGCCATATGTCCTGTGATATTCCCACAGTCATGTATGCCTTCCTGCATTACTACTGCGTGTTACTGGCAGTTTGTATCTGGTATGCATGGCTATTATGTTGGATAGCTTAGCCTATTCCCATGATATGACATACACATTCATCCAGGCATATACATGTTATTCCATCCTTTGCATTGGCCGTGGGTGTTTGGCCATCCAGCACCACTATTCCCTATGTGTGATGTCCCACCTTCACCTTCTGTGCATGTGGCACCCTGTTGGGGTGTCCTGCTTGGTGGGAAGATGTTCCGCCCTATGTGTTGTGTTTGACATGTCTGCATAGCTAATCATCAGTACGGTGGCTGAACATACTGCTTTGTCCAGATGTGTACAGTTATGGACACCGTGGCGTGTGAACACCTATGGGGTTTCGACAGGTCCATACCACATGCGGGATGTACACATTCTGCCGACACATTCACATGCAGCCATTTGGATATCAGTACCTGAGGTGGGATGTTGACATGTGGGGTACATATTTGCCTGCATGGCACTGCCTAGGACAATACTTCATACTACATTTGAGGTATACCCACTGTGTGTAGGTGTGCAGCTGCGCAAGGCTGCTAGCTGGGTTGGGTGCACGGTCGTACGTGGGTGCGGGTTACATGCTATGATGGGGCTGTTGTGTATTACATTTGCATGCATGGGTTCTGCTTCTGGATATTACGCTTCGGCATACGCCATCCTATGTGTATGCGACGGGCATGTTGCTGGGTGTAGTACATGTTGCTATGCACATGTTTGTCTGTGTTTAGGGTATCTGGTTTCCTTCTGGTTGTTATATAGACACGGCTGCCCGGCTGTGTACTCTCACTACTGCTGGTGACCATGCCCATGGGGCTACTTGTGTGTAGGTGCGGCGTGCTGACATGCTGCGGTACACCTTCACTGGGTATGCCCACTGACAGTGCATTGCGTGATGGACACGGTATTACGCGTATCCTTTGTTCCTTGGACGGGTACAATTTGGACTTCATGGGTTAATGTTTGGTTCTCCGTTTTGTGTGAACGGGTACTATGTCGCATACTCTGCGTACGTTTTATTATCCACGGACACTGGCTGGTGTGGTTACTATTGCAGGCGGCCTGTGACAGTCAGCATTTTAGGTTGCTCCTCGCCTGCCGGCTTGGCCACGCCTATGGGCGTATCCTACTTGGGCTCGCGCACGTGCCCTCTGCACGTGTTTGTGGTTGTGGCGCACACTCATTACTATGCATGTGGCGCTGCTACGCCGATTATACACTGCACTGCCGGCGCAAGCCTTACACCGGCCTTGCGCCGAGCTTCATGAATCCGGGGGTAAGTGATTACAATGGTACTGTAGATTGTGTAATAGTGACAATAAAGACAACCCTTGAACATACAATTGCTATAGGTGTGTATAGACCACCAACGTTAAGAGCTGATGAGCTAGAGGAATCCATACATTTCTTGCATGAGACATGGGAGGGAAGATAATAGTAGCTGATGACTTAAATTTACCAGAAACAGACTGAAATGATAATACTGATTCAACAACATTGGCAAGTAAATTATTTACATTGTATGTTCAGGAACAACATTGGCTTTAGATTGTTAAAAAGGCTAACAGGGAGCAGAAGACACTAGACATTGATTGTCTTCCCAATGAAATGACTGTTACTTCATGTCAAGTTTTACAGCCATTGATGTGTAGTGATCATGGGGTTATAATGGTTAAATTGTTGGGGTCTATATGACGCTATCAAATGGACTAAATAGCGAATGCTATTTAGTCAATCCGATACTGTCAAAATGGCAAAATAACGAAGTCACGGAACATTAGATTTTTTTCCCAGGAAAAAATTCAGTGGGCCATCTTCGGGACTTTGCCATTTCCTCCACTATGGTGCAATCTCAGAGTTGGTATATTTAAGTAGGGAGGTTGTGGAGGGCGAAGCCCCCTACTTAAATTTGTGTTTACATTCATTTATTTTTTTTCCGAAGCAGCAACCAGGGAAAACATTTGCTGTTCTCTTTGTTCGATAGTTTGTTGTTTCGATATTATCGGCACGATAAAATAGCATTCACTATTTATGTTGTACGATAATATGATATAGATGCAATTGTTGCTGTATAATTCTGCCAAAGTGAAATCTAAACAAATGTACACAAGATTAATAAGGGATTATGTGGAAGCTAAACAGTCACTATGTAAAACTAATTGGAGTGATGTGTTCAGAGGAAAAACTGCAGAAGATTTGAAATTTGAACTGTCTGAATGTAAAAAATCAAAAAATGTTTAACATCAGGATCAAGGCACACACCATCAGGAGGCTATATTGTTATAAGAACAAAATACTTTATTAAGGTGAGAGACAAAAATTATAAGAAATTGAAAAGGGGTTGAACTATAACTTTGAAAACTGAAATAAACAAGCTGGATAGACAAATTAAACATAGTATAAAACAAGATAAAAAATGAAGAAAATTTTTATAAAGATATTGAGCATAACAGGAAACCATTTTATGGATGCATAAGATGCGGCTGCAGTGAAGACCTAGAAATTGATAAACTGATTGTAAAATTTATAAATATTAAATAAAAAGTGGAGCAAAGCAAAAAGCAAGTACTTCCACATATAATAATCCAAGAGTCTTTATTATAAAATGTGACACAGATAAGCGCTTTCGCAAATAGCTTCATCAGATCTCTCATGATACCCAAGATAACATTCTTCTTATACAAGGCTAGCAGCAATTCTTTTTAAACTGATTGTAAAATTTGTTCTTAGACACAACACTTTACAAATATATTTACACAATCTTATGCAAAATTATTTGGCTACACAAGGAAGGTGATAAATTGTCCTAGTAACAACCATGTAACCTCAGGTACTGAAATTAAATTTAATTACATTGAAAAAGAACTAGAATAACTAGACCCAAACAAAGCACAGAGATGAGATGTAATTATTAATAATGACTTCTGGACATTTAGAATTAACTTACAGTTAGGTCATATAAATATCCAGAGATTCCTCAAGATTGGAGACATAAGGGAAAGAGGAGCAGGACCAACCCAGAGTCATACAGATCCATAAGTTTACTTTCGTGTTATGGAAAAAAATAATGGAGAAGGTTATTTTGGATAAATTATTGCAAGAATTTGAATGGCTGGAACTTGAAACCATATAGCTGCATGTATATGTTTAAAATAGATTTATATCCACCTGTGATATGATGTTCTATAACAATATAATAACATCTATAAATGAAAAAAATGTGTTGTGATATAATTTATATAAACATAACTTCATCATTTCATAGGGTCATGCACAAAACAATGATCAGTAAACTAAAACGACTAAGTATTGATGTACTCTCTATAAGATGTATAGCTGCATGTTAGAGTCAGGGTATCTCACAGGGTTTTGTCCTAGGCCCTTACCTATTAAAATTGTACCTTCCAGATCTATCTTTTCATCTGAGGTGTACTACAGAATATATGCAGATGATTTGAAAATGGGTAAGCTGATTACATGTGTTACAGATTGGTCACTGCTGCAAAAGAACGTGAATTTAAATTGGCAATTGTGTCACAGGTGAATAATATGCTGATGAATATATTAAAAAGTAAGCATATGAGAAAGATTTCGGAGTCATAGTTTGAAAGTTGAATATTTAATACAGTACACAGTGATTGAAACTGTGGATTCTTTTAAATATACCCAATTTTAGCTTAAGTAAACATGTCTGTGTACTTTCTTAGGAGGAATGAATGAATTAATGAAGCTATGTATGTGTTTTTATTCCAATGGATAATGGTGCAATAGGAGATACTACGGTACTATAACAGAAAATTATGAAGTGCGCAGTCATCCACAGCCTTGGCACTATAGGTGTCAGTAATGCACAATGGCAGTGGTTATGTGTAATTATGTCACTAGATGTTGTAAAACATATGTAAAGCTACAAAGGTCCTAATTATGGATATTATATACATTATTTAACAAACAGCAGAAACACCATGGTACTTGGCAGTCCAATAGCAGGCAAAAAAAATAAATAAATAAACTTAAAAAACTCCAAAAACACTTTTAATATAAAACAAAATAAATGTGGTTTAGTGCTTTCGTCAGTACATTGACATCTTCAGAACCACAAAACAAGGTAAAAACTAGCTTAAATACTTTTCAAGTAAATGAAACCCACCCCCAATGATGAAACAATCAATGCGTAATAAACCAACCTCTAACAAAAGTGACATACACACCTGAATGTTGGTTAAGAACAGCAATGTAGAAAAAACATTAAAAACTAAGTGCCAGTAAAAAAATAACTGTGTGCAAGTTTGGTAAAGAATCTCAAACCATATTGTGTCTTCTTTTAAGTTCACTGGTGATGGAAACACTTTTGTTTAAGCCTGGGGAATTGGTAGCATTTAATCTTAGTTTCCACACCATTTCCCTATGCATCAATACATTTTTCCAGTCACCACAAAAAGGGCCATTGTGAGCCTGCTCCAGCACTAGAAACTTGAACTTATCAAAACCATCACAAACCATAGAATGGCATGCCAGTGCACTTTTATTATCAAGTTTATGGATGCTGTATATGTGTTGGTAAATTCTCCTTCTTCTGATTGTACACTTATTAATGAGTTTATGGAGATTATTTTGAGTAACAACTTTATCAGATTTGATGGTAAATTTTACAAGCAAGTCACAGGTGTGGCTATGGATGCCGCTTGTGCCCCCGTATTTGCCAATGGAGTTCTATTGAAATGAGAACTGTCTATTTTGTTCAACATTCCCTTATGTAAGTGCTGCAAGGGATATTTTAGATATTTAGATGATTTGCTGTTGGTTTGACAAGGGAACACTATGCAATTAGAAGAATTTTTACCCTATTGGATGCTACCACTCACTTTTTAAAATTTACACACCAAGTAGGCTTCCATGAGGTTCATTTTTTTAGACATAAAAATATTTTTTGGTCACAGGATGCAGGACTGGAGACTTGCCTGTATCGAAAACCTACTTACTGTAAATCTTTTTTGTTTTATTTCAGTTGTCATCCCAGCCATCAGAAAAGAGGCATCATAAAAAGTCAATTTATACAAGCCTCTAGGCTTACATCCAATGATGGCTGGTATATGAGGGAATTTGAAACAATAAGGAACATGCTTCTTGAGAGAGGCTTTCCCAACCATCTTTTGGAAAGTACTCTTGAAGGGGTTAAAGCTGAAAGGGTAGGCAAGTATGGCCCTATTATTAAACAAGGGCTGTGTGATGACAATACTATTGCAAAAACAAGCAACTTTTGTAACAATATGATTTTATTCTACACTCTTGATGTAAAGGGTATTGAAAATATTATCACAAAAAATTGGTTTCTGTTTAATTGTGATGAAAATACTAGATCGATTGGAGAGTCTATGCCAAGTTTTACGTACAAAAGAAATAATAACATCAATGATTTGTTGGAGAGGAAACCACAGGAGAATGGGGGTACTTGGCCGGCCACTAGAAAATGTGGAAGATGCAAAATAGTGTAGATTTATTGAAGACAGCTATGGTGGATGGCTGCACATTGTGGCCAAAAAATGGCTCTGTGGAGGAAAATTTAATTGTTGAGAGGGTGGTGTACCTTGCTATCTGTCAGTCCTGCCAGGCTTTTTACATTGGCAAGATGATTAATGGGTTTAACCGTAGAATTTACCAACCCATATACAGCATCCAAAAACTTGATAATAAAAGTGCACTGGCACATCATTTTACTGTTTGTGATGGTTTTGATAAGTTCAAGTTTCTAGTGTTGGAGCAGGTTCACAATGGCCCTTTTTTGTGGTGACTGGAAAAAATTATTGATGCATAGGGAAATGGTGTGGCAACTAAGATTAAATGCCACCAATTCCCCAGGCTTAAACAAAAGTTTTTCCATCACCAGTGAACTTAAAAGAAGACACAATATGGTTTGAGATTTGTTAAAAAACTTGCATACAGTTATTTTTTACTGGCATGTAGTTTTTAATGTTTTTTCTACATTGCTATTCTTAACCAACATTCAGGTGTGTATGCTACTTTTATTAGAGGTTGGTTTATTACACATTGACTGTTTCATCATTGGGGGTGGGGTTCAATTATTTGAAAAGTATTTAAGCTAGTTTTTACCTTGTTTTGTGGTTCTAAATATGTCAATATACTGAGGAAAGCACTAAAGCATGTTTATTTGTTTTATATTAAAAGTGTTTTGGAGTTTTTTAAGTTTATTTTGTTTTTTATTTTGCCTGTTATTGGACTGACAGGTGCCAGGGTGTTTCTGCTGTTTATTTTACTGACTTCTACACTCTCCGCTGATTTTCTTTTTTGGTATTTATTATTAAGCAAGCTAACATGGAAACTGAACCCACAGTTAATTGGACAGTATTTACCATGTCTACTTAATTATTGTCATGAGCTAATCAACACAACAGCTACTAAACAGTTATAAAAACACCTATCTGATATATACATGGGACCGAGAAATATCTGTAAAATCTGTAGGAATGCTCAGGTATGCAAAGAATATTAACACTTACTGTAGGAATCTACAGGCTGCCTCCACACCTCAGCAACTCTCTGCAGTAGATCTTCTGTGTCACTCCAATGCAAGTTGTCATAGTGGGAGCAAACCTGCACTTCAGTGTGGTAGACCCTTATCCTCCTTCGGTGTTCACTTATGATCCTGTTCCATATGTCTATCATGGTGAAATTCCTGGATCTGTCTGTCATCTTCTGCTCCAATTTGGCCTACATAGTAAACATCTAGATCATCTCATTAGTTCAGTTGGTTGCACCAACATGTCTCTGTCTCCTCTAAGTACACATCACAATCCTTATGTTGAAGAAGTCTGTGAAGTAGAAACTAAGAGAAATGGTCACTGAGGTACCACTCAGTTCACAGTTAGTAATGATCTGATCAGTAAATTTATCAAAATCAATATTTGAAAGTGGTGTTGATGTCATGTTATCAGATTACTGAAAGATAATGGCACGTGTCGCACAGGGTATCATTTATCGATACCTATTGGGTGTTTACACAGTACACCTGTGTGTTATGAGACATAAAGCCAATTTATTCTGAGGTTCACAATTGGGATTCCAAAAACTTTAATTTTAATGAAGTTCATTAGTTATGTATGGTACAAATGTCAATTAAAGGTAGGTACACATTACGTGCACTTCTATGATTGGAGTGAGACGTACATTGGCAAGTAGTAGTATTTCTGTTTTGGTGATTACTAAATCTCTTCAGTTCTGCCATTTCCAAAGGTACCTGGTTAAATTAATTACTACTCAAAATGTTATCTTTAAAATAAGTTACTGGAGTGATGTTGTTTTGAGCATTATGCATGCAGGTGTTGCTATTTTAAATAAGTGATTTCAGTCCCATATACAGTTGTATAGACAGACATATTCCAAATGTTAACAATATATGAAGGCTGATTTATAGATCATACACAGTTGTTACTGATAATTCCTTGCACTCTTTGCATCTACAGAAAACTATGGACTCTGACACTATCTGTATTTAGTATGTGTTGCTGGTATGATGGCTATTTCTTAATTCATGTTTTCTAACATAACTGTTAAAGCCATGTGCTGTTGCTGTTATGGATATTTCTTCAGTGATGCTTCTCAACAAAGTTGTTATCACTACTGGCTCAATATATTACAGATCTGTACTGTCTGTGGCCTGCCAACAGACCCTGAGGTATTATTGCACTTTCTGGAAGTTGCTAAATTGTTAATTGTTGTAGTATATTGAGGTGAAATGCAAGCACACTCGTATGGCATGCTGTTGTTGTCTTTGAATCTCCATTCAACATGCATGTAATGTAAGGCTTTCTAATCCAATTTATGAACTGTAAAGATATTATAAGTTATGATGATTTTTCAGATATTAGGTATGAAGCCACTGCTGTTACTTTTTATATGTCACATTAGTATTTATCACAGACAGTGTTATACAGACCTTTGCATCGCACAGGAATGTATACTGTTTATATTGACATTTGCTGTTCACAGAATCAAATGCATAAAAGGGCTCACACAGGAATATTATCATACGTGTATCACTGTCTTTCAGATGGACAAACATCTTAGGGGTGACAATTTCTCCCCCAAGGAAAATGAAACAGGGCATTGTGGAAGACATAGATGAGCAGATGTGCATGGTGAGGTGTCAGAGGTTATCTGTCTCATGTTGCAGGCAAATGAGCAGTCATAGCAACGGCATCAGTCAGATGTGTATGCACTTGCCCATGCCACAGATCATGTGTCACACCAGCTAAGTGTCATGTATGAAGAACAACATCACAGGCATGCTGACTTTATGGCTGCATTGGCTACTCAGAATGAGAGTTTACTAACTGCAGTAGAAACCCTGGCTTCTACATTACTACAGCAGGATTCTGCATTCCATGACTGTGCTCAGCAGATTGCAATAGGGGACAGGCAGGCCACCTTTCCACAGAACCAACATTGACCATGGAAAATCACTGTCTGTGGTTCAACCTGCACAGAGTTCAACTGCTGGCCCATCTGCAGTGGTCCCATCAGTTACACAGCCTTCAACTCACATCATGCTCCTTCATCTCAACATGGTGTTGTCACCCCATTCATTTCCTCTTTAAAGCAACCAGGTTAAGAAGTGTCTATACATGGCTGGGACAGGATAGACCATTGTGTGAGACATCAGCAATGTTGATCTAGACTGCATTAGAGTGTGTTCAACAGTGTAGTACACATAGCTGGCTCATATTATTGAATTAACACTTTACTGTGAAATGTGTCTTCTGATATTAACATTTCTGCATCATGTCCTGCGTGGTTTCTCTTTTTTCATGTTAATATATTCTAGAGATAGGAATGTGTAACACTGATGTGTATCCCTTACTATATTCCATACAGTGGCACAATAATCTGAGTGTGTATGCATATGTATGTATTAATAATGCCCTGAGTTGATGATCCCTGGTGTGACACATTTACATATGTTCTTGTTGTAAAATGTTATGATTATAGTGTTATGTCTGACTCACAGTGGGCACATCTAGTGCCATTAAATGCAATCTGTGTTGCTGTGGTGAGGCAACACCTGAACATCCATGTTTATTCTGTGTATTCATGTATGTGTGGCTTGTCAAGACTCAAAGATGCTCAGTGCTGCCGTGTTGCCTGAGCCTGCACTTACACCTGTATCTTCTGTCCACTATGTCCTCCTGCCCCTCCTCCAATACCTGTGGATGTCCTCTTCAGACATCAGGGCTTCAGGGGTTAGATCCCCCACACCTGCAGCTGGAAGACCACCATGTGCTCTAGTCTGTATGTTGTGCAGCATGGCAGACACTGTTATCATCTGTGCTGTCTTTTCAGTTGTGCATTGCAGTGCACCCCTAGATTTCTGTAGACATCTGAAACAAACTTTTACTACACCAAACACACATCAATTATATGGTGTTTCTAGTTGTTGTGAGTTCATAGTACAGTGTCATTAGCCATGATTCAAGTAGATAGCCACAGTCACCTTTTGTGAGGAGTGGAAACATGTGGACAGAATGGATATTTTTGGGATTTATATTCTTAGCTTCCATCCTAGCTGTACTCCTGTACTTACCTAGCAGTAGTCCCTCAGTTATTTGGCCTTGCTGGAATGCTAACCTCAGTCAATTTTCTCTCCGTACAGCATTATCATGGACACTTCCAGGGTGTGTTGCCATGGTGTTTCTTATGCTGCCATCTGGTGCACACACAACTTGGCAGCTTATAGGATGACTAGCCCTCTTTGTTTATGTATTGGTCTGCTTCAGGATCTACTAGTGTATTGATAGGTATGTGTGTGCAATCTATTGTACTCTGTACATGGTTAAAGTCTGCAGTGCTGTAAAACTGGTGTGTTGTAGTTCTCCACTTCATAAGAGTGGATGGAAAGTGTATGTAGTCATCCAGCTTAGTGCAAATTGTTTCCAGGAGTTTTGCTAGGATATGACTGGCAGCTGTCTGTGATACTCTGACAGCATCCTCCATGTATCTTTGGAATGACCCAGATGCAAGTACACCTAAGCTGAGGCAAATTTTGGATTCAAGGGGGATGAGATTTCCTCGCAGGGTCTGCCAGAAATGTGTGGGGTACACATGTTGCAGACAGCCTGCACCAGTTGTCTGTCTAGCCGGTACCTGTCAATTATTTGATGGTCTGAAAATTAGATTAGTTGCAGCCCTACTCTGATTCTAGCTGGCTGCCTTCTAGGTTGCACAGCCATAGCCTCATTTATGGTTAACAGCAGGTTGCATTTTTATATACTTTTTTTAAGTTTTCCTACAGATTTCACCATAATCCGTAGCATTCACTTGAATTCTTTGTAGTTTGTAAAGCACATGCCAACAATTTCAGAAATGAAGTTGGGTTGGCTGATTGTCACATTTATGTTGTATTGTGTGTGCACAATGTGTTTTGGAATCAGACTGGCATGTGTGGCATACCTAATTATCCTACGATGAATATTTCAGTACTCAGGCTGCCTTCAGCATGCCTTCTGAAATCGCATCTAACTTTAGTGTGCTGAGCTGTTTGCAAACAGCTTCTACAAATTTTATGGAATCAGGCCCACAGAAATGATATATGTTTGTCATATCTTAAAAAATGAGCCTTGGTGCCAGGCATGAGGAAAGTAAGAGAAATAGTGCAAATGCTTCCTCCTGAAAACAAGCAGGATTTAGTGGTATTTCTTGAAAATTTGTAATACCTTTTGAAACGTATTCTAAATAACATTAATGAACTGTACTGGAAATTATGCAAAATCATACTGGAGTACTAAAAACAAAACAGTAGGAAAATGAAGAAATAAATAACCAATTCACACGCATGCATGTATCCTGGAATATTTAAGTCAATCGCATTACAAGTGGATCTCAGCTAGAAAAGGAATGGTGCAATGATGTTGCATGAAGGCAAGTCAGTGGCTAATGCAGTCAAAACATTCATAAAATGCTAGAAATGCTGTGATCAGACAGAAAATAATTGACTTGCCATAGTCTAAGCTTATGAGAAGTTCCATGAATATATTTAAGGGGAATGTATTGAATGAAAGAGACCATTAACTGTTGCAGAGTACATTAAAAATTAGTTCCACAAATACCACCAAGACAACAGATAATTGTGCTCAGACAAAAAGTATTACCAGACAGCTAAGAGCTACATGAAACAGATTCTTGGAATAGCATTTTTATATTTACTACCATCAGATCTGTCAGTTTGCTTTTTTCAGTGTTATGCACTTATGATCTGTTTTAATTTTGCTGACAATATCCTGAAATAGCTCCTGTGTATTTAGCACATTTAGCAATGACTGCCCTTCAGCACTTAACTAAAAACATTTTTTTAAGTAAATACCTTCATGAAAAAAGTGGACATTTTAAAAAACGGAACTGCGTAGAGCATCCAAGCATAATTTGCATGTTTAGACTGGATTGTATGCATTGTCAAAAAAAGGGAAGAGAATTTTTGCAGCAGATATATTGCAATATTTGACAAACATAAGACAGGATTTTTGCCAGGCGAAAAATGTAATAGTTCACAGCTAGCATGTATCTCTGACGGTTATTACTGTTAGGAGCATTAGTAATATATTTTTTTTAATTGGAAAGTTTCTACATTCTGAGCAGATTGATGTCATTGTTTGAGAAACACGGTTAAAGAAAAATGGCTGGAAATAAGTTCTGACAAGTTATAAATGTTTTTACGGTAACAGGCATTCTATCAAAAAATCAGTTAGAGTTATTATGACAGGAATTAAAGATGGTTATGAAACCTGTGATTATTATACATTAAGTGATTACACTGGTACTGTAGATTGTGTAATAGTGACAATAAAGACAACCCTGGAACATACAATTGCTATAGGTGTGTATAGACCACCAACGTTAAGAGCTGATGAGCTACAGGAATCCATACATTTCTTGCATGAGACATGGGAGGGAAGATAATAGTAGCTGATGACTTAAATTTACCAGAAACAGACTGAAATAATAATACTGATTCAACAACAATGGCAAGTAAATTATTTACATTGTATGTTCAGGAACAACATTTGCTTTTGATTGTTAAAAAGGCTAACAGGGAGCAGAAGACAATAGACATTGTTTGTGTTCCCAATGAAATGACTGTTACTTCATGTCAAGTTTTACAGCCATTGATGTGTAGTGATCATGGGGTTATAATGGTTAAATTGTTGGGGTCTATATGACGCTATTGAATGGACTAAACTGCGAATGCTATTTAGTCAATCCGATACTGTCAAAATGGCAAAATAACGAAGTCACGGAACATTGGATTTTTTCCCAAGAAAAAATTCAGTGGGCCATCTTCGGGACTTTGCCATTTCCTCCACTATGGTGCAGTCTTGGAGTTGATATATTTAAGTAGGGAGGTTGTGGAGGGCGAAGCCCCCTACTTAAATTTGTGTTTACATTTATTTTTTTTTTTCCGGAGCAGCAACCAGGGAAAACAATTGCTGTTCTGTTTGTTCGATAGTTTGTTGTTTCAATATTATCGGTATGATGAAATAGCATTCACTATTTATATTGTACGATAATATGATATAGATGCAATAGTTGCTATATAATTCTGCCAAAGTGAAATCTAAACAAATGTACACAAGATTAATAAGGGATTATGTGGAAGCTAAACAGTCACTACATAAAACTAATTGGAGTGATGTGTTCAGAGGAAAAACTGCAGAAGATTTGAAATTTGAACTGTCTGAATGTAAAAAATCAAAAAATGTTTAACATCAGGATCAAGGCACACACCATCAGGAGGCTATATTGTTATAAGAACAAAATACTTTATTAAGGTGAGAGACAAAATTATAAGAAATTGAAAAGGGGTTGAACTATAACTTTGAAAACTGAAATAAACAAGCTGGATAGACAAATTAAACATAGTATGAAACAAGATAAAAAATGAAGAAAATTTTTATAAAGATATTGAGCATAACAGGAAACCATTTTATGGATGCATAAGATGCGGTTGCAGTGAAGACGTAGACATTGATAAACTGATTGTAAAATTTATAAATATTAAATAAAAAGCAGAGCGAAGCAAAAAACAAGTACTTCCACATATAATAATCCAAGAGTCTTTATTATAAAATGTGACACAGATAAGCGCTTTCGCAAATAGCTTCATCAGATCTCTCGTGATACCCAAGATAACATTCTTCTTATACAAGGCTAGCAGCAATTCTTTTTGAACTGATTGTAAAATTTGTTCTTAGACACAATGTGTGTACAGATATATTTACACAATCTTATGCAAAATTATTTGGCTACACAAGGAAGGTGATAAATTGCCCTAGTAACAACCATGTAACCTCAGGTACTGAAATTAAATTTAATTACATTGAAAAAGAACTATAATAACTACTCCCAAACAAAGCACAGAGATGAGATGCAATTATTAATAATGACTTCAGGACATTTAGAATTAACTTACAGTTAGGTCATATAAATATCCAGAGATTCCTCAAGATTGGAGACATAAGGGAAAGAGGAGCAGGACCAACCCAGAGTCATACAGATCCATAAGTTTACTTTCGTGTTATGGAAAAAAATAATGGAGAAGTTTATTTTGGATAAATTATTGCAAGAATTTGCATGGCTGGAACTTGAAACCATATAGCAGCATGTATATGTTTAAAATAGATTTATATCCACCTGTGATATGATGTTCTATAACAATATAATAACATCTATAAATGAAAAAAATGTGTTGTGATATAATTTATATAAACATAACTTCATCATTTCATAGGGTCATACACAAAACAATGATCAGTAAACTAAAATGACTAAGTATTGATGTAATCTGTATAACATGTATAGCTGCATGTTAGAGTCAGGGTATCTCACAGGGTTTTGTCCTAGGCCCTTACCTATTAAAATTGTACCTTCCAGATCTATCTTTTCATCTGAGGTGTACTACAGAATATATGCAGATGATTTGAAAATGGGTAAGCTGATTACATGTGTTACAGATTGGTCACTGCTGCAAAAGAACGTGAATTTAAATTGGCAACTTTGTCACAGGTGAATAATATGCTGATGAATATATTAAAAAGTAAGCATATGAGAAAGATTTCGGAGTCATAGTTTGAAAGTTGAATATTTAATACAGTACACAGTGATTGAAACTGTAGATTCTTTTAAAGACATAGGTATATGGGTAGACCCTGTTTAGAGTTTTTCTAATCATATCAACCAATTGGTTAATGATACTATAGCACTATAGTTTGTATAAAATGATTTACAAAGTCTTGGAAACCTGTAATGATGAAACTGTGGTTAGTTAGTTACATTTGATACAAACTTGAATATGGAATAACAATATGGAAGCCTTACAAGAAAACAATCATGGATAAATTGTAAAGTGCATAGTGTACATATAAGAAGGTCATCTATGGATGTGAAAATTTCAGTTATTATGAAAGACTAAAATATCTGAACTTGTACAGTGTCTCATATAGATATTTAACAGGAGACCTAATTCAGGTATATAGGGCATTTAGAGACAACTACCTCTGGAAATGTTTTGGGTTGTCAAGAAGAATCAGCAGACAAGCTATGTAGAAGATTATAAAAAAATGATAGGTACACTAATTAGTTCTATGATAAGAGAAACTAATGCATGGAATACACTACCAAATTGCATTATATTAAGCAATAGTTTAGATATTTAGAAGGACAACCTGAGCACTTATTATGGGAATAATTGTTTTGGTATATTGGCAGGCTATTAGGACATTACTGCCCATGTCTGAAAAATATGTATGTATGTAAGCATATTTAAAGCAAGACGGAGAAACAATAGCTACACTTAGATGCAGCTGTTTGAACCAGTCTGAGAAAATCTTATGCAAATGAGGAAGTCAAAAGATGTAAATGAGGAGTGTGTGAAACTCAATTCATTGCCACATTTTAATGCAGAAAAGTTGCTCCTTTACAGTCCACTTTGCAATCTAGGAATATGCTTGCATTCACTTCCAGCATAGTTATTTTTGCCTTGCCAAAATCAGGTACAAGTAATGACAATTAATAGCTAAAGAAGAAGAAGGTATAAGTGAAGACTAACCCATATGAACTTTGCTAATCAGGAAATCTTGAACATGTTTATGGTGGAGATGGGCATTGTATGGGATTTGATGAGTTTGTATAACCCACAGATGGGAACTGGGGAAATGTGTGGCTTTCTTATTGCTGTGGATCTCAAGGTATGCACAGCCCTCACTATACTTGCCATGCAGACCTTCTATAAAAAAACTGGGGACACACTGGGCATCTCAGAGGCTTCCGCTGGAAGAATCTTCAACAGTTGATTGACATACCCTTGGCACATGTGGGTCAGTACATCTATTTCCCTATGATACCTCTGGACCAAGCAAGTACCCTGCATGCCTTTTGAGGTTTAGCACACTATCTTGAGTTACTTGGTGTGACAGATAATGCACTCATGTTGCTATTAGGGCCCCATTTGGGCCTTGGGGCAAGTGGCACTGGAACAGGAAGAGATACTGTTTAATTAAGTGCCAGTTACTGTGTGATGCATGGAGATGCATCACCAGCATGTCTGCCCCATATCCTGACAGTGCCCAATATTGTTATATTTGGCATTAAAGCTCATCGCACCACTTCTTCCTGAATGGAAATAATCCCCATGATGACCTAATTGATAACTGAAACCATGGCCAGTGGCATAGGAAATGTTGAGTATTCACCCCCACACAATTTCTGTTATGTCCTGTCCATGTTTTTTTTCATTTGAAGCAGGCTACCCACACTGAGCTTGGTTAATGGCACCAGTCCATAGCACCCAGGAAGCCACTGAGAAGCAATTTTCCACCACTCTATCCCAGGAATGGATAATCATTGAGCAAGTGTTCGGCTTGTTCAAGTTTTATTTTTGTTGCCTGGATGAGTCTGGGGTGTCCTTCAGTTTGACCCTGCAGTTTCACTCAGTCACCCACTGCAGTCCACATAACATGACCATGCATTGCTCTGGTGCTGAACTGCCATAGGCAGTCACTGACAGTGACAGTGCAGCTCCCTTTATAATTTCACCCATCAATGATGGTAGTGATACTGGCCAGTTGACAGCAGCATGACAACTCCTCCAGCAGCCTGTGCATGGTATATGTCTGCATATATGAAGAGGCAGCATCTAGTTTACAACTGTGGACCATGACACACACACACACTGTATTTGTTGCATGCTCAGAGGTTTTGTCTCAGAGAATGAGCAATAATGTGTCAATTTTTTTCAGTTTTGGGGTCAAGATTAGCAATATCAATATCTGGATATTTAGATTATTTAAAGTATGCCTATATATATATATATATATATATATATATATATATATATATATGTATGGGTCTACTTTACATGATCGACAACTCAAATGTTCGACTTTCATATGGCCAAAACCATATAATCGAACATTTGAAACATTGACCATGTAAAGTAAACAGCACAACACAGCAAAAAAAAAAAAACTAACTCTGTTTAGCAGGGGGACAAGGCCCCCTTGCATACTCCGCTACTTAAATACACCAACTCAGAGATCGCACCACATTGTGGTAACAGGAAATTTTCCAGTTCCGCACTGTATGGAGATCTCCATTCAGATCGGTCGAGCTTTTAAAAGTTCGATCATTTGGCCATAATGAACGTCGATCTTTTAAAAGTTCAACCATCTGAAGGTGACCCATATATATGTATATATATATATATATATATATATATATATATATATATATATATATATATGTATAAGGATTCCTATCACAAGAACGAAAGTTCACTACTTTGAACTTGTGATAGGAAGCCTCACTTCTGCAAAAGTTCACTTTAACGAAAGTGAACTTTTACGTAAGTGCACTTCACTGAAAACACTGCAGCACAGTGGAGGACATAAAAAACAAGCTATGTCTTCCACTATGATGAGATAGTCACAGACCTTAGGGTTAGGGCACTGGTTTGGGTAAGGGGATAGTTAGTAAAGCTATCCCCTTACTATGACCCATGCCCTAACCCTAAGGTCCGTGAGTACTGCACGAAAGTTCAGTACAACACCAGTTTGTTGTACTGAACTTCGCGTAAGTGCACTTTCACTGCAGTGAGCATTCAATGCACTTTTCTGAATTAGTGAAATTTCGATCTAGTGAATGGAACCCATATATATATATATATATATATATATATATATATATATATATATAGATAGATATATATACCGTATTTCTTTGTAAATAAGACCTAACCAGAGAATAGGGCTGGCATGGTTTTCCAGGGTGGTCATGATATAAACCCTACCCCAAAAATAAGCCCCAGTTAAGCTTGTCAACAACACACGACAGACGTGTTGAATTATAAAATAATATTATTGACACCCGTTGACTGAGGTTATCGTACTTTCCTCACCATTGTTGGACCATTCGGACACCCAACTTCTTCTTTTTGCAGAAAGTCATAAGATTCTTTGCCTGGGAGTCCTCCACAATTCTTACTGTAACCCTAACCATCATTCACACTTGATGGTTGAGATCCTTGGCCCATAAACACTGGCAGGCATATTTTGATTGGTCAAAGTACAGACAACATGTGTAAAGCATGCACACATGATAGTGCATGGTTGTGGTTGTGCCTTCTCTTTGTTAACAGCGCCATTTTGTGTTGCCACTCTGGTCTCGTAAGTTTTCAAATTAAACCCCCCCCCCCCCGACAAGATGAGTGCAAAAAGAAAGAGCTTTTCCATCGAGTACAAGAAAGGAATTGTGGTGGACTCCTGAAGAAAGAATCTGACGGCTTTCTGCAAAGAGAAGTTAGATCTCCGAATGGTCAGAAAATGGTGTGCAGCATACGATAACCTCAGTCAACAGGCCGACAAGGGAAATGCTAAGAAGTGCAAGTGTGGATCAGGTCAGCAACCATTATTTCCTGAGCTGGAAGACATCATCTGTGAGTGGATTACTAACAGGAGAGCAAAGGCTTTGGTTGTGCGCAGGGCTGATATCCAAGCTTTTACACTTGCAAAGGCACCACAGTTAGAAATATCCCCAGAAGAATTCAAAGCATCATAACATTGGCTGGATGGCTTCCTTCAGTGATATGAACTTTCTCTAAGAAGATCAACAACACTGTTCAAGCTGGAAGATACTGAAGTTATTAAACGTGCACTTGCGTTCAAGTCTTTTGTTGATGGCATTGACTTTTCTAAATACCAACTCTCCGACATGATTGTTATAGATGAAAGTGCAGTGTTTATGGGCCAAGGATCTCAAACAACAATTGATCAGAGGGATGCCTCATCAATTTACGTTCCCTCCACTGGTTACGAGATTGCTCGTGTTACCTGCATTTTGGCAATTCATCTAGATGGAAAGAAAATCCCACCTTTAATCATTAGTAAGGGCAAGAAAAATAAGACTGACCGTGTTTCAGACATGTACAGTCTTGAAACCAAAAAAGCCTGGTGCACACAAGTAGCTATAAGGAAGTGGGTCGATGTAATGCTGCCACTTGTTTTAAGAGGTGGCCAAAGAGATCTGCTAGTCTGAGATTCAGCCAGCACTCACCACGCTAAAGAAATGAAGAAATTCCTTGCACAGACAAGAATAGATCAAATAATGATTCCCGCAGGAATGACTGCCTATCTCCAGACTCTTGATATTGCAATAAACAAGCCATTCAAGGACTCGCATGGAACTCAATGACTACACTGAAAATAGAATGGAGAGAAATCAGCATAGAAACTTTGTGAAGCCTAGCCTGCAAAAGGTCATGACTTGGGTGAAAAACTGATGGGATAAACTCACTGACAACTGTGTTGCCAATGCACTATGAGCAGGCTACTTGGACAAGCAGTGCTCATTTAAGGAGAGCTCTATTGCTAGGCATGACAGATTGGGGCCAATGGTTCTACAGGAAATGGAGTCAAAAGAAATTCAGGTAGAAAATTCGGGGGTTGGACACTTATGACAATGTTCCAGAAGAAGATGACATGACTGTATTTGAATAACTGTGAAAGCCAAGGTGCAGATATTCTGAAGTAGAAATGTTTGGTGCACTGTTTATGTAGAATTCTCACACAGCTGTTAACACGTTACTTAGAACTGTTGTCCAATAACAGAAAAGTATGAAATAAATGTCCATTTTTGCACATGAATAAATGAATAAAGGTAGATTGTTGGACGGCGTGGGTAAATAAGGCATCCCCTGATAAAAAGCCCTAATGCGTATTTTGGCGGGGGAAAGAGTATAAGACCCGGTCTTATTTTTGAGGAAATACGGTAAATATATATATATATATATATATATATATAAATAGATAGATACAGATATAGATAGACAGATACATACAATTGTAAGATATATATATATATGTGTGTGTATATATCTATATCTAAATATATATGTGTGTGTGTGTGTGTGTGTGTGTGTGTGTGTGTGTGTGTGTGTGTGTGTGTATGTATATATATATATATATATATATATATATATATATATATATATATACATATATATATATATATATATATATATATATATATATTACCATCACCTCTGAACTGTTCTGTTTTTACAGACTTTTTTTGGAAATTTTATAAAATGCACTTCAGTTTATAATAATGGTGTTTCTTTCAGAAATTAGATTTTTATTGGTTCAGAGGTAAGTTTTAGGATAGCTGACCTTGCAAGCAATTTTTAGCCTAGCCAGTTTCCCTTTTTGTGCTCAAAATAAGCTATCCCATTTGGTAACAAATTGACCTTACTCTTCCATGGTCAACAGTTATTTATTACCCCTCATGAGAATATTTGAGGGGACTCATAGGTCCTGGGGTAAATTTTCTGTTTCCTACTATAATTTTTCACAATCTTAATATTATTAACTAACAGCAATGTACTTTTGTATTTTATTATTACGAAGTGACACACCAAACCCATGTACAAAATTGTGAAAAAGGGGTTGCAAATGAATGAATGATGATATATAAACATATAATATTAATACAACACACAACATAAAAAATATTTGCCTAAATGTTGGACCTCAATAACAAAATAAGAAAAAATTAGTAATGAAATATACTGTGATGTTTCTATTTTATTTCTGGATAACTTTTTATTTCCTGTTGTGCATATAACATTTTAAGTTGCAAAACCTGACCAAAACACTGAGTCTATTGTATACATTCTTACAAGTAGTAAGCCTTTTTAAATAATCATTTATAAATGGCTGGACTATTTTTTCTTACTACAGGAATTATTAATTTAGTTATTCATTCTGCCTTTGGATTTATGTCTTTGCCCAGTCATTATCATGGGTATCTGTTTTCATTAGGCAGTAACAGCAAACAGCTTTATACAACTTGGCACAAAACTGTTCTCTGCCCCTTTGACATGAGATCCTGTTTCTTAAACTGATTGCTCAGTGAAGGATTTGTTTAATTGCAAGACAGAATGATTACAGGAAGACACAGAAAACAATTAGATGGAAGGGGCAGTTCAAGAGGTGGGAGGGGGCACATTATGCTCTCACTACCATAAAAAATGCATGCACTATTTTTTTATAAAAGAAATATGTCAAAGACTTGTCAGATGGAGCACATGTGAGATAATGAAAGCAGGTTTATTCCTAGGATTCTAGGCACTAAGCTCACACTCTCAGTAGCTAACTGTAATTGTAAATTAAGGAGACCTGAACCATAGTGATGTGCATGGCTTGTCTGCATACAACTGAAACTACACACTGGGTGGCAATGAGAATTCATTGCACAAATATAGCGAGATGGGTCTGCGGCCATATTTAACTGTATTTTAGTGACCTTAGGGACTTTGTGGGGGCTTACTTTTTTTTTCATAGTGGGTGGTTCACTTAAGTCTACTGAAGTAATAATCCATTCATACAAGTACAATCATTCCTAGAGCAAACCTTCAACTTAAACTGTATACCTGAACAAGCATATGTGGAATATAAACAAAGATTTAAGGATTGCAGCAGACTGATTCATGGGAGTAACTTCTGGAAGTTTGCCGAACACTAACTTTAACATTTGTGAATAATGTTTCTTTATAAATTAATACTTAAAATGAAATCTATCTATAATGAAAGCAGTGACCAATAGTAATGAGTTAGGAGCAACTATTATTTTAATATCGGTCATTTGTGTGTTGATGTCACGGTACTTTATGCAATCATTTTGCCCAGTTTTATTTAAACTATTTCTGTTTTTTTTTATTTTTACATCCTGTGAACTGCCTTAATTTGCTTCTATTCATTTGTTTGCAATCATATTTATTTTTATGGCCATTTATGCATACATATTGGATATATTACCAATCATTATACATTTTGTATGGAAGGTTTTCTGCCACACATAAATATTTCATAAAGATGAAGTGACTTATGTTATCTTCATTTAAGAAGTGATAGATCATGCTTAAGAGACCAGCAAAACCATGTAAACTGATGTTTGTTTTTAGTTAAACAGCTTTAGCTTACAGTGCTCCTGAGGGACTGCAATAAATTCTTGTGCTAAGCATGTATGGCCACTTTGCATAGCTTTCTTTTTCTCCAAATTGTACAGGAACATAAGGCATACTGTTCTTCCTTCAAGTGGTTTGTTTTTAACATTGTGTGATCTGCCCATGTTCTATTATGCTTGTCAGTTGTTTACCTTCTGCCTGAAATTAATCTAAATGGTCTTTCATTTCTATTGCAACAGAATTATTCAGCACCTTTCAATGCAGCAGACTTTTGATGTCAAAATTAGCAGACATTTTCATGAGAAGAGCTGCCATTCTTATTGTTTTAATAGGGGTCTCTAATTGAGGTCATTTGAAAGCATTGGCGTGATGCAATTATTTCCATTAATTCTGAGAAGAGAACTGCTTAATATTCATTTCATTTTCAGTTTTGAAGAAGGGTCTTTTGATCACTACATTTTCCAGGATTAACACTGGATATGTGTTGTTGAAGGAAGTGTCAGTTCTTAAAAGATTTAGGAACAAAATGATCAGATTACGAAATGAAAGGCAATGAGCAGAATTCATACCTAAAGAAAGGACTGTTACTGTATTCCAGTGTTCAGTGAATCACACTCATAAATGTTTGTTAAATTTGCTGTGTGTAATTATTTCTGAACATTTGAATGTGCTGTGCCTGGTATTTAGTCAACCATTTCATTTCATGCTTTAGGTAAATAAATAACTAGTTAGTGGTGTTGATAATTATCAGAGAGCTGATGTATTGTTGGATAGACTGAATAAATATACATTTGTAATGACTGCATCCTGGAAACTACAATCAGATTTTGATTTTTTTTTATTTTGTGGAATGAGTTCAGCTCCACCTCTTGGTGAGTTTATTTCATATGTTGAGGATAGTGACAAAAATATAAATTCTGATGCCAATGACATAACTAAGGCATAATCACTGTATTGTAAGGATTAGTTTTATAGTCGATGCTTGGAAATCTGGGAAGATAGTACAGGCACTGCTTCTCTAGACTGCAAAGTGTCAGTTGCTGATGTCTGGGCAACAAGTGAAGATTCTGACTCTACGCCTTTCATAGGAAGTGTGTTAAGCACAACACACTTCAAAGACAGACACAGGGCATGATGTACAAATTCTATAGATTTCCTGGGATACCTGGATATTTCATGGGCCAGGATGGGGACTGATGCTGGGGCTAGAGACGTTTGAAAATATGTTTAGAAAATGGATGGATGGATGGATGGATGGATGGATGGATGGATGGATGGATAACTGAGATAAGTTTATTCTTTTGATTAAGAATGAATTGCCTTGCTTTTTTATTTATTTACTACTGAACACAAAAGTTAGTGTTCTATGTACTTATACTATCCAAACAGCGAAGTCCAGAACGCTACCACTCGCCAATGACCCATGAATAAAAGATGTATTCTACAAAACCACTTGCAACAAAAACAGAAAAATAGATCATAAAATCTGTTTTATTCCATGAAGTTAAGCGCTTTCACTCACTAAACTGTGAGCTTCCTCAGAACATTCAAATTGTAATTCCCATTAGTTTAAATACATCTATTTGGCGCCAAAATCACATTCAAATTCTTAAAGCTATATACTACTATAAAATACCTGACATTTCAAATGAACCTATCATTTCTAAAAAGCTACTTTAACAACATAAGAAAGCTATACCTATAAAATGTAATGTTAAAATATTTACAATTAATACTGTTAATATGTAAAAAATTGTTTACAACTTTCATCAATTCATAATCTCTAATAATGATTTAACTGATATATAATCATTTAATCCTGGTGGTGTTGTGGCATCCATCAGTATCTGCCAACATGTCTCTTTATATGCCAGCATACTCTTGATGTTTCCACCCCTTGGATTACTTGCTACAACTTCCAATATAGCAAACTTGAAATGACGATTATCTCCTTTGCTGATAATATGTTTAGCCAAAGCATTTTTATGGTCTTTCGTCCTTATACTATATAGATGAGAATAAATTCTTTTCCTAAAGTTTTGCTCTGTTTTACCTCTATAGAAGGAAGGACAGGCCATGCATTTGGCTAAATAAACTAACAACTTTGTACTACAACTACCCCGTTTGAAAAATAATTTTGTCCTATTATAATTTTTTAAAACAATCTCTGTTTCTTCATTAATCAGACTGCATTGGTGGCATGTGCCACATTTATTTGTATGTGTGGAATTTACTGTCTTCCTTCTTTTGTAACCTGTCTCTAACATCCTTTTCAAATTTTGACCCATCTTATAAACAAAGGTCGGTTTGGGACCTACTAACTCTGACATTTCATCATTAGTTAATAATATATGTCAATATTTACTCATAATATCTTTAATCTGATTGCTGAACGGACCATATTCTATAATACAAGCTCTACTAAATGGTTAATGTTAGTACTACTGTTCTTATCATATCACTATCTGGAACAATGTTATATTTCATTTCTAATAATGGCACATATTTCTTTCCCCATTGATCTATCACATATGAGCTCACTTTCTTCATCATGTCTTTGTTATATCCTCTTTCACTAAATAATGAAGTTATGTATTGCACTTCATCTAACATATCAGGGTAACTTGAGGTCATCCTGACTGCCCAAATACATTGTCCCTTATAGATATTTCTCTTGGACTTCATTGGATGATTACTGCATAATCAATGTACAAATTGGTAAAGGTCTCTTTTCTGTGTATGTTTGACTTGAAAATATTACCCTTTCTTGTGACCAAAGTATCCAAATAAGCCACCCCTATATTACTACTCATTGAAGTGAACTTCAAAAAGTCACTACTTTGGTTCAAATATTCCAAAAAGTTATTAAAAGTACACTGATCACCCTCCCATATAATATATATGTCGTCCAAAAATCATGAATAGTATTTAATATTACCAAAAAATTCACTGTTAAATATGGTATTCTCTTCCCAGTTCAACATTACCATGTTAGCATAAATGGGGGCACATGCGGCCCCCATAGCTATGCCCTTGGTTTGTTTGAACATCTCACCTTCATAATATACAAAGTTGTTGTCCAATACTATGGACATAAGTTCAATAATCAACTTTATTTTATCCCATTCAAATCACTATGTTTGTAAATACTGTCAGTAAATGCCTCCATCCACTGATTCTTGGGGATACACATAAATAGATCTATTACATCTATGGAGACAAACAATAGTTCATTTTCAGCTATGTGAATGGGATATCTCATTAAGAATTCCCAGGAGTCCTTAACCATATGTTCCACTTTTCCATATATATGTTTTAACAAAGAGTCTATAGCCACTCCCAGTGGAAATGTTTTGGACTTACTTCCTGATATTATTGGTCTAAATGGGGGGTTAGAGACATTTTTATGTACCTTGGGTATACCTACCATAATGGACATAACAGGGTACTCTACCTTAAAAAAATTATATAATTCTTCAGTTATCCTGTTGTCTAATAAAAATTCCTCTATAAATAAATCTATCCTTCTATACGCAATGTTTAACTCATTAATAGAAATGACCTCGTAATTACCTGAACCATGCAATATGTCATATATTTTTGCATTGTATTCCATGGCTTCGTAAATTACAATGCCTCCACCCTTGTCGGGTTTCATAATTCTATCACTGTTGTTATCCCTTAACTCATCAAATACAGCTAATTCTTCTTTAGTTAGATTATACTTTATTTTTTTCCTAGTAAACTTACTACTAGACTGATAAATCTCATGTGTAACCGATCTTTTATAACTAAGAACCTCTTTGTTCATAACTGGTATATAACAACTTTTCTTCTTTAACTTATTCCTACTATCTGGTTTGTGTTCATTTTTGTTTTTGAACATCAAAACCAAATTAAGTTTCCTGACATACTTTTTAACTTCACTAATACAGTCCACTACTTTAAAATGTGTAACTGGTATGAATTTCATGCCTTTTGCCAGGAGGCTAAAATGAGCCTTATTTAGACTCATATTTGTGTAATTAAAAATCTTGAAGTTGTTGTATCTACTTATTACACCTTCTTGTAATATTTGTATTATAGAATATGATCCATTTAGCAATCAGATTAAAGATATTATGAACAAATATTGGCATATATTATTAACTAATGATGAAATGTCAGAGTTAGCAGGTCCCAGACTGAACCTTTGTTTATAAGATGGGTCAAAATTTGAAAAGGATGTTAGAGACAGGTTGCAAAAGAAGGAAGACAGTAAATTCCACACATACAAATAAATGTGGCACATGCCACCAATGCAGTCTGATTAATGAAGAAACAGAGATTGTTTTAAAAAATTATAATAGGACGAAATTATTTTTCAAACGGGGGAGTTGTAGTACAAAATTGTTAGTTTATTTAGCCAAATGCATGGCCTGTCCTTCCTTCTATATAGGTAAAACAGAGCAAAACTTTAGGAAAAGAATTTATTCTCATCTATATAGTATAAGGATGAAAGACCATAAAAATGCTTTGGCTAAACATATTATCAGCAAAGGAGATAATCATCATTTCAAGTTTGCTATATTGGAAGTTGTAGCAAGTAATCCAATAGGTGGAAGCATCAAGAGTATGCTGGCATACAAAGAGACATGTTGGCAGATACTGACGGATGCCACGACACCACCAGGATTAAATGATTATATATCTGTTAAATCATTACTAGAGATTATGAATTGATGAAAGTTGTAAACATTTTTTTACATATTAACAGTATTAATTGTTGTAAATATTTTAAAATTACATTTTATAGGTATAGCTTTCTTATGTTGTTAAGGTAGCTTTTTAGAAATGATAGTTTAATTTGAAATGTCAGGTATTTTATAGTAGTATATAGCTTTAAGAATTTGAATGAGATTTTGGCGCCAAATAGATGTATTTAAACTAATGGGAATTACAATTTCAATGTTCTGAGAAAGCTCATGGTTTAGTGAGTGAAAGCGCTCAACTTCATGGAATAAAACAGATTTTATGATCTATTTTTCTGTTTTTGTTGCAAGTGGTTTTGTAGAATACATCTTTTATTCGTGGGTCATCGGCGAGTGGTAGCGTTCTGGACTTCACTGTTTGGATAGTATAAGTACATAGAACGCTAACTTTTGTGTTCAGTAGTTGGTCATGGATTTGACCCACAAATTACCTGGAGCAGTATCTCCGTTACAGTGTAACAAATTATCTTAATTACGTGCTGAAGTGACATCTCTGAGAGGAGAAGTCAGTAAGCTTCTTGATGTATTCTATTCCTGGGTTCAACTGAGAGCAGAGATGTTCCATAGTGAATCGGAGATGAAAACGGCCAGTCACAACAACTCCTCACACAGTGACGACAGGATCAATAATGTATTTCAACGTGTAAGGGGTTCTTTGGTAAAGAACCCAGTAAATCCTGACACACAGAATGCAGTATTGGTATCTTCTTCGCCAGAAATCACTAATGGACAAATACAGAGATCACGTTCGGTACATAACATCGATATGCCAACAGTTTTGGATCAGACGGAGCCTACTAATAGCAGGCTTGCTCCTATTGATTTCACCTTTGATTTTTCTTTTGGCAACCTTACGGAAGAAGCCAAAAGAACTGGTACTAGACCGAAATATAGCCAAAATCTGCATACCTATGCTCATGCTACAGCTAGTGACAACGGGGAAAAAGGTACTGTACCAATTAATTCTAGCACAAAACGCAAGATGAGTACTAATATGCATGAAAGAAACAAGGAATTTTTGTTGAAAGACTTTCTTGACAATGATTGTGCTTTTAACAATTTTAACGAAACGCCTAGTAAAAGGCAGTTTAGTTTTAGAGGGACATTAAAAGATTTAATTTACGCGTTTGGTAAAAAATTAAATATTATCAATGCTATTAAGTTGGACAATGCATATTTGTCTCAGTGTATCAACTCAAATATTGTACCAATGAGTTTATGATTTCACAAAACACCGATGGGAATTGATTTAACAGATGTGGTACAACAGGAATTCAATAATTTGTTTGATATGTTTGGAAAAGAGTATATGAAATTACTTATTAAGTGCAATGATTGTAAATTATGTAATATTATGAATGAAATAGAACAAATGAATGAAATTATTTTAAATGATTTAATGTTTATGAAATGGGAAAAACTATATCACAAGCAATTTGAGACAGCTCAGTTTAGGACTAAGAAAGCCTTTGAAAGGAAAAGTAAAAAAATACTTAGGGATATGGAACAATATAAATTGGAGAAAGTTTACAATTGGAAAACACACTACCAGAATACTTATAGTACATCAGCATATGAGCTACAATGGGAGGATACCATCCCTGAGAGTAGAAATTTTCAACAGATCCGAAAGACAGGGGGATATACCAAGTGGACAAAAGAAAAAATGTGGAAGAAAAAAGACACAAGGCCCCTGAGAAATTGGTAGATGAATCTCTTATACCCTACATTTACAAGAGTCAGGAGGTAGGCATGGAAGGTTCACAAATATTAAAAGAAGGTGTAATAAGTAGGTACAACAACTTCAAGATTTTTAATTACACAAATATGAGTCTAAATAAGGCTCATTTTAGCCTCCTGGCAAAAGGCATGAAATTCATACCAGTTACACATTTTAGAGTAGTGGACTGTATTAGTGAAGTTAAAAAGTATGTCAGGAAACTTAATTTGGCTTTGATGTTCAAAAACAAAAATGAACACAAACCAGATAGTAGGAATAAGTTAAAGAAGAAAAGTTGTTATATACCAGTTATGAACAAAGAGGTTCTTAGTTATGAAAGATCGGTTACACATGAGATTTATCAGTCTAGTAGTAAGTTTACTAGGAAAAAAATAAAGTATAATCTAACTAAAGAAGAATTAGCTGTATTGGATGAGTTAAGGGAAAACAACAGTGTTAGAGTTATGAAACCCGACAAGGGTGGAGGCGTTGTAATTTACGACGCCATGGAATACAATGCAAAAATATATGACATATTGCATGGTTCAGGTAATTACGAGGTCATTTCTATTAATGAGTTAAACATTGCATATAGAAGGATAGATTTATTTATAGAGGAATTTTTATTAGACAACAGGATAACTGAAGAATTATATAATTTTTTTAAGGTAGAGTACGCTGTTATGTCCATTATGGTAGGTATACCCAAGGTACATAAAAATGTCTCTAACCCCCCATTTAGACCAATAATATCAGGAAGTAAGTCCAAAACTTTTCAACTGGGAGTGGCTATAGACTCTTTGCTAAAACGTATATATGGAAAAGTGGAATATATGGTTAAGGACTCCTGGGAATTCTTAACGAGATATCCCATACACATAGCTGATAATGAACTATTGTTTGCCTCCATAGATGTAATAGATCTATGTATGTGTATCCCCAAGAATCAGGGGATGGAGGCATTTACTGACAGTATTTACAAACATAGTAATTTGGAATGGGATAAAATAAAGTTGATTATTGAACTTATGTCCATAGTGTTGGACAACAACTTTATATATTATGAAGGTGAGATGTTCAAACAAACCAAGGGCGTAGCTATGGGGGCAGCATGTGCCCCCATTTATGCTAACATGGTAATGTTGAACTGGGAGGAGAATACCATATTTAACAGTGAATTTTTTGGTAATATTAAATACTATTCACGATTTTTGGATGACATATATATTATATGGGAGGGTGATCAGTGTACATTTAATAACTTTTTGGAATATTTGAACCAAAGTAGTGACTTTTTGAAGTTCACTTCAATGAGTAGTAATATAGGGGTGGCTTATTTGGATACTTTGGTCACAAGAAAGGATAATATTTTCAAGTCAAACATACACAGAAAAGAGACCTTTACCAATTTGTACATTGATTATGCAGTAATCATCCAATGAAGTCCAAGAGAAATATCTATAAGGGACAATGTATCAGGGCAGTCAGGATGACCTCAAGTTACCCTGATATGTTAGATGAAGTGCAATACATAACTTCATTATTTAGTGAAAGAGGATATAACGAAGACATGATGAAGAAAGTGAGCTCATATGTGATAGATCAATGGGGAAAGAAATATGTGCCATTATTAGGAATGAAATATAACATTGTTCCAGATAGTGATAATGATAAGAACAGCAGTACTAACATTAAGCCATTTAGTAGAGCTTGTATTATAGAATATGGTCCATTCAGCAATCAGATTAAAGATATTATGAGTAAATATTGACATATATTATTAACTAATGATGAAATGTCAGAGTTAGTAGGTCCCAGACCGACCTTTGTTTATAAGATGGGTCAAAATTTGAAAAGGATGTTAGAGACAGGTTACAAAAGAAGGAAGACAGTAAATTCCACACATACAAATAAATGTGGCACATGCCACCAATGCAGTCTGATTAATGAAGAAACAGAGATTGTTTTAAAAAATTATAATAGGACGAAATTATTTTTCAAATGGGGTAGTTGTAGTACAAAAATGTTAGTTTATTTAGCCAAATGCATGGCCTGTCCTTCCTTCTATATAGGTAAAACAGAGCAAAACTTTAGGAAAAGAATTTATTCTCATCTATATAGTATAAGGACGAAAGACCATAAAAATGCTTTGGCTAAACATATTATCAGCAAAGGAGATAATCATCATTTCAAGTTTGGTATATTGGAAGTTGTAGCAAGTAATCCAAGGGGTGGAAACATCAAGAGTATGCTGGCATACAAAGAGACATGTTGGCAGACACTGACGGATGCCACAACACCACCAGGATTAAATGATTATATATCAGTTAAATCATTACTAGAGATTATGAATTGATGAAAGTTGTAAACAATTTTTTACATATTAACAGTATTAATTGTTGTAAATATTTTAACATTACATTTTATAGGTATAGCTTTCTTATGTTGTTAAAGTAGCTTTTTAGAAATGATAGGTTCATTTGAAATGTCAGGTATTTTATAGTAGTATATAGCTTTAAGAATTTGAATGTGATTTTGGCGCCAAATAGATGTATTTAAACTAATGGGAATTACAATTTCAATATTCTGAGGAAGCTCACGGTTTAGTGAGTGAAAGCGCTTAACTTCATGGAATAAAACAGATTTTATGATCTATTTTTCTGTTTTTGTTGCAAGTGCTTTTGTAGAATACATCTTTTATTCGTGGGTCATTGGCGAGTGGTAGCGTTCTGGACTTCGCTTTTTATTTATTTAGAAAGCAATAGATCTTCATTTACCACTACCACACTGCACAGTTACTACTATATATTTTATATGTTATGCATCAGCAGTTAACCACCCAATATGCAGTTGTTCATTTGTCTTTTATCTTGCACGAATAAAAAATAAAGTGATTGAAATAAAGCAGGAAAACATGGCAAATATAGTAGCAAACCTGGCATACTGGCATGGATGATGAACTCACAATATTAATAGCATAGTTATTTAATAACAGAAGAGAGTAAAACAGGGAAATATATTTATGAAAGCATTAGGGGTGAAAATGTAGATAACATTTATTTTTAAATAATCCGTTGTCAAATCAAATGAAAATATAGAATGATATACAAGTCATCTTAAGCAGGGGATTCACAGTCGTTTGCTTTAGCTTTGTTTGTCTCTCTGTAAACCAACAGAGATATAAAGGAAAAGAAAGCTGGTCAGTTATACAGGAACATAATTGATTAGCAATGAGTCACAAAAATGAAGATTTATCCTTTCTTTTACTTTTTATGCAATATCTTCATTCAGTGTACTTTTGTGTAGCTTTATAGATCATTTCCCTTACGCCATTTTCTGATCAAGAATAAAAGCACATTTCAAGTTTCTAGTAAAATGCATCTGCTATGTCTCTGGTTATATAACCTAACTGCTTCATACATCTCTTTCCTCTCCGTGCCTTGTCTTCACTCTACATTTGATTCTGATTCTTTCAGTATGCCATTACTGATTTTCACCCTGCATATAATGTATGTGTATATATTGTGGTTTGTCAGATACTCAGTATACAATTTATTATTTATTTATTATTTATTCATTGACATTTGTTGACTGAGAAAGTCCGCTGGGTCAGGGACCCATTTTCAGTGGAGACCCAGGGAGAAAAGGTCCACAGTTATAAAATATTAGGCAGTTATTAATATACAAGAAACCAGTACAGAAACAGTACAAATATTGAGATATGCACATGGGTACTAATATATAAACATTCTAATTACAGAAAACGTATTTACATTTATTCAATCCACATGAGAGTAATCAATGACCCTAGTATAATTTATGCATATTATAAAATAATGAGTCAGAGGAGTGTGTCATACTGCTTGCAGATGAAGTATTATATAGGGTTGAATAGTGTATGTTATTGAAGTTAAGGGAGTTTGGATGTACACTGTATTTCACAGGTACAACTTGGATTATTTAAAAAGTAGGTTTTTAATGCAGTTTTAAAGGCCACTAGGGAGTCAAGCTGAGTGACAGATGAGGGGAGGCTATTTCATAGTTTGACAATACTATGATAATATAGGCATTGCCCTGCTCTCTTATTGGGTTTAGTTACATTTAGAAGGGTTCTGCCTGAGGAGTGGAGGGTTCGGGTAGGGGTATATGTGTGTAAGATGGATTGGAGTGCTAGACAGCTATTTGGTTGGAAGATTAGCTTATGGGCAAAAGTTAACTGAGTAGAGATAGTGGTGAAATAGTAGCCAGGACAGGTTTGAGATAGCATTGCAGTGGTGAGAGTGGTTAGGTATGCTGGAGGTTTTCTATCTTGTAGTAGCATGATTCCAGCTTATGACTGAGCGATGTATGGACATTTGTGAAAATGGGGCTTCTCTACATGAAGGATGGGATAAGCAAGGTATTAGCTAGTTTTATCTTAGTTTGTTTATCGAGGTAGAGTTTATGTCGGTATAGTTTGCCTAGTTTGAAATGGGTTTTCTTTACTGTATTGAGTATATGTTGTTCAAAGGAGAATTTGTCATCAGTTGTTATTTCTAAAAGTTTTGTATATTTCACCTGTTCTATTTTCGTTTTGTTATGTGAAAATACCTTGAATTCTATAACTGGGGGTTTTGATGAGAATAGTAAGAGTTTTTTTTTGGGGGGGGCAGCATTAATTGGGCATCATTTAGCCAGGTTTCTATAGAGGAGAAAGCATCTTGGGTTATCTTCTGGAGGTTACTGAAGTTGTTGGAGGAGGAGGAGATGATAGTTAAATCATCAGCATATTGAATCAATATGCTTTATTGGTGGCTTTATTTAGATCATAAATTAATATATTAAAAAGTAATGGTCCTAAACTGAACCCTTGGGGAACACCTGTGTTGTTTGCCAAGTATTCTGATTGCTGGTTTTGCATTTTGATTGACTGCTGTCTATCATTCAGGTAAGAGGAGAACCAAACCACACTTTGAGAGGATCCAAGTGTCTCTAAGTGTTGTAATAGCTTAGGGTGTGATACTGTGTCAAAAGATTTTGATAGGTCCAAAAGAAGTACAGTGGAAGACAGGCCAGCATCAACAGCTTTATTCACAGTACCAGTGAAGGACAGTAAGGTTGTGGTTGTGCTACGACCAGGAGGGAAGCCATGTTGAGTGGGAGCTAGGAGGTTGTTGTCAATGAGGTGATTCAGTGGTTGGATGTGTATACATTATTTGAGGATTTTATATAGCGGGGAGAAAATGGAGATTGACTGGTAGTTTGAGAGATTGTGGGCATTTCTACCTTTATGTAGTGGGGTAATGATGGATTTTTTCCATCACTGAGGAACGTAAGATTCAGCGATGGAACAAGTGATGAGAATACTAACAGGAAAAGCTATAGCTCTGGCTGTGAGTTGTAAGTATTCTGGTGGTAAGTTATCAGTGGAGAGTGAGCAGGGCTTTAGTTTGGTTAGCAGTTTTAGAATTTAGGATGTATACTATTAGAGGGGCTGTAGTGTCTATAGAGGTGGGTATGAGGTCTGTTTGTGTGATACTTCTGATATTAGGGTTGGTTTTTGAGGATGGATCCTTGATTAGTTTGTGGATGGTTTCAATGAAATGGTTAAATATCTATGCTATCTAGTAAGGGTCTTTGTCTGGAGAAAGTGATGGGGTTTACTGTTTCCTGGGTTAAGAAGGAAGGATACAGATTTCCAGAATTTTTTTGGATTATTACTTTGGGGAATAGTTGTGTAGTTGTGAGGAGAAGTAGGATTTCTTATCAGTTATGACAAGTTTGTTGCAGTATTTCTAAGTCTTTTTGAAGTTTTGTTCATTTTCTATAGTTATACATTTTTTCAAGGTTTTCCAGGCTTTGTCTCTAGATAGGAGGGTTTGTTTGGTATACTTAGTTAACCAGGAGACATGGTTTTGTTTTGTTCACTTTACACAAAGAGGTGCTTAGCTATTTAATGTACTAAGAAAGACATTATTGAAATAATATACAGCATGTTCTAGGGGCAATGATTTTAGTGGGGACCATTTTTGAGCTTGAAGGGTATTTATGAATTTGTTTTAATTAAAGTTGGTGAGGTTTCTGATAGATTTATATGTGTGGGGTTTGGGGATGTGTAGCTGGGTTCTATGAGTGAATGCAGGTAGGTGGTCGCTTAAAGTATATGGGATGGCACCAGTATTGATATAGTAGTGGGGGTGGGATACAAGTATCCAATCTAGTGTAGCTTCAGCACTGGTGTTTAGTGCATGTTGTAGGCTTTGTGATAAGTTGTATAAAACTATGGAGATTAATGTTAATATTAGGAGCTTTGCAGGTTAGGTTTTGCCAGTTGATGTATGCCAGTGCCATTTATTTATTTATTTATTGCCTTTATACAATCAAGTCAAATATATTATATGTATACATTGCATTTTGTCATTTACTCTGTATATAATGTCATACATTTATTGTGTTCTCCCTGGCCTGAGACTGAAATGGCTTGAGTGGGTTCAGTGCTCTACTCAAGTTAACAAATTCAAAATAAAATAAAGTATGTGCTGTGGCACTGCGATTATGAAGCAAATAGTTGATCACAACCAATGATTACAGTGAGCAGGTGCAATGTTAGTCATATGAAAAATATATACAGAGACAAATCTGTTCCTCTTTCAATAGACAGCAGTCATGCTAGACAAGCAAAATAATGTAACTATCAGTACGCTGTATGAAAAGCATATGATTTGCAAAAGGAAACTAACCAATGTAACATCAAAGTGCTGTAAGATGGTGTGCTCTAGAACAGCAAAGGAGTTTACATTTCTTGTTTTATGTTTAAGCTTTTTATTGATGCTTGAATTAATTACTAATTAAGAAATTGGATTATTTGCAATTTAGTTTTGCAGGGCAGGCATTGGTTTGCAGCTGATTACAGCATTTGTCATGCAATACATTTTCTGGGATCTTGCAGATTTGTTAATCCTAATTGTGATTTAGATCTTCAGATTTTGCATATTTCATTCCTAACTTACAAATGGTATACACCACTTCAAATACATGTTAAGGTATATTTAAAATACATGCTAAGGACTATTATTTAGCTGCATTATTTTAAGCTTTACATCAATTACTGAAACAATTATATATTAAGAACTTTTGATTATATTTTCTGATATATAGCTCAGGGTCTATATTTTATCATCGAACACTTAAAAAAGCGAATGATGAATAATCAACCCCATGTAAGCGAAAGCTTACAATCTGGAAAGCTCAGAACAGCGATTTTTTTCCTAGGGGAAAAAAAATCACTGCTCCAAAAAAAAAAAAAGAAAAAAAAAATTGAAAGAATACCCCCAAACCCCCCTCCCCCACTTAAATATATCAACTCTGAGATTGCACTACAGTGCCAGAAACATCAAAGTAATGGAAGCGGCCAAGCAAATTCTTTCCCTGGGAAAGAATTTGCTTAAAAGCCGCTTCGCTATTTTGCTTATTCATTGTTTTAAGTTCGACCAAGACACATTCGATAGACTGCATCTTTGGTCATCTAATAGGAAACCTATAGCTCATGTACTGTACCTGTTAATATATTATAAGGCATAATATTTATTTATTTTGTACCTTTGTGAAGTAAGCTTGAAAGAATAGCCATTGTTTTAATTTTCCTTAAAATCAGAAGTGACTGCTCATGATAAGAAGTTAATTAACTGTTTATTTGTTCAATAATATGCTGAGTATGCTGATATTTCTCAAACTCGCAATTAGTTAATTTGGTCTCATTTTGCATTTTTTTGTTAAACTGTGGTTTGAAATTTAAGCAAAATAGGCTGATATGTGAACAGAATTAGGATAAAATGATTCTGCTTCAAAAACACCAGTGATGTTGCTACATTTAGGCTAGTGTCACATATTTTATTATAGATTAAAGTAAATGAAGTCATAACTTTATGTATGTCAATTCTTAACTTCTTAACTAGCATTTAGTTTGTCACTCATCTGTTTCCTACCCTCTGAGTGAGTGATGTTCTTTTATTTGGATATCCCCCCTATTCCACATCATCAAGAATCACTGTGGTAGCAAAAGAGAAGGTGGCAGTGATAAGTGATAAAAGGAAAACAAATAGAGGTAGCAATGTTGGAATAAGCACCACAAGGTCAGCAGGAGAAATTGGTTAAAGAGAAATATTTACCTATGAAGGATATAAAATCGACAGATTATAAAAGGGGCATAATAGTGGAAAGTGCTTGTAGGAAATAATGGGAACTGGGATCTGGACAGCACAATGAGTAAAGCTTCTAGCACAGATAGAAAGGTATGCTGGTGACCACTGAAATGAAACAGCTATAGCTAGAAGGGGTAGTCACAAAAACTAAGAAGTGAAAAAAAACAGTGGGTCAGAGAAAAGAATGTTATTGGAAACTCAGTCAAAAATATTGTTTGTTGAACCATTCGAGTCACCTTCTTTGGGATGCAACCCACAGAAATGTTTTTATATGGCTGACTATCCAACAGTGATAGAAGATCTGATGAGGCTTTATATTTCTGAAAGGTATCTCACAACTTTGGTCCATTTTTTACTCCCCTGTTAACAATATAATTAATACTCATGTTCCAAATCTCTTACAAAACAAGGCAGGGAAGAAAAAATGTCCATGGTGGACTAGGAAGCTGAGTATATCAAAAAAGAGAACAAAGCACCTTCAGCCTGTTTATAAAAGAGCACCCAGTCTAGGAAATGAAGTTAGATATCAGACAGCTAACAATGGTGTGTGGAGATTAACACGGAAAATCAGAACTTGTTACAAGTCCAAGTTAGCAATCTGTACCTCTTCAAAAAATAAAGCTATATTTAAGAATATAAAGGGATACAGAAAGAGAAAAACATTCCTTTGTCAGTATTAGTATAGAAAAGTCCATGTTATCTGACTCCAAGATACTCCCTGATATATTTGCTGATAAGTTTACAAAATTGTCTAACAGAAAAGCCTTGGTGATCTTAGATTACTATATTTGTTACTGATTGTTGCTCAAGTAATTCTGGCAAAGTCATGTAAGTATGTGTAATCTAGTCAAAACAACATCTGTTGATGTTGTTTTGATTAGAAAATAAATGACATTTTCATAATTAGCATTGCCAAACACATCTTGCCTGTCTTAAGGTAGCTGTTTGAAAAGTCACGCCAAAAAACATTTGTTCCAGGACTCTGGAAAGATACTGTGATAATACCAACCTCAAAAGAAGGACTTTTTTTCAAAAATTATGGATGACTTTACACCAGCCAGCCTGGCTTGCATTTTGGGTTAATGCTTTGAAAGAGTCCTGTGTGATTTGATGTTGAATTAGCTGAATTCAGGCCTGGACTTTTATTAGAATTGCTTTATTAATGAATGGTCCTATTTAAGAAACCTGATGAATTTCGATCAGGATTTATGTGAGGCAATGGATGTACATTTAACCTTAAACAGTATCTATTTGGACAAAATCAAGGCATTTTATTTGGTGTCTCATGTAGAAATAATAAATTAATTGGAGAAAATGAGTTATGTTAAAATGTAAATATGCACTTCACTTCACTTCACACAAATCAATTATGGTTAAAATAGGTGAAGATACCTCTAAGATTAAACTTGTTTTATTGGACTTATGATGATTTCTATCTTTACCGTGGACTTTCTGATCTGTATTGATATCTGGGCCAGTAAGTTATTAGAATAAAAAATATTTCAGTTTGGGTCAAGTATCCGTTGTTACCCCTACATTCTTAGTAATGTTCTCCTAGCTAAAACTGACAGTGTCAGCACCTTGGGATAAGCAGTGATAAATCTTTTAAATTTGAAGTGAATGTCTTAACAGCTAGGCACTTACTCAGTAAAGAGAAGGAAAATGGTTAAAGAATTCAACAGATAATTAACGTGGGATGACCCAGAATATACTTACAAAACATTACTATGTAGTGCAAGGGGTTGGAAGGAATATGAATCTGTAAGCAGTAAAGCAAAGGAGATAGATGGAAATTGCTGTAATTACAGAAACAAGTGTCCGTATGTTTAAAGGGGGTGTGATATGATGGGCCTGAGTAAAGGATGCTCAGAAACAACACAAGGAGGAATAAGGTTGACAAGTCATCTACATAAAAAAATCAGCTTCACATCTAAGTTAATTGAGAAGCACTATGAGAACAATCAGGTTTAGAAACTTGGGAGAGTGGTCTGGCCATTAAGGAAGACAAATGGAAGTGGAGTGGTGATGAATGAGGACTCTATAGTCCCCTGGCACATCATTGCAGGCACATGAGAGACTCCAGGAGAGAAAGAGGCAGGAAGACAGTGAGAAGGCAGTGACTTTTCCAGCAACAGACAGGGAGATTTTAGTCGCTCAGCATTGGGCAAGCAAGATCTAATTGCAGTTTCAGCCAGCTAATGTAGGAATGTGCCAGAAAGGATAAAGTTCTTAACATCATTCTAATTAAGGTGGGTAGAGGTATTTGTCAACCAATGGTAATCCAATCCCTTTATGGTTCAGAGTGGTGTGGAGGTGAAGAAGACAAAGGTAAAGATGATATTGAAGTACAGAGATGTGGATTATGTTAAAACAGAGAGAGTTTGAAAATATGATATTGTGGTCTGATGGCAAACTGAAGGAATGCACCTGAGGAGGAAACAAAAGAAAGATAAGTCGAATGTAGCTATTCTAGAGTAATTATATGCAAAGGCAAGGCATACAAGAGGAAGAAAGGAGGGATAAGTCCCTGGAAGAAATATAGTGTAAGGAAGCAGGCAGAAGTCTAACGTGGGATTTAAGGACAATAAAAGAACATATTCAAAGGGAGATGACAGAAAGAGTCAAGAAAGGAAACAAAAGCTGTTTAATATATAGCTTCAAGGATGAAGGAAAATAGGAAGCTACCCAGATAGGCAGAGAAAAGATTAAAAGAAAATCGATAGTGACTGTGATAAGAGCAGAAATACTCAAAAGAGTCCTTTGCTTCAAGAGTAAGCAAGTGAAAAGAGCCACAAAGACAAGAAGGCAATCAAGAATAATACTATTTTCCCACCACTGTCTCCAGTCTAAAAGGAGATAGAAACTGCCAAGCTTAAATTTAAGTCAATCTTTTCAGTAATAAATTTTGGCAAATTTTCAAAGCTACTATATATGTTCCAGTGTTCCTGGACAGACATTACCTTTAGTTATCTCTTGATAGCGTAATTATTCTCCAAAACCATATAGGACTTTTCCCATATAAAGGTGTCATACTTTGTTAATATAAATTCAGCTTTCATTGTAGCAGTTATAATGTTATTTGTCATCATTTGTTTGTGTTGTCCTTTTAAAGAAACAATGCAAACTATTACTTATAAATTTAGAAGTACTACAAAAGCCAAATAATAAGTGTCTTTTCTTTTCTGTGATGTGATCACTTTTCTTAGAGTTATCACATTTCTTTTCTTTTCCAAGGAGTTCTCAGTCAACAGTGGTTTCACCCTTAAAGCGGCAATCTGAACATGCTTGGACTTGTATTCTTGTGGCAGCTATTTTTATACAAATGTTTGGCGACTATAACTAAGTCATGGTGCTCTTCTTTTGCTAAAAAATGTTGCTTTACCCTCAACATTTGAAGCTAAGGGAAATCCCTCACAAAGTTTCCAGTTTTATTGAGCAATTTTTCTGATAATAAAATCGTACATGCTATATTGAAATAAAGTTGTGCATTTAGCCATCTTCTATGAGAAGGGCTAACTGTGTGTTCATCTGAACCAAACAAGATAGGCCCATATTTGACATATCTTTCCACTGCTACCTCAATTACCACTTTACCTAAAACATCTTTGTTGTAACCACATTCTTCAAACATAAAATGTACGTCTTTAGCTTGGACATCAAGGATTGTTTCATTCATTGCTGTTGGTGTTCTCATTAAATGACCCTTATTCACATTTGTGTTCATGTGGCTAAGATGTGTACATGAAAACTGAACATAATTAGTCTTATACTGTTTGCTCAAAACCCTAGTGAACAGTCTATTACAATATCATTTTTATATACCTTTGCATCCAGAAATTGCATTTTATTACAATTAGGCCATGGACATGTCACACATTTGTGACAGTAATACTGTTCCTAAGTGAAAAGGAATGCTATTAACACAACAGGCTGAATATACTCATAATATCACTTTAATCTATTCTGCAATAAACCTACAAATGACATATGAGTACTTCCTTACCATACTGGCAGATCAAAACCAATATATTGCTAAAGAATGCACATCAGTATTTACAATGACAACATCCTTCTTATCTCCAGCTCAAACGACTGCATTATGCTCACCACTTATCAAATATCATATATGTCTGGCAAGAACGTACCAAATGTTGAAACCATTCCTGTACTGTGCATCAGTGTATTTACTTCAAAAAATTATCCACAGTATAATACATAAGTTGAATACACACACGAGTAAACCAGTAATCCAACAAACCAACCAGCACCACGACTGTAAAAATGTTTTTATTGAACCAAGCAGTTATGGAGATAAAAACACTTAGTGCTTTCACCCACTAACACTGTTGGGCATCATCAGAGTGTAAATTAATTAACACAATCCACTCCCTTTTTATAAATATCTAAAACCACACCCCCTTCAATTAAGAACATCAATTACAATAAAACATTCAATTAAATAAAAGGTGTATGTGTAGCAATGTTTGTTTGTATTTATATATATATGATATTTGTATCTGAAGTTGTATATAAAAATGTGTGTATGTATATATATATATTGTAACAAAAATACCACATTCATTTGTATTATTGTGCCAAAAGAATATGTCTTTAAAATAAAAATTATAATTATATATATAAAAGGTATATAGAAATGTAAACTGTATATAATATAATTACATATATAAATAAATAAATAACATATTAAATATAAATATACAATGTGTAATCTATAATGTGTAATGTATAATATAAAATATCTAAATTTTGCAATGTTTATATGAAATATGTATAAAATATATAAACATTCCTTCATAATAAAAATTCATATAAAATGTGATTTATATTTTAAAATACTGGAAATAGAAATATGCTCATTTATACCAGGTGGCTTGAATGCATCCAGTCTAAGCTGCCACATACATTATTTAACCTCCAGTAAGGTCTTATCATCCCCTCCCTTGTCATTGTGTGGGACACGATCAATGACAAAAAATAAAAAACTTTTTGAAGTCTACATTTAAAACTCTGTGAATAAAGTGCAGTAACAGTTTTTTTGTTTCTAATGTCCCTCATATGCGCAAGTATCCTAGATCTTAACTTCCTGATGGTTTTGCCAATATAGTATGTAGAGCAGCTTAGACAGGTAGCAATGTATATGACCATTTTGGTATTACAATTGCAATGACCTGGACATCTAATAGTTCTTCCATAGTTTTGCACAGTAACATAAGGTCCACCGTTAATGTATTTACATGTGCTACACAGGCCACATTTGCTCATCCTAGATCTCTTGTATGAACTCAAATCCATGTCCATTTCCAATATTTCCTTCAAATTCTTACCCCTACTGTGTATGAAATCAGGTTAATTACCTATAATACCTTTCAATTCAGTTGTAAAAATACTAAGTCAAGTCTCTTTTAAAATAACCTTAATTTTACCCATCATGTCATTGCAGGGGAGTATCATGGCCCTTGCTTTGTCTGTTATACTGTCATTGGCACCATCTTTACTGTCTCTTGGGAGACCTCCTGTTAAAATGGGTTTAAACACTGACCCCCCCCCCACTTCCTTGCTTATTTTCAATAAAATATCTCGAGGGTATCCTCTTTCAACAAACATTTCAATCAATTTTTTGATTTCTACATTGTACATACAGTCATCAATAATTAATCTCGAATGTCTTACCATCTGCCCTTTCATAATATTTTTCTTCTGAAAGTATGGATGACAACTGTTAAATTGTAAAAAATAATTGGAAAAAGTCTTTTTGTTGTGAATGTTTGATTGCAAGATATCATTTTTCCTTGTACAATAAAATGTCCAAATATTCACATTTATCTGTATAAATTTTATTGGTAAACTTCAGAAATGAGGTTGTTGATTCAATGTACTCAATGAAATTCTTAACTTCTTCTATTGGCCCTTTCCAAAAAATTAAAATGTCATCCAAAAAGTGCAGGTATAGGGCAATGTTGGACTTGTACTGGGATTTGAACACTGTTTGTGTCTCCCATTCAGCCAACACTAGATTGGCATAAATGGGAGCACATCTAGCTCCCATAGCCACTCCGGTACTCTGTTTAATAAACTCCCCTTCAAACATGATGAAATTGTTTGATAATGCTATTTCCATTAGTTCCACCATCAGTTTGCGTCTGACCGTGTGCATCCCACTGTATTTCATAAGACAATTGTCAAACATACTCAGATTTTCCTGATGTGGGATAATATAGCAATAACCCATGCCTGGGTGTGGGTAATGCTGGATTTACCCACGGTTGGTTTGGTTTGGTCAGGAGGGTGAAACCCGAGTGGCCAAACAAAGCCAACCGTGTGTAAATCCAGCATTACCCACACCCAGAAGTGGGTTATTGCTATTATACAATTACATTATTTAAGAAAAAAATAATTACTTTTCTTAAATAATGGCATTATATAATGCCTCCTTGCTGCCCTTCCCCTGCTGTCTGGATATTCTGTGGCAGTTCTGATGTACTACGCATGTGCATGCCTACGCAGTACATCAGAACTGTAGGCAAAACCAATGGAGAAAGCAAGATCTCCACTGCTTTTTAAAAACTGTTTCGCTATGTTAAATGAGTTTAACATAGTGAGACAGCTTTAAAAAAAGCAACGGAGAATATCCATTGCTTTTTAAAAGCTGTCTTGCTATGTTAAACCCATTTAACATAGCGAGACAGTTTTGAAAAAAAGCAATGGAGAAAGCAAGATCTCCGTTGCTCTTTAAAAACTGTTTTGCTATGTTAAATTAGTTTAACATAGCGAGACAGCTTTAAAAAAAGCAACTGAGAATATCTGTTGCTTTTTTAAAGTGGCCTGGCTATGTTAAACCCATTTAACATAGCGAGACAGTTTTGAAAAAAGCAAGGGAGAAAGCAAGATCTCCGTTGCTTTTAAAAAACTGTTTTGCTATGTTAAATGAGTTTAACATAGCGAGACAACTTTAAAAAAAGGAATGGAGAATCTCTGTTGCTTTTTTAAAGCTGTCTCACTATGTTAAACTCTTTTAACATAGCAAGACAGTGTGAAGCAACGGAGATCTTGCATTCTTCATTGCTGTAAAAAAAAGAGTTGTAGTAATGGAAAAAGTCCGGGCGACCGGACCTTTTTTCCATTACTATAACTCTGATTTACAATGTGCATGTTGACCAATCAGCGTGCACGTTTTTGAATATTTAATTGGGGGTCATTGTATAATAGAAAATAAATTGATAACATCTATAGTTATCATTAAATATTCATCACCTATCAAGGTATCTTTTATAACATCCAGACAGTGCCAAGAATCCCTTAGAACATGAGGTAACTGTTTTAATGTGTGTTTACAATGAAAATCCACAAATGATGCCACAGCTTCTGTCTTTGAGCCCTTTGCAGAAACTATGGGGCAAAAAGGTGGATCTTTCGTATTCTTGTGAATTTTTGGAATCCCAAAGATGGAGGGAATGGCAGGTGCCTCAACCATGAGATAGTTGTAATCAATCTTCTCAATCAGTCCCTCCATCAATAAATCGTAAAGTTGACAATCTACCTTCGTGTAGGATCTGTATACCTCAAATTTGGAAACCCTAACATAAGTAGTGCTGTCACTTAGTATGTCACCCATTTTTATAGAGTAGTCAGTATTAGTCATTATAACTACCCCCCCCCCCCGCCTTTGTCAGGTTTCATAACCCGGTATATGTTGGTAGATGTTAATTCTTTTAAACAAAATCTTTCAGCTACTGTCAAATTGTCTTTAGAAACTTGTTTTGTTTTTAGACATCTATGTAACTGAGACTCACATGATTGTTCAAAACCACTTACCATAGGGTTATTGGGGGGAATAAAAGTACTAGATCTTTTTAATAAGAACTTGTTGTTGGATAATGGACTAGTGTTGTTAAAAAAAATATTTTTAAATTCAACTGTCTGGTATAACGTTTCAAATTAATCAAAATCTTTCCAATCTCATAGTTAAAACTTGGCACAAAAATAAAAAACCTTTTTTTTAAAAGTTCACAATGGTTACCTGATAGTTGTAGTGTGGTAAAATTGTATATACAAAAACTACCATCTCTAATTAAATTGCAGTTAAATTCACCATTTAGACCCAAATGTTGGGGTCCATTATTATTGTTTGCATTTACATATCCAGTGTCATCAGCAAAACTCTGGTAATCAGTGTCGACTTCACTATTAATACATACATCATTTGGCACTTCATTCTCATCATAAACATACCCATTAAGTACAGTACAAGTATCATCAAAAACCTGGTCATCCCTTATTTGATCATTTAACATAACAAAATCGTGCAATGGTGCTATATTACAGTCCAAAAATTCAGTTAATGAAACTGGTTGTATCCCTGTTGCCACCTCCGGTTGGGATAAAAAGTCTGACCTCTCTCCCTTCCCTCGTAATTGCCCTGCTGTTGTTGGGTTTCGTTTCTCTCACGTATTTGGTCCGACCTTCTCAGAGGTTGTTAGTCTAAAAACCTTCTCTGTTTTCATTATTGCTACCCATCTCCATTGCTCTCTCTCTATGCTGACTGTTAGTAGCCATATGGGTATTGTCAATATTTGGCTCTTCCCTCCTAATGTTTTGTCTAAAGTTTTCCCTCTTATTCACTTTAAAATGTGCATAAACCAAATTGTTGGCATAATCATTACTGTCCCTTATAAGTTTCTTCTGTTTTGTTTCTAACCAAGTTCTAACAAATATATCCATATCATGCAGAACTTTTTCATAGCGTACTTTGTTGAAATCAAATAGTAAGTCATTGGTAATACTACTGTTGAGTGTAGCAATTTGTTTTTTTAATGTGGCTAGTTTGGTGACATTATTTCTAATGATAATATGTAAAAGGTCTATACCTGTTCCATCGAATAATGCTGTTAATTCAGCATAAGCTTGTGACCCTTCCTCAATGCCCATAGGAAGTTTGAACACCCGCAGGCCTTTAGGGACTTGGTTAAGCTCTAGTGATCTCTCAAGGAAGGCATTATCCATTTGTAAAGATTTGAATGGTTTAAACATTTTATCCAAATTGTGCAACTGTGTATTTAGTGAACCAGCCCCTCCATTGTTCAAAGGGAGATGGTCTATTCCTAAATGCAGGTGGTACAAGTAACTGTTCAAAGTTATCATACCTACGATCAGTTAGTTCTGTTGGATTGATGCCCCCAGCGTTCATACCATGGCCATTCCCCAAACTATTGCCATTCACAGTAGTGGCATTCATGTCAATGCCATTGTTCGAACAATGACTGGCTGACATCCTTCCATTGTTAATTCCAGGAGGTGTGTGTAGTGTAAGTAACTCCTCTTGTGAATTAGTTAGGGTAACATTACTAAACCCATCATTGGAAGCTCTCTGCTGGATACAACGCAAAAGATGTTGCGTTGTTTGTAAATAGTCAACCATAAGCCACTCCATCTCACATGGCCAAAAGAAAGTGCACAAACAGTCACAGTTTGGGTCAGTCGCAACAACTGAACATAAGTTGAATACACACATGAGTAAACTAGTAATCCAACAAACCGACCAGCACCATGACTGTAAAAATGCTTTTATTGAACCAAGCAGTTGTGCAGATAAAAACACTTAGCGCTTTCACCCACTAACATTGTTAGGCATCATCAGAGTGTAAATTAATTAACACAATCCACTCCCTTTTTATAAATATCTAAAACCACACCCCCTTCAATTAAGAACATCAATTGCAATAAAACATTCAATTAAATAAAAGGTGTATGTGTAGCAATGTTTGTTTGTATTTATATATATGGTATTTGTATCTGAAGTTGTATATAAAAATGTATATATATATATATATATATATATATATATATATATATATATATATATATATATATATATATATATATATATATATATATTGTAACAAAAATACCACATTCATGTGTATTACTGTGCCAAAAGTATATGTCTATAAAATAAAAATTATAATTATATATATAAAAGGTATATAGAAATGTAAACTGTATATAATATAATTACATATATAAATAAATAAATAAATAAATAAATGACATATTAAATATAAATATACATGTAATCTATAATGTGTAATGTATCATATAAAATATCAAAATTTTGCAATGTTTATATGAAATATGTATAAAATATATAAACATTCCTTCATAATAAAAATTCATATAAAATGTGATTTATATTTTAAAATACTGGAAATAGAAATATGCTCATTAATACCAGGTGGCTTGGCTGCATCCAATCTAAGCTGCCACATACATTCTTTAACCTCCATTAAGGTCTTATCATCCCCTCCCTTGTCATTGTGTGGGACACGATCAATGACAAAAAATAAAAACTTTTTGAAGTCTCTACATTTCAAACTGTGTGAATAATGTACATTAACAGTTTTTTGTTTCTAATGTCCCTAACATGCTCAAGTATCCCAGATCTTAACTTCCTGATGGTTTTGCCAAAATAGTATGTATAGCAGCTTAGACAGGTAGCAATGTATATGATCATTTTGGTATTACAGTTGCAATGACCTGGACATCTAATAGTTCTTCCATAGTTTTGCACAGTAACATAAGGTCCGCCGTTAATGTATTTACATGTGCTACACAGGCCACACTTGCTCATCCTAGATCTCTTGTATGTATTCAAATCCATGTCCATTTCCAATATTTCCTTCAAATTCTTACCCCTACTGTGTATGAAATCAGGTTCATTACCTATAATACCTTTCAATTCAGTTGTAAAAATACTAAGTCAAGTCTCTTTTAAAATAACCTTAATTTTACCCATCATGTCTTTGTAGGTGAGTATCATGGCCCTTGCTTTGTCTGTTATACTATCATCGGTACCAGTACCAGGGCTCACAGTACAAAGTGGAGGCCTGGGACCAGCTTGCACGTGATCTAATCAGTGCCACTTGCATACTCTGGACTGGTGAGCAGGTATGTCATCACCATAACGACCTAAAGCAGATGAGGGGTGTCCTCTTGGACCAGTGGATCCAAGACGAATGAGCGCAAGATGTCCCACCTGTCTGTAAGTATACAGTCTTATGTATCTCTAAGTATGGAAACAGTTCAACTTGTGACTGTGCAGGTGTGATTAATGTGTGATGTCTCCCCATACAGCTGCTGCAGAGAGGTCCCAGAATGTGCAGGCTCATGCACAGTGAATGGCCTGGCTGCATCAGCAGTATGGTGAGTACAGAATACCCCCTCCTATTAGCAATAAGAAATCAAAATTATAGTAATGGTAGTGCTGCTTGTATATATAATTGTGCTGTAAAAGTCAGGAATAAATGCCTGTGTCAGGCTGCTGGTGTTACAATGGAGTATTCCCAGCTGCTGTGTAAGACAGATATCAGTAGCAAACAAGGTCCAATATGCAGAGGAGGAATATTAGAATATGTATGAGTCTGTATGAGTGAACCTGCCAAGAAAGTACCATGTCAGGACTACTGTAATGAAAGCATTCCCCTGTGCAGATCATGCAGAAATAGTAATTGTGGAGTTCTGAGATGTATGTAGACATGTATGTCAAAATTAATAAAGATTATCCCAAACACTGGTGTGTGCCATCTCACTTGTACCTAATAAATAGAAATGTGTATGTCCTGCAGAATGCATTAACTGAGGTGAACTGATTTAGCACTGCTTGTCTGCATACTTTTGAATGGGCATATCAAATAACTGGAAAAAAGCAACAGCACATATTCCCATCAGAATGTGTTTTACTTGTTTGTCTGCCAGCAATGTCCTGTGTTAACCTTTCAATTTCAGCCGTATGTAGCTGTGAATGTACTGAGAAATGTATAAGACTAACAGGTACAGACCTAAAACCTACACTGTGTACGCAGGAATCTGAATTGCAGTATGTAGTTGTAAAACAGTCAAATGTGCAATTCAGCTAATGTGCACGTTTCACAAACAGTGAGACCAATATCTTTTGTGTATGCATAAATTGTACCAAGGATAACCTACCAGGAGCTACATGAGCTGGAGATAGTGGAGCACTATAGGGTGGACAGGGACCTCCTACAGCAAATTGTTGAGCTGTGCCAGCCACGCCTCACACACAAAACCAACAGAGGGGAACCCATCCCAGTGGATACAAAGGTATGTGTAGGTTTAAGAATACTAGCCACAGGTACCTTCCAAATGCCAACTACAGATATCATGGGGATCTCACAGGCATCAATATCCAGGGTACTCCACGATTTCCTGGATGCCATGTCAGCACATGCCGGTGAGCACATATATTTCCACAACACCCGTGAGGTATTGACCAGCAATATGCATCTCTTCCACCAAATAGCAGAATACCCTGAGGTAGTGGGTGCTATAGACTGCACGCACATACACATCAAAGCACCATTCAGTGAGCAGAGTAGAGTCTACATAAACCTCAAGGGCTTCCCCTCCATCAACTGCCAGGTCATGTGCGATGCCCAGGGCATTATAATGAATGTGTGTGCTGGCAGCCCTGGAAGCTATCATGACTCCCACATCTGGCATATGACACAGCTGTACCAGAGATTTGCTAATGTGAACATCCCATATGGTCACATAGTGGGGATGCTGGTTATGCACTGGAGCCATGGCTGATGACATCCATCAGAAATGCACACACACCTGAACAAGAACTCCATAATGAGGGACAATCACAGACCAGAATCATAATACAGCATGTGTTTGGGATGCTCAAGTCATGGTTCTGGTGCTTGGACATATCCAGTGGAGCTTTGCAGTACTCACCAGCTATATGTACCCAATTTGTCATTGTATGTACCATGTTACACAATACAATCCTGCAGAAACAGTTGCAACAGGAACAGCATGCGGCAGGGCCACATAGCCCCCCACCATTGCCTAGGCCAGCAAAGGCACAGAGTGACTCGGAGGATGAACAACCTGATCCTGGCCATGTAGGCAGAAGGAGGCGTGCCCAGTATGCCCAGCCCTTAGCAAAGAGGCAATGTATAGCACATAGACTGACACAGTAGGGACCCAGGGAATGACACCTCTCTCTGACTCGCACATACAGTAAAAGGGATGCCAAACATGACACTACCTGTGCTTTACTATGTATAGGGAGTGTACTATGTGCATCTGACATAGTCAGCCCTCCAGCACTGTCCTCAGTACTGGCACAGCCACAAGGTAAGTCAGTCTTCCTATCAAATGCTGAATGGAGTAGTATGTTCTGATAGTTGTATCTGTGGTATGGACATGAACATGCAAGGGAATCAGTTGGCTTAATGGGATGGCAGCAGATAGTGGACACCTATATGGGCAGCATGAAATCCATAACAAATACTGGTGTCAACATACTAGCCAGTACTAGACAAGGTGACAACCCCACTGCAGTACATGTGGTGGCCCAAATGTGTGTTCATAGGACACACACATGCATGTCAGTGAGGCTCACATACCCACCACCAGCCCCATCCAGCAGGGCAGGTGTAAATGACCATAAAGAAAGGCTGGGCTAAGGCCGCCAATTGATGGAAATTTTGAACAGCCCCCCCTCCAGACCTACCCAGACAGACTACCACAGGTCTGGCAGTTGTATGTTAATTCTGAAGGGTAAGAAGACTGAATCTGAAATGTAGGGGAAAAAAACTAAGATCTGTACTCTACTGATATGCCTCCAATCTGCATCATAGGTCAAAATACAAAATGAAATGGAAGCCAACAGAGTACCTGAAATGCCAGTACAGTCATAGCAAATGTTTAAAGTCTTCAGATGTGCCCCCCATACAATCCTATGTAGAAATGCAGTAACATGTAAGTGTGAGGAGCACAGATTACTTGAGCTGGCATAATCTATAGGATATATTGTTGCATGTGTATACTATGCAGGGGTCTGTGTGTTAGGTTGTTGTGTGTTCAATATTGTTTGGAAGTGGTCAGCATGTAGGCATGGAGGGTTTTGTCTCGGTGGTCTATGGGCAGTACCGTGGATGACAGGGCAATGTTCCGACAACTGCAGTGCCAACCACAATGCTTCTCAGCAATACCCTTGTCAGCAGTCGTCCATACTCACTATTCAGATGTCAATATCTGTCACCATCTGAAAGATGGACATGCCATGAATGTGGCCCCAAACATACACACAGTACACAGGTGGAAGTACCCTACACAGAGTACATAAAATGTAACTGTCAACTGCACACAACTTTGGAATTGTACATACAGGTTAGCAGCACATTAGTTGTCCATGTAGTATGGAGTACTGATATAGTCTGGCTAGTCAATGGCAGACCACAAAAGGGATAGTTATGAAATAATGAGAGACTGCCTGTGTTCCTGCACAAGGCAGCATAAGGGGAATGTCCCATGTATATCTGTGTGTCAGCTGCAAGTAGATTCCATATCACACATGCACTCAGCTCACCCCACCATCAGCCACAGATGTATCACAGGTCATAGCCTGCTGTTGGGAATGAGTACAGTATGATGCATGGGAATACCCACAGAATGCAGCATGCTAAAGAGGTGTCCCATGCAGGTGTTTTCCTAGCTGTAAGCAGAACACTGCCTGCATCCAGACCAATGGATTAATATGGACAGGAACTAGTGTCATTAACACCTTGCACACTTACCCTGTCACGCCAGGGAATCCACTTGATCACAACCTGGGAATGTAGGCGTGACAGAATGCACTGGCCTGCTACAGATGGCCTGGATCACTACCAAATGGCCTACAGTCCTCTGCCAAAGGCCTTTGCCTCACTCATAGTGCCAATGTATGGTATCTCATGGAGTCCCAACTAACAACCTAACACAGTCCACAGAACACAAATGTAAGGCCATGATGACAAATCCCAATAGCATGCTCACCATGTGCAACTGCATGAACTGTGGACCAAACCCTAAATACTGCAGGGATGAAGGGTAAAATATATGGATACTTCTCAGATATCACTCACATAATGTTAGGAAGAGGATAGAATAACAAAATGGGGGGGGTGTAGAAGCATGGATGTCATGGAGTGTGTAAAGTCTGAAACTCTGATGTGTGCACATACTACCCCTGCCTGCAAACCCAGTAATGGGTGGCTACAAACCTGCTCGTAAACCACAATGTGAAGGGGAACTGACCAGATATATGAGCCCTGCCTCTGGGTAACCTGGGTGAACCTGTACTGCTGAGAGGTATGGCCACAGCAGGAGAAGGGGATCCTCAGCCACCATAGTATCAAGTTGGTGGACCATTTACGCAGACCCATCAGCAAGTGTCTGCAGCTACCCCTCCAGAATGGCAGGAATGTGCAAGAATTTGTAGGCTGTGGACCAGAGTACTAGACACAGCTTCATTTATCTTGTATTTCCCAGGAAATAACTGTGAGTAAATAATTTTATCTGTCAGTAGTTGATGACATAATACATCACAGTGTAAAATAGTACATATGTCTGAATATCTCTGCTAACACCAATCATGTAACACAAGCAGCACAGACAGCAATAGTTACAGTATCCCACTATCTGTCTCCCATTGTGACTCCATATTATCAACCTATCTGCAGATATCCTGCAGAAACTGCTTGCTAGCTATAGGTGTAGAACACCAAACCCTGGACTTGAGTACAACCCCACCTGGAATGGATTCAGACACTCAATACAGAAGGTCATACTGGGCATTCTCCTACACTTAGAGAAATGAAGCCCATGTATGACAACACAGAGGACTATACATACTTGTAATTTGCTGATGTCTGTGCACACACATCAAATTGTACACCAGTCATGATTTGCACACACATTGGGTAGGAATACTCACATACATCCAAGGCCAACACACTATAATATGTCAAACATACACACATAGCTCTCAACCTTCCATCTCCATAATGAGGAACACTCACATTCATAATGTGGAACAAATGGGTAAAATGTGGAACACATACTAATGGCTTACTAACATTGTCAACTAGAAAGGTCATAGGATGGTTAAAATATGCTGGTTTTACTTTTAAAGAAGATCATTTAATTAATTAATATGATTAATTTCTATTTACATAGGATTTCACTTAAAAAAGTCCTAACACTGTATGTGTGACAGACCCTTTCAATGTGGAACTTTGAGGAACTTCGAGGAACATGAACTTTTAAGTCCCCAAATGAGGTACATTCCTCATAATGAAGTACACTTGAGATGTATGCATACACACACAGAGATGTGGGGAAGACAGAAACAGACAGTGACAGAGAGAATTCCATTATGAACCCTGTCCCAACCACCACACATCCAATTAGCCGATATCACATGATGTGCTGATGTCACTGTAGACATTCCTTTTGGTAGCTCTCAGCTCTATAGTGTCTGTGGTGCTTGTGATAACTGTGTAACATGACAGTACAAATCAGTATTCATCTAGCATTTGCATACCTAGTCCTGTCAAATGTAAAGTTGTGTGTAACTGAGTGTGTGTATGTGCGGGTGTGTTTCCAGAGGAATAGTTTATGGCCCATTCACACACACTGCACTTCACATTGCTCATGTTACCACTCCTGCTGATGTCAGTCACCTTGAAATAACCCTTTGGCAAGTCACCATCCTGTAAGCTCTGTGGCGCTTGCAATAACTGCATAATATTGTAGTGTTGCATGCTAATTATGTAGGAGTTCTAATCCCCAACATGGCAGCTGTGAAACTGTGTGTGTTTGTGTGGGAAAGTGTGTGTGTCTTTGATGATACCTGATTTCATGGGCATTCAAACTTACTATTCTCCCTTTTAGCACTGCTGTCGATGTTACTCACCTTCAAAGATACCTTTGGACAGCTCTCAAATATATAAGCTCCACGGAGCTGGTGATAATGGTGTAATACTATAGTATAGTATGCTACTTAGGTAGGAGTTCTAGTTCAGATCCTGGCAACTGTGTAAATATGAGTATTTCTGTGAGAGAGTGTCTGTATCCTTGTAAAGACCTGATTTTGTGGTCATTCACAATTACAACACTTCCCTTACCCCTCCTTTACCACTGCTGCTGATGTCACTCAGCTTCAAAGATACCTTGGTACAGCTTTCCAACATGTAAGCTCCATGGTGCATGCCATAAATGTGGTACAATGTAGTAGCGATAACTACATAGGTATGGGTTTGAATCTCATCTGTGGCAAGTGTTTGTGTGTACATATGTATGTCTGTACCTCAAAGATTTTGGCCCCATATACACCCAGTACACATCTCAGTGCCTGACTTTAGCAGTCCTGCAGATGGCATCCACCTTAGAAGTACCTGTTGCCAACTCTAAACCATGTAAGGCCGGTGGTGCATGTGGTAAATGTGCAACCATAATAGTCTGAAAAAAATATTAGATAGATGTTTGAACCTCATCCCTGTAAAAAATAAATATGTGTAGGGCAAAGTTATTTTGGGATCTCTCACCCACTACATCACCCAATGCCAGTATTTAAAAGGCCTGGTGATGTTCCTCACCTTAGACGTATCTTGGGATAACATCCATCCTATAAGCTCAGTGGCATGTGTAATAAAGGTGATACACTGTAATAACAATGCATAGGCAGGTAGGGGGTTGAATCTCAGTACTGGCAAGTATTTTGTCTGTCATCAGTATCCTCTGTGGGGGTTGTTGTGATTGTGTAATAACAAGATCCATTGGGGATGGTATTGCTAAATTATTATGTCGAGGAGGTTGCTGTGATTGTGTAATAACAAGAGCCATTGGAGGGTTTGTTTTGCTAAATTATTATGTTGAGGATCTAGTCTATGTCACAATGTCCAAATTATAAGACCAACAGATGTCAAACAGCAGAGAGGTTGGTGTAGACAATTCACATCCCTAAATGTGACAGTATGGATTAGTGAACAATACAGGCAACCCTTCTATTACTCAGAGAACACTCTCCACCCACATATCATACCCAAACACACTTGGCTAGGCAACAACCACTATATTGGTAGTTCCCCTGCATATTGCCTCCCAGATAATAACCACGATGTGATAGCAGTGGACTACATGCCAATTGACCACAACAGTGCCACGGACAACAGAAAGTATTTTGATGTGTTACATCTCCTGATTGTGTGTTATCCAGCAAGTAAAACAACATGGCACCCTGTTCCATCTCCACAGTAGCCAAATAAATGTGCACAGTGGCCCTTTTGCCATGTTCCCCACTGGATGCCTGCAAAAACTGTAGAGTCTGCAAACGTACCCCACAAAGGGAATAACATGCCTTATACACATGCCCTGTATAGACAGATGCCACTAACTCCACTGAATACCCAGATTATACAGTCAATGCAGGTTCAATCACGACCTCATTTACATAGCCAGGTCTCACCAAATGAGGTCAGGAATGCTACATTAGAAGATACTACTCTGTCCATGCTCCAGAGACCTCAACTACACTTCCACATGTCAAAGAACATGCATATGGAACATGTGCATAACCCAGACACTGTCCGTGTTATGGAATATAGATCATATACATGGGAAGCAGTGCACATCACTGGCCACCCACAATAGAAACCCAGATGAGTGCATGGTTAATATAATACCCACCCCTGGGGACCACTCCAGGGACTACACCCCTAAGGCCACACTGGGGACTATTGTCATGTGGTCTGATGCCAAAGTATTCCCTTGGCCTAGTCTTGTAGAGCCTTATGGCCCATTCACCTACTACACACCCATGAAGCACTGAACCTATGGATCTCAGTACTGGCAAATGTATGTGTGTGTGTGTGTGTGTGTGTGTGTGTGTGTGTGTGTGTGTGTGTGTGTGTGTGTGTGTGTGTGTGTGTGTGTGTGTGTGTGTGTGTGTGTCTTTGTTGACACCTGATTTTGTGGACATTCACACTTACTACACTTCCCTTACCCCTCTTTTAGCACTGCTGCTGATGTCACTTACCTTCAAAGTTACCTTTGGACGGGTCACCAAAATGTAAGCTCTGTGGCATGTGTGATAACACTGTAATAGCAATACATAGCCAGGTAGGGGGTTGAAGTGTGTATGTGTTTGTGTGTGTGTCTTCAATATCCTGTGTGGGTTTTGTGGTGATTGTATATTGACAGGATCCATTGCAGTGTGGATTTTGCTACATTTTTATATTGAGAACCTGTATGTCCCAATGTCCACATTACAAGGCCAACAGTTGTCAAACACTGTAATGGTTGTTGTAGACAGTCCACAGCCATAAATATTTACTGCCATGTGCAATTACTATGCGACAATATGGATTAGTAAACAATATAGGAAACCGTTATAATACCCAGAGACCACTCTCCACCCACGGATCATACAAAAACACACGTGGTTGTTTCTCTCCTCTTTTCTTACTTTCTCTCTCTCTCTATTTCCCTCTCTGGTAGATGTGGAAAAATACATCTGTTTTTCATAGGCAACAGCTTGACTTTGGTAGGTAATGCTCATGATCAACTGATGGCCTGTCCAAGAATTGGAGTCCCCCACTTGCTGATAGCATGTGGAACAGCTGTGGTATCATTCCTATAGCCAATTGCATGGAAACACACTCCTACAACTAAGCACTTCATGTGGGTGTTGGCCCTTTTCCTTCACTGTGAGCAGGACTTCATGTGGGTGTCTGACAAACAGCATCACAGAGGCTAGTTGGAAATACCTCTTACAACAAACACTGTGGAGACAGGTCAACAAACTGGAGGGGGATATTCCAGACATGAGGACAGAATGTAAGTATTACTGTTCTACATTTGAAGTAATATTGGTTTAACAGGGTTTGTGTGGCTATGGCTGTTCTGCATGATTTAAAGTCTGGCATGACAGTGTTATGTGGTTGAGGAAACTCTCACCTGTATGGCTATCTGCAGACTGGCCAGAGTTTGGAGTCTTAGATGTGATGTGTTACTCACACATTTTCTGTCTTTATAAATGCCGTAGCATACTCTGATGATTGCAGTCAGTAAATGGTGACATCCATGTGTGTTACTGACTTCATATCCCTCAGAAGGGATGTGTCACAACAAACCCTGTTACACCAGCAATTTTCTCACTTTATCACAGCAATATGTCAATATTGGCCCTGTGTTTGTGCCTCTGTCCCCCAAGTCTGTCCCACTTTGTCCATATGTCATGCAGTAAGAGGTGCATATGCACAGTATATCATTATTTACTGACATCATTCCTGATATCAAGCCAGTGATATATCAGACTGTCAGACATGTTATGTATAGGAGGTCTTATATTTGAGGACAAAATCTGAACATTCTGTTGTAGTCTGTACAGTAGTGAGGTCTGTGTAATTATGGTGATTGCTGACAGAGTGTCAGTATTGTGTAGCAGTGTATTGTGAATATGTTGTTTGGCCGGTGTACAGACTGGGGTAGATATCAGTGTTTTTGGTCCTGTTCTATCTGACATTTCATGCTGCTCCAGTTTCTGGTAACCTATCAGCATATATGTTTGTAGAGCCAGACTGAGACATGTCCCATACCACAGTCAGGCATCAGACTACACTGTGAATTGGGCCAGTATATGTAGGGTTAGTGTGTGAGCGGCAAATATGATGGTGGTTTTGTTCACACAGTCCATACAGTCTACTATTTATTAGGCTTACAATAATTTGACTGTGACTGTGTTGAGATTGGTTGTGGGTATGCACTTTCACAGTGATGTCTGTTACTCTGTACTGTTACATGCTTGTAGTGCCTGCTATATTTGCAATTATATGTGTATTCCCCATAGGAAAATTGGGGTAGTGTTGTGGCGGTTTGGCTGTAGTTTAAACAGTGCTTAGTGACATGCCTAGCAACCCAGTGTATTTACTTAGTGTGATGTTATGTTCACATATTTGTCAGATGTTCTGTTGCCTGGCCACCATACGTGTTGTGTATTTTTGAAAGAGAAGTACGATGCTGTGAAGATGTATGCAACTAACTAGTGGGAAGTATGTGGACTTGGGACCTCTGCTCCTCCAGTTAATATGTGTTAGGACAGACAGGAAGGTGTGAATGCATCAACTGTGTCAGCTTATCTGCTCCGGTATTTGTGGTATATCCCCATTTTCATGGCTTTAAACATCCCCTTTGTCAAGCTTGGTCCACACGTCTTGCACTAAGGAGTTCTGTGTATACTTCTGGACTGACCAGATTCTTTCAGACTGGCCGTGTTTATTGGTCATATGTCTGTTGTATTCCACAGGACCATTACTGTGATTTGTGTGGTACTTCACTATGATGATTTTATGATGTCTGTCAGTAACTGATGGTGTGCATGTCAGTTTCAGAACAGCCTTCCTTCACAACATGTCTGTTGACACAGCCCCTGTTACTGTAGCAACATTCTACATTTATAACTGCAATACTTACATTACGTTCCCTTGCACTAAGAGGTTGAGAGTTATGGTGCTGAGGTGTGACTCCTCTACATATTATGGGCATATGTTTTATATATAGATATATATATATATATATATATATATAAATATATATATATATATATATATATATATGATTCCATATAGCTACAGTGGATATGAAGTGTGCACACCCCTGTTACAATGCATAGTACTTTTGCAATTGGAACATGGCCCCACAAAAGCAAATGTCAACGCAATCCCCACCTGTCATGTGTCTAAATAGCCTGCTCAGTTCAATAGGGAACATAACAACCTGTCCTGTGGAAACATATGGAAATTAATACTCAGTACAGTAAGCCAGATGAATGCGTGTGCACACCTTAGATATGTTGTGTAAACAGCTGCTGAGATGATTACAGCATCCATTTGTCTTGGTTTGTACTCTAACGTCATATCACATCTTCACTTGGCAATGGTTGCTCCCCTACCATGAAACAGCTTTGTTTACTTTTCAATAGAATTGTACAGGTTATGGGTCACATTTGAGGTGAGAAACATTTTGACACGACTTTCTATGGTCTCATTGGCATACTGCACACAGACCTGGAACTCCAACGGGGGTGTGTACACTCTGAGGTACAGTGTATAAGGGTGTTGATATAGCTGTTAGTGGTAGGCATGGACAGTGGGTCATAACACAGTTGTACACCTCTCTCATTGCTACATGATAAGCATGCCTACTCTAGTACCCATATCAATGTCATGGCAATGCAACAATCAGTGGCAGTACACATTTTATTTTGTTGTATGCAGTGACAGTGATATTACAGACATGTACAACATGCACATACTATTTTTCAGACTGCTTGTAACCCATGTTATTACTTTTGTGCCTTTCAGCTGAACATACGCATGCATACACATGATCAGGGGATACCTGGTATACATTTGTGTTCTATGTCATTATGGCACACTGTATTTACAGTCTTGCAGCTCAGTCATACATCTCAACCTATTATACTAGGACTTCTGGTCATTGGTCCACATGACCTGATGACAAAACAGGGATGTCAATTTTGATAAGGTATTAATATAGCTGCCATAACACAAGTATATGTGTAAGTGACTACAGATAACTGTCACGACTGTGACCATTGTCCAGAAGAACACTGTACAGTTAAATGTTATTAATTCAATATATCACATGCAGTTTAACACACACATTTGCAACAGTGCTTTGCTATGCTCATGCCCTATATAGGTATCCTAGATTTACAAAACAAACATGTATAATACTCATATTCACAGGTAACATATGGACATGATCAACATCCCATTAACTAGCCTAGCAGTGGCACAGACATGACTGTTTGACAGACACTCTAGTGGTTGCCATATGTGAGCTGTCCTTTCCCAGGGTGTGTCAGGCTCCTCAGCTGTCAACCAACCTAACCACCTCATAGAGCATCATATGTGGACAAAGCCTAACATTAGGGGGGAAATATAGGGACAGATCGTAGATATGCCTATTACAAACCTATGAAGTTTGTAGCATGATACATTTCACATTACCACAACTGTTCTGAAGGTGGCAGAGGTTGAAACTCATGTGTATGTTATTACTTCATTACTTTCATCCCCAGCTATTTTCCAGACTAATATAGATGTTTGGAGGAACAGGACAAGCACTATGATGGCTAAATCTTGACATATTGTGAAGATCTGCACAGTTGACAGGTATGGCTTAAGGCAGACAGAGCCAGATGCTATGTCCATAGCATTTGTTCTGCAGGACATCATTACAGGAAGTATTGATGGCACATATACATCTTTCATAATCATCTATCCCATTATTAGAGACAAAGTATTACATTCAATTACATGCTTACATGTTCCACATACCTGGTTTATCTTCAGGTTCCTTCTGTGTACAACTTGTCTTCTTGTTTCTTATTTTTTTAATTTTAAGTTTTGTTTATGTGGTTTCTAATTCTTTTTTTTTTTTGTGTGTGTATGTCTCTCTCTCTCCACTACTGGGCTTGAACTTGTTTGAATAGGTTGAAGCATGGCTTTTGTAGATGATGCTCATGTTGAGGTGATGTCCTATGCACCAATTGCTGTTCCTCACTTGCTAATTGCATGCAGGCAGCTGTGTAGTTCTTCCAATAGCCAATGTCATAGCAACCCACTACTATAAATAACTACATCATGTGGGTGTGGTCCCTTTATCTTGCCTGTATGGAAGACATCCCTTGTGTGTGGGGGCAGCAGTGTTACAGACAGCAGATAGAAATACCTTTTACAACAAGACTTCCGGACACAGGCCATGTTTTTATAAAGTTCCAGACCTAGGGACAGCGTGTGAGTATTGTTGTTATATGCATTTAATTCTGCTAGTTTTACAGGGTGTGTGCATGTGTGTGTGTGTGTGTGTGTGTGTGTGTGTGTGTGTGTGTGTGTGTGTGTGTGTGTGTGTGTGTGTGTGTGTGCGTGTGTACATGCTAGTTTTGCATGGAATGTAATCTGTCTGCATAGCTCTCAACTGTGGGCCTATCCACATGATGGCCAGAGGACTGGCTGTCATGTTTTGTCAGTTCCCCACACAGGTCTTGTCCCTGACATATCAGTGTCATTCTCTCTATTGATTGCTATCAGAACATGGCAATATCCATTAATGTCTCTGCTTCATATTCCTGAGTAAGGGTATGTTTCAACCAATCCTGTAACACCAGCAATTGTCACAGTGTATAACAGTAATAATTCAAATATGGCCCAGTGTTTCAGCCTCTGTCATCCACTTATATACCAGGCTTTGTCCAGATGTCATGCAGTAAGAGGTTGATAGGTAATGTTCTATCATTATTTAGTGCTGACATTCCTGCTATCATTCCAGTGATGTTGTGGACTCCCATACAAGTTGTGGGGTAGGGTCCATATATATGAGGGCTACAGCTGGACAAAACATGTGTGACCCTGTACAGTCTGGAGGTCAGTGTATGCAGAACGCTGTTATATGCCCTTGTAAGATATTTTATGGGGGAGAGGTATTAAATGTTTTTCACCTAGGCTGTTACAACATGTGAGGAATATCAGTAATAAGAAACATTAAGGTATACGGCTGTACATATTCATACTTTTCACCATGGGAACACTGGTGGGCTACAGCTTACTGTCTTGCACACAGTTCTGTTTGTCAGTGTGATAGTGACATTTTAAGTTAAGCATTGTTATGTAACAGATACATTTACATTGTGACATTTGATACTTTCCCCCTAGGGGGTTGACTACAGAGTGTAATTGGAGGCTACTGAACTACATCTCTAATTAAGTGTTGATTGATTCTTGTCTTCAAGGCAAGTGTGTTTTTGACTATTGCACTACTTGAAGGTTTTAGCCTAGACAGCAAAGTATGTTATTATTTGCAGATTACTGTACCATATGCTTTCTTTGAGAGTTGCATTAATCAGCTATTATGTATTTCAAACACCTAAATGCTATGAGATATGGCATAAACAACTGAAATAGTACACAAAATACATTTATATTAATGCAAACTGTGTGGTATCATGTCCTTTGCAATGTGTGTGGGTATATGTTTCATGCAATAATTCTCATTTATAGGAAAGAATCAGACACTGGCCATTTGAAAAGGTGGCAACTGTAGGAATAATGGCTAATTGATATTCTGTGCACCCTCTATATATGTTCTCTTGTATAGATCTATAATTATTTATATATGTATGTATGTATATGTGTATATGTTTCATTAGAATGTTTAGTACTTCCACATTGTACGTTCCCTATGGTAGACTGACTGCTCTGCATGATATGTTAAGATAAATCATCACAGCATTGTACAGCTCAGATGGCTTAGTGGTAACTTGTTGCAGCTATGCTGTGTGGGCTCCTGGGTTCTAGACTTGCAAGGTCTGGTTATTTTGTTGCAAGGCAGAACAGTTCAGCTTTTAGGAAGGGATATATATATATATATATATATATATGTATATATATATATATATATATATATATATATATATATATATATATATATATATATATATATATATATATATATCTATATATATATATATATATATATATCTATATATATATATATATATATATATATATATATATATATATATATACATATGTACATATATAAATACATTTTCCTTTGGTCAGATGTATTGCAGTGAGAGGTTCAGAGTTGGGATCTGATGATTGAATGTACTACATGTATATATATGTATATATATATATATATATATATATATATATATATATATGTGTGTGTGTGTGTGTATATATATATATATATATATGTATAGAGAGAGAGAGACAGAGTATATATATATATATATATATGTGTGTGTGTGTGTGTGTGTGTGTGTGTGTGTGTGTGTGTGTGTGTGTATATATATATATATATATATATACATATATTTATGTGGGTGTGTGTGTGTATATATATATATATATATATATATATATATATATATATATATATATATGTATATGTTTGTGTGTATATATATATATATATATATATATATATATATATATATATATATATGTTTGTATATATATATATATATATATATATATATATATATATATATATATATATATATATATATATATATATATCTACAGATACATATATAAATACATTTTCCCTGCTGTTGAATGGCTGTGCTGCATGATATGTTTGAGAAAACATCATACATATCTGCAGCTCAAATGGTGTAGTGGTAACTTACTGTGACTATGGCAAACGGGGTCCTGTGTTCAAGGTTTGCTAGGACTGGTTATTTTGTCGCTGGGCAGAACAATGGTGGTTAGATACAGAGTGATTGAGGCACTTTTACGGAGTTGTAAGTGGGGTTGCATGGCTTTACGCAGCGGTAAGCAATGCTAATTTCTGGTTAAATATGCTTACAGACAGCCTGAAAAGGGCTTAGTCTGTGTAGGCATTGCTTAGCACCATGCAAACAGGCTTAGCCCTACTTACTAGTGCTTAAAGGTGCTTACTCCCACTTACCCCCATGCTAATTTCATTAAAAGAATGGAAAAAAGGGGTGATAGGACAGTGGTGAAAAAGGGAGCATGCAGAGGGGAAATACAATAGGGAAAGTAGCTAGGGATGTGCAGGATGGGTGTAGGGAAGGTCCATAGCTGTCCATTTCTTCTACAACAACAGCTGTGCATACATACTGAATTTGGAGGTATATTTGGACACTCAAACCCCTGAGAGAGGGGAGAGGACAACAATAATGTGTTGTGAAGTGAGTTAGACCAAACTACATGTGTCCAGTGGACATGTGTGTGAAATGGGCAGCTATGTGTGGGGAGAAATATTTTTTGGAAACAGATTGCCCTTTTTTTAAGGTGAGAGTGGGATGGTGGGGAAGGATAGTAGGTATATTTGCGGAGGTAGTTTGGGTAGGAAGACAGTCAAGACATACAAGACAGCATACAGGGCAGTATATGACACACGTGGGAGGTAAACACCTTGGACAGGGAGGGCTGTTTGGAAATCAGAAGCCCATGAGTCCCCAAATGGAAGAAGTGAGACTGAGGTCCCCACCCATGGATAGTCACCACTGCATCTTCATGGCCCCAAAGATGGCTGTGCTGGGGGCTGAGCAGGAGGGGCAGGCTGACCCTCTAATTGTGCCACATGGCCTTCAAGCTGGTGTATCAGATTTCCAAACTCCTTTCAGAGCTCGCTACATGCCAAACCCTGGACCTGTCTTCAGGTGACAGTATCCTGTCCTTGCCCACTCTCTGGGGGGGTGAGCCCCATCACCTGAGGCGGTTCCACCCAAAGCTGGTGCAGGACCAGTGGAATAGGAAGTCCTAAGTTGGGCCTCAGATGTGCTGGGCCCTGGTGCCATAGCCAGATGAGGTGGGAGAGGTGGGTCCGCTGGGACTGGCCTTCCCAAACGTGCTATGGTGTTACAGTTTTAGAACATATGTGGGTTAGTAATAGTCAACACAATTCAGGATTAGTTATAACAGCATGCATAGATATTCCCATTAACCTAAAACAACAGATTTGGAACAGTTGCATAGCAAACAGAACAAATGCATATATGGAACCTCAGTGGCCATTACAATGGCATGCAAGTTACATTGATAGCAACAGGCCACCGATGATAGTATTTCAACATGGAGCATTAATAGAAACACATTTCAATATCTGCTGAACAATAGGGCATAGATCCCAACAGTAGATTTGGTGTAAGATATACACATTGATTTGTGTGTTGAAATTATTGTTGCAGATAATGGTGGGGGGGGAGTGATGTCAATTAATAACGTGTGTATTCTTGCAGTACTCATAACTTTAATGATCATTGCTCTAATCATTACTCTACAGGTATTATTACAATACCCTATGGCCTTGGTTTGGGCAGTGGTATTTTTGTACACAGTGTATACTTCAACTGTCTTATAGCTACATTCTATTCTCTTACCTAGTAGACCTGTGGGGGGACTGTTTGGTAACACTACCTGGCTGTTTCTACACATATTCCTAGATGCTTAGTTAAAATTATGTGCATATCTCTCAACCTCTTAATGCAAAAAATCTGTTCAAAGCTTGACAAAATGGGGGAACAAATAGGGACATATTTTAAATATTGCTCTTATAAACTTTTAGAAAGTTGGTAGAGTAAGAGGATTTGTTTTAATATACATTTTGTGAAGGATCTGAATTCTGAAACTCAAATGTAGTCATTATTTAGTGACCACAATCCTGAGATCATCCCAGTGATTTGCCAGGAAAATAGAGGAACAGGCCAAAAATATAAGGCAAAAATCTGGACATTCATTGGAAATCTGTACAGTTGAGAGTTATGATTATGCATACAGCTTACTACCACTCCCAAGATTCAAACCATGACTTTGTGTGCTAAAAATGCAATACTTTGTGTTTCATCAGAGTGAGCTACTTAGAAAGTGCTCTCACTTTTTTCAATGTTTTCTGTCTAAGTCTCTCTTGGTTGTACAATCTGACCTTGTAATTGCAACATTCCTATACAGACATTCCTAGACATATTTTTTATGCAGCACAGTGTGAGAAACAGTTGACACAACAGTACTATTCACATATCAGATCTTGGTGAATGCAATATGTCAGGTCATACAATACCAGAGGAAACATAACCAGCCCAGGATTTAGAACTTTATTGCCAGTCAGTTACGTTTTTATTTAAATATGACATATATGGGACTATTACTGTCATATTGTCTGGTTTATTCAGTAGAAACCATACACATTTTTTATAGTGCCAGGTGACATTTTATTCCTTTATATATATTTGGTATGACTACTACAAGCAGGATTGTTACTCACCAGCCTTGTGACACAGCCTTTGCAACCTGCTGGCATGAACTTCCTGGTTCACAGCTTCTACTGTAATGAAAATATAGAAACATTTATGCATACCTATCCATCACATACAGAGGCTGGACTTGGGTAAACAATTATTGCTATGAATACTTACACACTGCTGGGGCATCTCCCCTGCCTCTTGCTTCTTGGACCAACTGTTCCAAGAGCGCCCTCTTCCTCCGTTTCAAATCGGCATAGTGGTGCTGGGCCGGCACACCAGTCTGAGAGATACCAGTGGCATTGGTAAGATCACAGGCAAGACTTCCTCAGGCTTCCACTTTATATTGGGACCCCTGGTACTGGTCCGGCAGCAGTCTTGTGTCATGGTTTTTACCAGGAGTCCTACCATGACCTTGGACTCCTGTATACCCCAGCACTGCACCCAGAAGAACATGCCCTCTCCAACACCTGCCATACTGCCTACAGTGGAGAGCTGCAACCAGCTATGAGCTGTATTCCCACCTGCAGTGTTTAAATACAGCTGATTTCCTGCCCTTTGCCATGATTGGATGGTTTTGAAAATGCTAAGCTAAGCTATGGGCAAACCTGCTTAGCTAAAGTTGGCAGGGGTTAAAGGGGCAGGTTCAGCATTGCTTACCAATGGGCAAATCAATTCAGCTGGGCTATTCATTGCTTAGTATTCATATGTACACAATGCTTGCACCCAGTCACCATAGCTGTGCAATGCTTAGCATTGCTTATGTTTGTTATATTGGTCTACCACCTATATGGGATTGATTCATCATTCATTACATAATATATATGGATTTACCTTCCCTGACATCCCCCAATGTGCTGTGATAAATTTATTCTTGTGTGACTATAATGTATGGAGCACTTGCGTTTATATGGGGGTTTCACTACTTTATTACACTGACACCTCACATCTGGGGCTAATACACTACTCTGGTTGAGAAAACTCAGTTACTTCCTCCATAAATATACAAAAAAATAAAAATTTTAATGTTTACACATACAAAATAGAAACGGCTTTGGTGAGGCTCCAACCATGAATGATTACATGCAAGGCGTACTTTCTAACCACTACACTATTGCATTTATGCCAGTGCTGGATGTTTATTACTTTTTACCTTATCATGCCATTTCAACTGGGCTAAGCATAGCTAAGCAATCATAACACCTGCGCAGCTATGGTTAAACTTTATTGTATTTATATCTATATATATATATATATATATATATATATATTTGTTGTGTTTTTTATTTGTACCCTTCAGAATATCCATGCTAATGCTGAACCTGTTATTCTATCAACTTTCTGCTTTGTAGGGACAATTGTCCCTTATGGCTTTGGCCACATTCCTTACTCTGATGGGGTGGGAGATGTGCACTATGTGCTAATGCTAAATCTGTTATTCTATCAACATTTTGCTTGGTAGGGATGATTGTCCTTTATGGCATTGTCTAGATTTCTTACTCTGGCAGGATGGGGGTGTTACAAGCATTCTCGCTCATTTTAAATTGCCAAACGGCAATTACAAAGTGCGGGGGGGGGGGGGCATGTGTATTGTGAGAGCTCTGCTCTCAGAAACACCCTCTGCACTCATACACGGAATAATGTCCATTTTACAGCACACCTTCATACATATGCATGGCGTGCTGCCGTGCTGAACAGGGATGGTCCCTGCCATGTAGGAATGACTTATTCCTGCACAGATGCTTGTTGAATCTGGGGGTGTATCTTGTGTCTGAGGAAAGCATGTTAACTGTTATACAAACCGCAAGTGCAAATAGTCAAGGAAATGTGACAGATGTCAAGACAGCTGTTTGTACCTGAAAGTTGCTATTTTGCTTCACAGTAGTTATTTTACTTTTATTCAGTCAATGAAGTCCAAAGTAACTACTAATAAATTTAAAAAAATTTAAAAAAACAACATTCAACTGTCCAGAACTGTTTACCTCCACAAAGTAATTTCTTTAAGTATCACAGAAGCAAGAGGTTTACACACTTTTGAAGAACATCAAAGCTTGAGTGGCAAATGAGGAAATACAAGAAAAACATACTGTTTATTTTCATCGTCTGAGGGCCAGAGTATTACATATGAGACAGTAATATGTGAACTTGACCATTTTTGCCAAAAGGAAATGCCGTTCCAGAAATGGTATATTTTCATAGATGTACTGATATTAAATGAGAGTCTGTGCAAACATTTGTCATGCATTTAAACAAACTGTCTGGATATTGTGGGTATAATCAGAAAGAAAATGAAGACTGGAGTAGAGGAACAATGATTGGAGACAATAATACCAAATCATCTCAAAGTTTACAGCTGGAAGTGAATTTAACATTGGAAAAGGCAACTGAGATTGCTAAAGAGGCTATATTAGTAAAGAGGCAAAATGCTAAAACAAATACTGTAAATGATGAGTGTGAGGCAAAATGGACACGAATGACAAATTCATGAAAAATAACATGATTTTTTGATCAAAATAAGCACGTACATGTGAATTGTGGGAAATGTGTGAGAAATAATTGACGCGCTTGGTCATAGCAGTGTGCTATATGTTGCAGATGTTATAAGAAATGTAACAAGTTAGGACAATCAGCTGTTCTGTGTAAATCTAAGCTAGGAAAATAAGTATATGCCGAGTACAAAACTTAGGAAAGTGTTGAGAAAGCACTTTTCTGGGTTTGTTGACTGTTATCCCGGAAACTGAATTGGATTTAAAAGTCTAACTCTGAAAGGCTGCAAACTTCAAAAAAGGTACATGGTCTAATGTTACTCTAATATTATGTGGTAAGTGTCTGAAAACAGCAAACAAGCAAAGCTCAGCAAACAAATAAAGGAAGATTCTTGACAATCACTAGGGAAGATGACAAGAAGAGTAAGTTTTAGATCTGTATTCTGGTACGTCTGTATGAGAATTATTTGCTCAGAAGAGCTGTGATTTTCAAGTCATTGGTGGCTGTTAAAGTAAATGAAATTAATACAGAAGGGGTTAGAGATTCTGTTTGGCTGAATTGCAAGCCAGTAAGGACAAAGATGAGGCCAAACACTGACTCATAGGCTTTGTCCATAACCAGAGGGGGTATTATTTCCAATAATCTTTAAAGAAGAGGCAGATCTCAAATGCATACATATACTTGATGTGATTGAAAGAGGAGGTGAAATTACTAAATGATGTGTGCCAATGGTAATGTTGTCCAAAACAATGTCCATGTGACAGCAGTTCTTAAAAAAAGTTAAATGGTTCAGTCATGAGGGAAATGTTCAGTCTATATACTCTGTTTCACATCAACTGATTGGGGTCGGAGTGTTCTTCTCATTATTGTCCCCAAATGGGTTTTGGCAGATTGCCCTAGATAGACATAGTCAAAAGTTAACAACCTTTATATTCATAAGACTTATTCAATCTAACCTCAGAACCAGAAACTTTCAAATGTGAAATGATCAGCCTGACAAAAGGACATTAATTGTTGTTCTTGGTATGGGTGGAGTGCTACTATTTCAACCTGATAAAGAAACACAAGGCAAAAGCTGGGAGGCATTGACACAAACCATTAAAAATATAAGAATAAAGAGACAAATGCTATTTTGGTAAGTCAAAAAGCTAATATTTCAGTCACAGCATAAGTGTCAACAGAATCAAGCCACAATCAAACAAGGCTAAGGCCATAATTGAGCTAAAATGTTTTCACTGTATAACTGACCTATTCTGGGCCCTGAACTTGATAAAATTCTAGGACACATTTGCTCCAGTGATGTTCACTGTCCTACTTCCACTGACAGATTCACAAGGGACTGATGCATCTTGGTCATGGGGTAATGCTCAGACTTATGCCTTCAGCAGTGCTGATGTATTTTCTAGAACTATGATGATGCCAAAGCAACAGCTGTGAGTGCTGATGCTGGCAGCTGTCAACTAGGTGGTAATTTTCTCCATTTGGATGAGCAATTCATAAGACCTATTGTCTATTATTCCATACTGCTAACTGATGCAGAACAAATATATTCATAGATGGGGAAACAAAACAGGCCTTGCAAGTGCAAAGACATGTGAGAAGTTCTCAAGATGCCTATTAGGGCCAGAGAACTTCAATCTCCAGATGGATTAAGTCCTAGAGTTTGGACAAGACTTGGCAAGATGCCTGAGGGTGCTTATGAGATGGAAACACTTCAATATGAAATCAATATACATATTTTAAAGAACTGGTTAGGGTTGGTGTGCCATCAAGAAACCCAATACTTGATCAGAACTTATCTGATACGATATTGCTGCTTATGTGCAGAGTATTATGCTATCTCAACCAGTAACTTCTAAACAGCTTGAAAGACCAAAACCAGCTACCACTCATGACAATGAGTTACAGATGTTCATTAAATATATAAGAAATGGGTGGACTAACCTCTGCATACATAGAAGGCATCAGATGTACAATTACTATACTGCCATAGTGCAATTGTTTGAGCTCAATGGTTTACTACTGTATCAACAATGAATTCATGTACCTTCTTCATTAAGTGCAATAGTGCTTAAACAAATACATCAAGGCCTAATTGTCATGAAACACAGTATGGTAGCCCATTATCAACATGGATATTACAAATCCAGAGCTGAAGTACTGACCTTACATAATACATAAACCATTCCAGAGGACAGCATTGTTGTCTCCAAATCAATTATCATACTGCCTGTGGCAGAAAATAGGTGTAATGTTCTCCGAACAAATATGCAGGAAAATAATGTTTTATAATTTTATCTGTGCAGTTATATTTTCCTTTCTGAACTTGTTCTAGGTTCAAATTAAACTAAGAATCAAAACATCTACCATAACACCAATCAGTTTAATACAGCATTAACACAACTATTAAGTTAATATAATTTAATATATATACATTAATTAAAGTGATATGCATCATTAACATGGCAAGAAATTAAGGTCACTTACTTTGGTTCAGTCCATTTAAAAAGTGGAAACCAATATCTTTTTAAGTCCCCCCAAAAGTTCTTTAATACATAGAAGTTTGTAATTAGGAAACAGCCTTTGGGGTTAATGTTTAGTACCTGCTCTGGTTCTTCGTATCTTTCTGTGTTGGGGTCTTTTAAGGGCCCTAATTTCTCAGTAAGTACTATAGAAACAGTTCTGAGTCCTGTTTCTCCTCTGCAGAGGATCCAGACAAGTGAAACAATTCCTTGCATATCCAGGCTGGCTGCTATTTAGGCAAAAGTCCAAATCAGTTTCAGGTAGACTTGGCTGGATACAATTCAAGTCAAACCTTTTCCTCTCAACATGTGGAATACCTTTTATCTGTATATTACAAGGGTCCTGAAGTCAGCAAGATGGAATATCAGTTTTCATTTCTTGTACCATAGTTTATTGCTGTGTAAAGGTCTTCTGTCATGTAACCAAGAGAAGGTACTTTTCAGAGTTCAGCTGAAGGTGTGCAGTTCTATGTAGTTAGTTTGACAGTTCCAGAACAGATTGACTGAGCAGTTAAAGAGTTGCTGATGAAATGAATGATTTGATTGACTGCACAAGCTTTTTTCTAGTATATGACTCTTGCAAAAAAGAGAGAAAACATGCCAAAAGTTTTCTGTCTCTCTCTCTCTCTCTCTCACTGTCTCTCTCTCTCTTTCTATATCTTTTTTTGTGCTGTTACCAGCTTTAAAATATAGTACTTTTTCAGGGTTGAACCTGGGGTGCACAGTTCTGTTTTCTTGACCAACTTTGCTGCAATTTGATAAAAAAATATGTTTTGGCAGGAAATATCTCAGTCTGTGTTCTACATGAACTGTGTTCTACATGAACTACAAAGTGAACTGGCACCACATCTGTGTGCCCTGTTCAATCACAGCCTCACCTCAGGTTTTTGTCCCTACCGAATGATACAGTCCTACAGTCATCCCTCTCCATAAAATGGAAGTGACTACAGACCCTGGGAATTATTGCCCCATTAGCCTGATGAGTCTGATATGTAAAGCTATGGAGCGCATCATCATGGACCTGATTAACAAAGATATAGGAAATCTCCAAACCCTAGACCCCACGCAGTTTGGCTTTGTGAATATAAGATCATGCCTGCTCAACCTGGTTGACTTCTTTGAGTCAGTCACCAGGGCTGTGGATGAAGGTAAGGCAGTGCATACAGCCTACCTCGATCGGGCCAAGATCTTTGATACCATTTCTCACTCGGGAAATATTGATAAACTCACCAAACTAGGCATCAACCCCTATATCACTAGGTGGGTTGCAAACTGGCTCACAGAACACACAGTGTGAAAATAGCAAACTCCAAGTCAGACTGCCAACCATTCAACCCAAACCTTCAACTAGTAATCTCCCCACTACCTTCTCTTTTTCTCCTGTACTTACCTCCAACATAAAAAAACTCTTAACTAAACTTAAGCCCACCAGATTAGCAGCAGACAACCTCCCAAGTGAATACCTACAAATCGCAGCTGATGCTCTGGCCTACCCAGTATCCATCTTGATTAACCAATCTCTGTCAGAAAGTTACGTTCCTACACTGTGGAAAGCATCACATATAATTCAACTCCATAAAGGTGGACCCTCCACAGAACTAATCAATTACCGCCCCATAGCTATTCTCTCTCCACTCTCCAAAATAGTAGAGAGATGCATACACTCTCAGGTCTCAGAATACCTCCTTACTAACAACCTCCTTTCCAATACTCAGCATGGTTTCCAACCAAACCATAGCACCACCACTGCATTACTCTCCTTTACTAACACCATCCTTCAGCATAAAAGCAATGGTTATCTCTCCTCTGCTACTTTCCTAGACCTATCTAAAGCATTTGACATGGTCCCACACAAACAACTTATCTCTGTCCTCAATAACCTATCCTTCTCACAATCAGTCACCAACTGGTTTCAGAGTTACCTGTCTGACCACAAACAATCCGTTGTATGGCAGAATGACATATCTCCCCAACTACCTGTCTCCATAGGGGATCCCCAAGGATCCATCCTTGGACCCCTACTCTTCTCTGTTTTCACCAATAATCTAGCCTCTTCCACCAAACATGGCACACTCATACAATACGCAGATGACTCAACCATCATCTGCTGAGCCCAGTCCCTACCCAAACTGCAAAATGTCACACAGGAAGCCTTTTCCCCTGTTGAAACTTGGTTATCTGATGCCCAATTAATACTCAACCCAAACAAAACTAAACGACTCATCTTCCAACCCACCAAACATACTCAAAACAACTCTTACGTTAACTTCACAGCAAAAGACAACACCACTATATACCCAACTGAACACACCAAATTGCTAGGAGTGGAAATAGACAATAAACTAAAATTTGACATTCACATATCCATGACCATAAAAAAAGTCCACAAAAAACTAGGAGCGCTATACAGAAATAAGCAATTTCTCACCAAAACAGCAAAGATTTCAATAGCAAATTCCCACCTTATCTCCACCCTACTTTATGCCTCTCCAATATATACCAACCTAAGGCAATGCAATCTAAACAAGCTAGAGACCTGCTACAACAAAATCGCCAAATTCGCCACAGGGGCATCCTACCGTAGTCACCACTGTCTCTCACTTGCTGAACTGGGCTGGCTTGAACTCCCTCACCTCCTTCAATGGTATCAACTCTCACTCGCCCACAAACTAGCAAACCATCCACTAAATGTCCCATCCCTCCAGAATCTACTCCAACAGTATCGCACCACCAGACCACTAAGATCCAGCAACAAAAACAATTTCAGATCACTAAAGCCAATAACTCTGCTGGTGAAGCACTATTCTCATGCACCATAGCCAAATTATGGAACTCCCTCCCACCCACAATCACCACCATACCATCTTGCACCCACTTCAAAACTTTACTAAAAGTGCATCTAAAAACATGCTGGCTATGCCCTTGCAACTCCCACTCTAATATCACCCACCCCATTCAACCACTATCTTTCTTTCCACTCCACTAACTACCTTGATTATAACAAGCTCAGATGCTCATAAGCCAGTACTTATTATACAGCAGGAACTTCTTCTTGTAACATTTGTTAATGTCTGTTATGTACTTCACAGATAAAGATTCTAGTTGTCTACTGATGTACTATGTTCTTCATCTGTAAATATGTTGTAAGTAATTGCTATGCAAATTGTTAATTGCTATGTAATCCAATGTAACTACTGTCTGTTTATTTTAACTGTGGAGCTTTTCTCCCCGGGCCTCCACTGAAAATGGACCTACATCCAGTCGGACACTCCCGATCAACAAATATAAATAAAAATAAAATAATAAATAAAAATAAATGAGTGAATTCCCACAGGGATCGGCCCTGGGTCCTCTACTGTTTGGCATTTTCTTCTCAGAAGTCCAGGCCAATGCAAAGGGACTCTGGCTGACCAAGTTCACAGACAACTGCACGCTGAGATCCATTATTAACTCCACAAGTTATGCAGACATCCTTTAGAAAGGCCTCACTGAGACCATTGACTGGTGTCAAAACCATGGCCTTAAGCTCAATGCCAAAAAATTCGCCATCATCCCCTTTGGTAAAAACTCAGTTCCCACTAATTACCACATCGATAGCAGCCCACTGAACACTGAAGGCATTAAAAGAGATCTGGGGATGCAGGTTGACAGCAACCTCTTGTTCGACCACCATATTGTCATTGTGGTTAGAAAGTCCTTCTAAGTGGCACATCTCATTACCAAGGGTTTTGCATCCAGGAAGAAAGAGGTCAACATCTCTCTCTGTCTTCTCTTCCCTCATTACACCAATCATCAAGTATAATGCCCCATTTGGCATGTACCTCGCTAGACACCTGCAACAGCTGGATAGGCCACAGAAGTACCTCACAAAGAGGATCTTAGGCATTAAACACATGTCCTACGTGGACAGACTCAAAAGACTCCAGCTATTCTCTGCCTCATATCACCTACTTAGAGGTGATCTCTGCTTGACTTACAAAGCCATATCTTACCCAGCTTTGTTAGAAGTGCCACATCTAAAGAAATTCCAATCCCTCCTCACCACACGCTCCAGAGACCTCAACCTCATTACCACAATCAACAGAACATGCTGGAGGGACAGGTTCCTCACCCAGAGACTGTCCATGCTCTGGAATAGACTTACCATACATGTCAAGCAGAACACCTTGCTGTCCCTCTTCAAGAGAAATCTCGATGAGTGGATAGGTAATAGAAAGTTCACCCCGGGGATCACTCCAGTGGCTCTACTTGACAGAGGCACTAGGAGCTAACTTCAGGCAGCATGATGCCAGGGCACTTCTATAGGCTAGGCTTGTAAAGGCTCCAGGGCCATTAGCCTAGAACACACCTATGAACCTAAAAGAATATGATTTCTAAAGATGAACTTTTAGCATCCTTTGATATTATTACCTTTTAATTTCTTAACACTTTAATGTCTCAGAAAAAAATGATGTCTTTTTCATATGTGCATTTTTGCAAACCCTTTCATTTGCGTGGTATCATTTGGTCTGCAATTCTTTGTGAACTGAAAATTAAACAAACAGCAATAAATAAAGATAGCTAAGAAGCCCTTTTTATTGGATTAGAAAAAAATGAATGGAGGAAAAAAAATAATCATTTAAATTGCGTGACTTGATGCTTTCTTATCTTTCAGAGTCTTTTATTTTTTATCAAACTGTTTTATAATTTATAGACAAATTATAGTTTCTGAAAAAAAAACTTCTAATTGTCAGAAAATTCAGTTGTAAGTAATATAAATAAAAGCATGTAACAGGCTGCAAGGTAAATGTTATATTCAAAATACTGTGGATTACTCCAAAGATGTTGTAATTTTTCAGTATAGAAACATGCATTTTCTGTTTTTGCAATGTTATGTTAGTATTTTACTACTTCTCTCATTTTTTGTGCTCTGTCCTTAGACTGCATCACCTCTTTATTATAGCATATGCTTTTCTTCTTCTATTATTTATTTCTCCAGAGCTGTCTTCCATTATCCATGTCCTATGCCCCATCTTAAAACTTCTGCTCTAACAGCTTCATGCACGTGGACTGTGTTAAACAAGAAGATAAATCCTACATTTAACATTCCATAAAAAAGGACAGGGCAGACAAGCTGACAACTCTGAAGGGCTATTTTGTTATGTCCTACACACAGTCTTGCCACACACCCATTGTGCAAACATTTCAGTGCACAGCTGGTGATACAGAACTAGATTGCTGAGTCTCATGAAAGGACTGTAGAACGTGTTGACAAACACTTGGCTTCCCTAAGGACAGGTGACCTTCATGACAGGTGACCCTTCATAAACGCAAATGAGTCCCATCCCATAAGTGAGTATCAGGGAATGGATCTCTTGATAAACCTGGGTCACAATCCATGGGTCTTTCCTTCTATGCCACTGATCTGGCTCTGCTTTTCTTTCAAATAGAGGTTAATATGTTTAAAATAAATGTTTTTTGAATAAGGCTTGTAATTCATACAAATTACTAGAAAAGGATATAAGGTTATGTTCTTCTTTTTAAAAAGAAAACAAAAAGATAGGAATGAAAAACTATTACAATTAATGGAACAGGGCTTTAGTTTTATCTCATTTGTTATTGAATCACTTTGCACAAATGTTTCTGTAACCTGTAGGATGATGAGCAACATGTTATTCATCAGGATAACATATATGGAATAAATGTATGATTATGTAAGGCAACATCTGTGGAACCAAATTGAAAAATGCATTTTTTTACTATAAAATCTGCAATTGTATATATGGTTTTCCCTGTAGCATTCTCATCTAATCTACATAGATGGAAATTAGCTGCACTTTCAAAACTAGACAAAGTGTTATTCCTTTCGTATGACTAATGAATATTCTATGCAGTGATGCTATAAAAACTGTAATAGTGCCCCTATACTGCACAATACTTTTAAAATTGCTTCTCTTACTTTCATTGATATTCTATTATAGTTCTGTTTGTAGGCAGATTTTAGCCTGCAAAATTTTGAAAGCATTTTGAAAAAAAAGGGTATTTCCACTAATTCTTAAATAAAATAAAACACGCAGCAATTAATGAGTTCCCTTAGGCTTCTGTCATGCTATTAAAATGTATTTGTGGCTATTGTATTCATTAGTATAAGATTTAGACATGTATTTCTGAGAAAGGCTGAATCAATCTCTGTCAACTAAAATATTCATTCTAAAAGAAGTGAGCATTTTTACACATTTAAACATTGGCTCTTTACTGCATGTATGGAAAGGGTGACATTTATTAATAATATCTATTATTGCAGCTTTGATGGCATTTTGATGACCTGGAAATAATTTTAATAAGGCCACACATACTTTTGTAGTGTACAGAATACAGGCACAGTTTAAACAATATTTGTTTCATAACTGAGCTGAGCAATGTTCTTAACTAATCTTGAATATAACCTCTGAATTTGCTCCAGTTTGCTTAATTCATCTGGAATATAACATTTGAACATGCTTTGTTTTGTTTTTGTTCTCAAGTGAATAAAGACAAAAAAAAGATGCACAGCGTTTAGTCAACAGGTGTGTTAGTCCAAGAAATAAAGAAATCAATATATTAGTGTTTCTGAAGCAAATACTCCTTTTCATGCTGATGATCAAGAACTATTTACATATATTCTAAGTCTGAATATCTCTAAAAAATGTAACTTTTTAATAAAGATACCAAGGTAATTGTAATGCTCTACGTTTGGAATAATTTCATTATGGAATATGTATGGGTACCAGATGGTTTTGCTTCAACAATGCATAAAGGTACATTTTGCAAAATGAAACTCCAAGTTTTGTTTTTGTTGGTTAAATGCAAATTCATCAACTCTGTATGAAGGAGTTTGTGATAATAAATTCCGGCAAAGAGCAAGCTAATTTAGAATCAACAGCATATTTATTAATCCAAATATTGTGGACAAATGGAAATGGAAGACAGAAAAATGTAAAACAAGACAGGACTCAATGCAGATCCCTGTATAATTGTTTTACTTACAGGTTTCATGACTGATAACACGATAAACAACATTTGATATTATTAAATGTATTTCTTAAGCATTCAGAAATCCATCTTATTATTTATGGGTTTACTTAATAATATAGGTCGGCAGTAAAGAATGCCGTCAAATGTCATTAAGATGACTAAGTATGCTACATTAACTCCAATACCTATCTCCATGTCATCATTAATGTTTCAACTACGACTCACCAGTTTGCAACTTGGCAAAGAACTAAACTTGCTGAGTTTAGCTGATCATTAAACTAAACGCTATAGTTCATTTTAAAGTAAGCTTTTTATTTTTTTTTACAGGAGCAAGCCCCACTGCACCTTCCCTGTACTAGGTCAAGCCTGCCATACCCCCATCATACAAATATTAAAAAGTACTCTCCACAAAACAAAACAATCACTGCTAATTGACACTGCAAGTTGGTACCATCAGGAATTATCTACAGAAAATAGCAGTCAAGAAGTTTAGCATGTGGAGCTCAGATCAGTGAGTTTGTTTTTCATTCAGATCTAACTCAATTAAGTGTAGGGAAACCATTAATAGAATCTGTATAAAAATATAATATATTTTGTTCTGCACATTTTTCCTTTGAAAAACCCATATTCTTATATGTCAATTATAAAAGTCCTATTAATTGTGAGGTAAAAGCTTTTTAAGTATTTCCTCAACTACTTTAATGGCTACATTAATAAAGATGTGGGAAGCAAATTATTGGGGTTTGATTTGACCATTGACCCTACTTATGATGGAAAAAAGTAGCAGAGATCTGAATAATAAGCATTTCTATTAGATTATGTTACATTATAAAAACACGGACATTACTTTTTGGTCTGTCACTCTGTTATTACTACTTCCCAAAAGTATACAAGGATAAACACCTGAGACCAGCATAAAATAAAACTCAGTTTAATATGTTAGTCCCTTAATTACCAGTGCTTCAAAAAATCAATACAAATAGTAACAACATTATTTAAATACAAGTGCTCAAAAATCACGCAACTGAAAATATGACAAACAGTATAAAATAACATAATCAGTATGAACCACAGTCAACAAATTAAATAATGTGAACATGATTTCTTCCTCTGTTTTCTCTCCTTGAAAGATATAGACAATAAGATTTGAGTCTTATTAAAGCAATAAAGATTTATTTAGAAAATTGTATTTTTGGTGTAAGGAACATGATCAACAGGATTTCACTTTTGTATCCTGAGCTATGAATTCCTTATTTACTTAATTCCAAATGAATAAAGTAAATTAGAGTATATTTAAGCATAGAACTGAACTATTCCAATTCTTCTTCTTCTGGCTTTTCCTGGTTAGGGGTCACCACAGCAGAACTCCGGTCCTCTAATGATTGGCAGTAGATTTTTACGATGTTGAGATGCCAGCTCAACGCCCAACCATCAATGAAGGCACTCTCTAAGCGTGTCTTTCGAATGCCACTCTACATGGGGAAGACATGCAGACTCCGCACAGAAGGTGCTCCAGCCAAGAATCGAACCGGAGAACCTCTTACTGTGAGCCAACAGTGCTACTGTTGCATCACCGTGGAATTGAACAATTCCAATATGTTTATAAAAACACTATGGCCAAGATTCAATACAGAGTACATGATTGTTTTTGACCATTTACATGTTGCTGCATGATGTGCACATGGCCACAGTAAATTTGAATTCAGGAAGTGCAATGTAGAGGAACGCACCCATGTGGATACCACTTAAACAGTGTGTCTTGCTAATCAGCTGAATAAGCAGGAAAACAGGCTGCAGTGATTCAACAATGGAGAAGGCTTAGTGTAGACTCCATGTTGATGTTCTGTTTGTATTCAAAAACTTTTCAAAAAAAGCCATGGAACTAGTCTACCTGGCATACCTCTCACCTTCTTAGAGTAAGAAATCTGAACAAAGCCAGCAATAATCTGCGGACTAAAGGCCAGAAATAGGGTCACTTTTTTAAATATTGCTCTTGCAAGAACAAGAGGTTTGCAGCAGCAGTTAACAGTTTTGTAGACCGCTCAATTGCTCACACGATACCTCTCAGCCTTTTAGCACAAGAAATCTGGACATACTTTAAATATTGCTCTTATTAATTTAGAAAGTTACTAGGAATAATATAATAGGTTTTGTGTTAGAATGTATTTTCTGAAGGTTATGAAATTTGAAACTCAAATATCATGTCATTATTTAGGGACTTTAATCCTTGGCTCATCCCAGTGATCTCTCCAAGAAAAAAAAAAAAGTTTATGAGGAACAGACCAAAAATATGAGGCAAAAATTGGACATTTTGCAAAAATCTGTACTGTGGCGAGATATGCTACCTCAAAGGGTCAAAATAGAAACAAATATAATGCCCTCAGTTCTGTGTTCAAAATTCGGCTCCCCTTCAGTTTCCATAGCTACACGGTTGACTGTTCATGTAGATTCAGGTTTGTCAGTATGGTGAAAATTCAAATAAGGTATGAACTCATCAGAATTGCTGAATCCCAAAAAGTAGGATCCGTGTAGGGATGGTCACATTTTGTGGGCACTCCCTCAGTGTTTGTGTTTATGGGATGGAAAATGTGATTGCTTACATCATCAAGTGGGTGTGGCAGATTACACTTACAAAGTGTTACATGTGGTCTGTCAAGGTTGAAAATGAAAGTAAACAGTTCGTACTTCACAGGTTCTGTTTCACTGATGTTTTTAGTTTTATTCAGTACAAAATAAAAGAAAAAAGGGAGAAATCAGTGAAATGAGGAAAAGTAATATATGACATACACAGTAGAAAATGTTATGACACGTGATAAGTCGACATAGGTGTGAATTTCAACTGTCATTCCAATGCACCTTCAAAAAGCAGGATGGGTGCCTTACCCTCTTTGCCAAACAAACAGCATTGCGGCAAAGAACTGAAGTCATTCATCACACAACTAACTGCAGAAGAATATACTCTGATATCAAACCACAACCCCTCCCCCGAGGGAGTATGGCATAATGGTTAAAATACTTGCCTTACTGACACAAGGTACAAGGTTTTATTCTTACATGGGTTAATTGGCTAGGCTTAAATCTATGAACTTTCTTATTATATCTGGACGTAGTGCACTTAGTGATCACACAGCCTGTTATGATTATTACTTGCAAATATACAGCTGTGTCCTACCTTTCTCTGTTTCCTGGTCATTTATCAGTTATCTGACTAGTACTCTAAGACATGCAGTTTGTAAGCAATGCTATATCATTACCCTTAAAATGTGTGAGGATATTAACTGTCAATAATATGATATGCATTTGCGAATAAGAAGGGCAGGCTGGATGGCAAAAACAAGCAGAGACTGTGCTTTGAAGGAGGGAGTAAAGGTGAGTTACTGTTATGCACAAACAATGATATTGTTGCTCTTGTTACTCTCCTTGTTTTGCATCCTGCCTGTTGTTTGACCTTGTGAGAGTTGTGAAGTCAGAAACTGCAATGTGTATCATTACTTTCTAACTTTTGTCTTAAATGATCTTCCAGGACAAATGTATGGTGTACATCATAAGTCATGACATCATAATCAGATCTTATGTTTGTATGACAGTACTATAGTCAAATCCCATCAGAACAGTATAATTCTCTCTTTTGTATGTACCGGCATAGAAATATGCAGCAGCTGGAGAGACCACAGGGCTTTCTCAGGAAGATAACACAGGGCCTACAAACCATGGCATGATGTATGTGGATAAATTAAAATCAATGTCACTGTCATCTGTCTGGTACAGTATGGGGTCACATCTGCCTGGACTCCAGGTCAATGTCTGAGCATGCCCTGGTGGGATGACCGCATATTCAGACATCTGATATAGCTAATGACACTAGCAGTGTCTGTAGAGAATATGATAATAACAGTGCCCCACATGCTGTGGCAAAAGTCTCCTTAATGTCAAGCAATAGCACACATGCTTGACTGTGGTGAGACTAGAACCCCTATTTATCTAAGTGCACAGACTATAGAACAGACTACATAACACAAGTACCACAGCACAAGTATGACTTTTGTAAGACTGCACACTGCAGCTGAACTTATAGTACATGACATCAGCAGCCCATGTGTGTGATAAGATGTTGGCAGGCCTATGTAGGTTTGTAATTTCACAGGTTCATGCAAGGCTACTACCATAATGGCCCTAGGGTCTTGTCAAACCTACCCAAGTTGTACCATTGTTCCCTTATAGACCAAGATATGCAGTCCATATTTGTGAATCCATGATCAGCACTGATTGACCCAGTCTAAGAGTGACATAGGTGAAACCTCTGGGGTAAATCTACACTTTCCCATCCAATTGCCCCAATTATACTTAAATAGGGTCATTGAGTAGCTTAGTTTCATGTGAATTCTGAGTCTGTTCCATAGGAGTCTCAGTCTCTGAGAGAAATATCTGTATCTTTGTCATGTCCTGTTGATGTTACAGGCTAGGATAAGGTCCCTAGAGTGAGTGATCATTGTCCTAGGTAATTTGTAGAGGTGCAGCATTCCCATGCATTTCATACAGGCCTCTCATCCTCTTCTCTCCCACATGGCCTGCAGACATAATCTACTATAAGTTCACCTGCAGCCCTATAAAAGTCAGATTTGTGTCATAGCACTTGTGTTAAATAGTGTGTTCTGTAGTCTGTGTACTTAGATAGGTAAGGTTTCTTTTCTCACTGCAATCAACTTGGGGGCATGTGAGCTGTTGCTTGACATTATAAAGAGCCCTTTAAACCAGCATGTGCATCATTGTTATTGCCATATTCTTCTCACCAGACACTGCTGATGTCATCATCTATAAAGTGTTATCTGACACACTCCAAGGCACATTTGAGCTATGGCTCTTGTGTAAAGTACTTTAGTCTGTGAACTTTGATAAGTAGGGATTCTATTCTCACTACAGTCAACTGATTGTGTGTGTGTGTGTGTGTGTGTGTGTGTGTGTGTGTGTGTGTGTGTGTGTGTGTGTGTGTGTGTTGTTGCTTGACATTAGAGAGATCGTTTTACACCAGCATGTGGGACACTGATATCTTGTCCTCAAAAGACACTGCTGATGTTATCAGCTATATTACATTTTTGGATATGCAGTACTCCCATCACGTAGGGTCAGAGACTGGCCTGAGGGCTAGGCAGAGGTCACATCATCCTATACAACAAGGTTTACAGTGACATGGCTTTTAATCTATCCACATACATCAAATATGCATGGTGTGTAGGTCCTATGTTATCTTGCTGAGAAAGCCCTGTGGTCTCTCCAGCTGCTACATGTGTCTGGTGAGGTACATGTTTTAGTCTATTAGTGCTGTAATACAGTTTGACTACAGTGCTGTTATACAATCCTAACATGTCAGTATGATGGCATGACTTATGTGCACAACAAAGGCTTTCAATAGCAGTTTGTACACTTGGTGGTCAAAGTTCAGATTACTATCTAAATGTGTTCACAATGTCTGCATCACTCGGTTTCTTCATAGCAGGACTGTTGTCCATGCTGTTATTAACCTCAAACTCCACTTTTCAGATGGGCAACATTACAAACACATATTTCTACATTTATTTTTAGATCATGAGTCCCTCTCACCATTCAGCTATGTGTGTTAGCTCCTCCTGTACTATGCTATCACCATTGGTGGACTCAATGATTGCACACAATATGCAAGAACTGGCAAACCTGGTAAGCCAAGGACATATACTTTACCCTGAAATGTCAAGAAATGCAGTTCAAACAGTGAAGGGCCAAGCACAGATCCCTGACATTTGCTAATAGTGACAGCTCTACTGGAATAGGTTGATTCATTTGAGCTATGGCACTTGTGTAAAGAACTGTAGTCTGTGTACTTTGATAAGTAGGGGTTATATTCTCACTACAGTCAACTGAGTGTATGTGTGTGTGTGTGTGTGTGTGTGTGTGCGTGTGTGTGTGTGTGTGTGTGTGTGTGTGTGTGTGTGTGTGTGTGTGTGTGTGTGTGTGTGTGTGTGTGTGTGTGTGCGTGTGTGTGTGTGTGTTGTTGCTTGACATTAGAGAGATTCTTTTACACCAGCATGTGGGACACTGATATCCTGTCCTAAACAGACACTGCTGATGTCATCATCTATATTACATTTTTGGATGTGCAGTACTCCCATCAGGCAGGGTCAGAGACTGGCCTGAGGGCTAGGCTGAGGTCACATCATCCTATGCAACAAAGTTTACAGTGACACGGCTTTTATTATATCCACATGCATCAAACATGCATGGTGTGCAGGTCCTGTGTTATCTTGCTGAGAAAGCCCTGTGGTCTCTCTAACTGCTGCATGTGTCTGGTGAGGTGCATCTTTTAGTCTATTAGTGCTGTAATGCAGTTTGACTACAGTTTTGTCATACAATCCTAACATGCCAATATGATGGCATGACTTATGATGTGCACAACAAAGGCTTTCAATAGCAGTTTGTACACTTGGTGGTCAAAGTTCAGATTACTATCTAAATGTGTTCACAATGCCTGCATCACTACATTTCTTCATAGCAGGACTGTTGTCTATGCTGTGATTAATCTGGAACTCCACTTTTCAGCTGGACAATATTACAAACACACATTTCTGCATTTATTTGTAGATTATGAGCCCCTCTCACCATTCAGCTGTGTGTGGTAGTTCCTCATGTACTATGTTATCACCATTGGTGGACTCAATTATTGCACACAATATGCAAGAATTGGCAAACCTGGTAAGCCAAAGATATATACTTTAACCTGAAATGTCTAGAAATGCAGTTCAAATAGTGAAGGACCAAGCACAGATCCCTGGCATTTGCTAATAGTGACAGCTCTACTGGAATAGATTGATTTACCAACTGTCACATGATGTGTTATGTCAGTTAGCCAGTTGTTTACCCATTAACTGACATAAAACTTAATCCCGACTTGGGCAGTTGTCAATGATACATACATGTGTGAGTGTGTTAGAATTCTAGGCCAGATCACAATAGGCAGCTTGCACTGTCTTACCTTTCTCAAGGCCTATCACACAGAATCAACATCAAAGATCACCTATGGCATGATCCAGCAAATACTCTTTCCTGATATGGTGGAATGCAAAGTTCAACATGCCTTCCACATGGCCTCTATTCTTTATTTATTATTTATTTTATTTTATTTTACATTTGTTTACTGGGAAAAGTCTGAATGGGCAGAAATTGCCCGTTTCAGCAGTGGCCCGGGAAGAAAAGCTCAGTGGAGTACATCACAATACAAAAAATATTCAAGACTTCAATACAATGATATTCAACATAATCATGATGCAAAAATATTTAAAAAATTCAATACAAATATATTCAACATATTCATTATAAAAATACATTAAAATAGTACCCGGAAAGTAAGGTACAGGTGGTTAATGTGACATAGTGATACACATTGCAGTGTCATGATATGAAAAATATTCAAAATATTCAATACAAATAAATTCAACATAGCCATTACAACATACATTAAAATAATACCTAGAAAGTAAAGTATAGGTGGTTAAGGTGAGATAGTGATACACACTGAATTGTCATGCCTGGTGCAATGGCGGTACTTTATCATGGAATACACCATTTATGGCTAATTATGAGAAAGGACTAGGTATTAATTAAGTTACTTAGTCTGGGTCTTGACAGTTGCATATCAAGGAACTGGTTAGGTAGGACTTTAGTTGAATTTTGAAGTTAGATTTGTTATCTTGCATTCTGATTTCAAGGTGGAGGGAGTTCCAGATTTTGGCAACTGCACTTGAGTAAAGGAAGTCACCTGATGTATATTTGCTTTTGGATATTTCTATATTCCCATGCAAGGGTGTACATCAGCATGCATCCACCTGTGTTGGGGGACAGCACCTGATGAATGCGTGAACAGAGGCATTCTGACTCCTCAACTGTGTCATCATGGACCTCTTCTACATGCATACTAGTAATATTACAGGTATATGGAAGAGACCTGTGTGAGTTGATACTGCTACATCTGATTTGTTACATCTGATAGATGTCCTCAAAGAGGTCATCAAGGGCATACATGGTGACAAAAGTATCATCTTGTGGAATTTGAACAGGTGAATACATTTGAGAAAAAGTCACACTGTGGTAATCAATCAACACTGTCACATGTGGTCATATACTGCTATATCACCAAATGGTTAGACCATTGTGTATGACATGCATGGCACCTCACTATTGAAATGTGTGACATGACATATATCTCAGGTCCAATGATCAGGTCAGTACATCAAGGGTGTCTGTTAGGTCCTTGGCTGCCCCTTATTTAAGTGATAGACATCACAGATGACATACACATGCTGTGTGCAAATAGCTGCCTGAAGGACTACAGCTTGTAGGGAATCATTGACTCCAACTGTGATATTAGCATAATGCACACAGTATCAACACATAGGCATTGATTTCCATGTTGGTAATGACCAGGTCTAGGATATTGGAGCCCCTGGTGGGACTATGGATTAGTTGATCCAGGGCGTTGGAATTTATGAATTCCAAGAACCGTTCTTGCAAAGGTGTTGGGACATGAGTAGTTTTCCCAGTTAATGGCAGGGTAGTTAAAATCACCCAGTATTAGGGTGTTTGGTTCTATCTTAATATTTTCCAGTATGTTTAGAAAGGTGTAGTGAGAATCTTGGGGTATGGTGGGGGATCTGTAGCAAGCTACAATTTGGATTGCAGTCTTACCTAGTGTTAGTTGCACCTGGAGAATTTCAGACACATTGTGTTGGCCATCTAGCCTGGTGGTGTGAATATCCTTGGTGAATATTGACACTCCTCCACCTTTAGTGTTTCGGTCCTGGTTTGGTGGCCGAAAAGTGTGGTAAGAGTTGTAGCCTCGTATTGCAGGGATGCTCTCTGGAGCCTTGAACCAGGTCTCAGTTACTGCACAGATATCGATGTTCTCCATTTTTAGGAGTGCCTCGAGAGAGTGCATTTTGAGGTTTAGACTTCTAGCATTGAGTAGCATTACCTTCAGATTTTGCATGCTTGTACCTGTTATGGTGGTGGTTTTGTCCTTTGAAGTTTGCCTAAAAAAGGCACTATAGGGGTGGCAAGAGCCTTAGCCAGTAACCTGAATCCCAGGGGTGACAAGTGCAGACCATCTCTGGCAAAGCATCGTGGTCTGTCAATCATGCCATCCCAGGCAGACAGATACTGGATCCCCTTTGAATGACACCATAAGCTTAGCCAATTGTTGAAGTCAATCATTTTATCCTTATATTGTGGTATCATTCTGGGTGAAGGTAGGATGCTACTCAGGGTTAGGGTTATACCTGCCTGGGCCACATGATCCGAGAGCTCTTCCATGTCTCTTTTCATGTAGTCCAGGGAAATGCGTCTCAAGTCATTCACTCCAACATGGACAATGACAGAGTCATATTTGTACTTGTTGTGGAGTGACTTGAGTGCATGCATTATGTGGTGGATCCTGGCACCCGACAGGCAGCTGACTGTAATTTTCTCCTTATTCAACCTGGTGAGAGGGACATCAGTGTGCCGGACTATAGAGTCACCTATGACTAAAGCGTTAGGTACATTGTCTTGCCTTAGGGGCTGTTGCTGGGTGGCACACTGGTGTTGTGAACTATGTGACACATTGGTTGTGATTGGTGTTTGTTTGAGTTTCAGCTTCAGAGGTCTTTGTTGCTTGGGCAGGTTACAGTTAAGGGCCTCTGCATATGTGGATTTAGTGTTGCTATATGTGGGTGTTGGTGGTGCGGGTTTAGAAGGGCTATGTGTTGCTTGAGGTGTAGTGTGGGTGTTAACCTTCTCCTCTTGACTGTTTAGCACAATCTTGGGTGGAGAGAGCTTTGCTTCCATTTTGGCTATGTAAGTGCATCTCTCACAGGTTGTAGTGTTGGGTGGTAGGAGGAGAGGGTTGTCTGTGTACATGAGGCAATTGCTGCATTGCCCCAGTATGCCCAGATTCACCAGGTGGACAGGAGAAATCACCAGAAGCTGACCCTTGGACATGCCTGGTTTGGGGCTTTTTTTTCTTTGTAAAGTATAGGAGCTGTTTCCTTAGCAAGGTACTTTGCAGTTATAGGCTGTTTAGTGCCTACTATTAATTTCTCCTTGTTAACAAGGAGAGTTCAGTGTTTGTATGAGTTTAAGGCTTCCTAGTGCTTTCCAGCAGGTATTAGAGAAAGTGCTAGTCACAGGGATGCTTAAAGGTAAGATTGAAAAGAATGCACTCTGCAGTATGCACTAGAGAAGTTAGATGTGAAAGTAGGTAACTTGAGTTTTACCTGTTTAAAAGTTAAGGTTTAGTGGAGAGTTACTATTTTAAAACAGCAAGATGGATTGAAAGGGTGGTCACTTTTGTATTTTGGTACTATGAAATACTGTAGGATGGCCAATAAATTTAAATAATTGAAGGGGTGGGATTTCAAAAATGATAATTTTGTGATTACTCACATAAGCCAGTGAAAGTAGAGAGAAATTAGATATATGGTCAGATTAACATAAGAGGCGGGCAACTAGAAAGACAGTGGTTATTAACAAGACAACTTAAATGGGTGGGAGGGCGGGAAAAAATTCTGCCTGACTCAGAACAGAGAGAGCTGTGGTCTCTTTTGAAGTTTTAATATGCTGTTAAAACAGAATGCAAGCAAAACACAAGGTAAAGAAAACAAACTACAGTATTCAAAATATAGAAATGCAATACAGTAATACAAAAAATAAAAGCAAACTAACCTTTCCTTCACAGCAAAGTGTAGCAGAGTCTGGATGAGCCTTTCTGGTAAATCTGTCTGGTGAGGTACATGTTTTAGTCTATTAGTGCTGTAATACAGTTTGACTACAGTGCTGTCATACAATCCTAACATGTCAGTATGATGGCATGACTTATCATGTGCACAACAAAGGCTTTCAATAGCAGTTTGTACACTTGGTGGTCAAAGTTCAGATTACTATCTAAATGTGTTCACAATGCCTGCATCACTCGGTTTCTTCATAGCAGGACTGTTGTCCATGCTGTTATTAACCTCAAACTCCACTTTTCAGATGGGCAACATTACAAACACATATTTCTACATTTATTTTTAGATCATGAGTTCCTCTCACCATTCAGCTATGTGTGTTAGCTCCTCCTGTACTATGCTATCACCATTGGTGGACTCAATGATTGCACACAATATGCAAGAACTGGCAAACCTGGTAAGCCAAGGACATATACTTTACCCTGAAATGTCAAGAAATGCAGTTCAAACAGTGAAGGGCCAAGCACAGATCCCTGACATTTGCTAATAGTGACAGCTCTACTGGAATAGGTTGATTCATTTGAGCTATGGCACTTGTGTAAAGAACTGTAGTCTGTGTACTTTGATAAGTAGGGGTTCTATTCTCACTACAGTCAACTGAGTGTATGTGTGTGTGTGTGTGTTGTTGCTTGACATTAGAGAGATTCTTTTACACCAGCATGTGGGACACTAATATCCTGTCCTCAACAGACACTGCTGATGTCATAATCTATATTACATTTTTGGATATGCAGTACTCCCATCAGGCAGTGTCAGAGACTGGCCTGAGGGCTAGGCTGAGGTCACATCATCCTATGCAACAAAGTTTACAGTGACACGGCTTTTATTATATCCACATGCATCAAACATGCATGGTGTGCAGGTCCTGTGTTATCTTGCTGAGAAAGCCCTGTGGTCTCTCTAACTGCTGCATGTGTCTGGTGAGGTGCATCTTTTAGTCTATTAGTGCTGTAATGCAGTTTGACTACAGTTTTGTCATACAATCCTAACATGTCAGTATGATGGCATGACTTATGATGTGCACAACAAAGGCTTTCAATAGCAGTTTGTACACTTGGTGGTCAAAGTTCAGATTACTATCTAAATGTGTTCACAATGCCTGCATCACTACATTTCTTCATAGCAGGACTGTTGTCTATGCTGTGATTAATCTGGAACTCCACTTTTCAGCTGGACAATATTACAAACACACATTTCTGCATTTATTTGTAGATTATGAGCCCCTCTCACCATTCAGCTGTGTGTGGTAGTTCCTCATGTACTATGTTATCACCATTGGTGGACTCAATTATTGCACACAATATGCAAGAATTGGCAAACCTGGTAAGCCAAAGACATATACTTTAACCTGAAATGTCTAGAAATGCAGTTCAAATAGTGAAGGGCCAAGCACAGATCCCTGGCATTTGCTAATAGTGACAGCTCTACTGGAATAGATTGATTTACCAACTGTCACATGATGTGTTATGTCAGTTAGCCAGTTGTTTACCCATTAACTGACATAAAACTTAATCCCGACTTGGGCAGTTGTCAATGATACCTACATGTGTGAGTGTGTTAGAATTCTAGGCCAGATCACAATAGGCAGCTTGCACTGTCTTACCTTTCTCAAGGCCTATCACACAGAATCAACATTAAAGATCACCTATGGCATGATCCAGCAAATACTCTTTCCTGATATGGTGGAATGCAAAGTTCAACATGCCTTCCACATGGCCTCTATTCTTTATTTATTATTTATTTTATTTTATTTTACATTTGTTTACTGGGAAAAGTCTGAATGGGCAGAAATTGCTCGTTTCAGCAGTGGCCCGGGAAGAAAAGCTCAGTGGAGTACATCACAATACAAAAAATATTCAAGACTTCAATACAATGATATTCAACATAATCATGATGCAAAAATATTTAAAAAATTCAATACAAATATATTCAACATATTCATTATAAAAATACATTAAAATAGTACCCGGAAAGTAAGGTACAGGTGGTTAATGTGAGATAGTGATACACATTGCAGTGTCATGATATGAAAAATATTCAAAATATTCAATACAAATAAATTCAACATAGTCATTACAAAATACATTAAAATAATACCTAGAAAGTAAGGTATAGGTGGTTAAGGTGAGATAGTGATACACACTGAATTGTCATGCCTGGTGCAATGGCAGTACTTTATCATGGAATACACCATTTATGGCTAATTATGAGAAAGGACTAGGTATTAATTAAGTTACTTAGTCTGGGTCTTGACAGTTGCATATCAAGGAACTAGTTAGGTAGGACTTTAGTTGAATTTTGAAGTTAGATTTGTTATCTTGCATTCTGATTTCAAGGTGGTGGGAGTTCCAGATTTTGGCAACTGCACTTGAGTAAAGGAAGTCACCTGATGTATATTTGCTTTTGGATATTTCTATATTCTCATGCAAGGGTGTACATTAGCATGCATCCACCTGTGTTGGGGGACAGCACCTGATGAATGCGTGAACAGAGGCATTCTGACTCCTCAACTGTGTCATCATGGACCTCTTCTACATACATACTAGTAATATTCCAGGTATATGGAAGAGACCTGTGTGAGTTGATACTGCTACATCTGATTTGTTACATCTGATAGATGTCCTCAAAGAGGTCATCAAGGGCATACATGGTGACAAAAGTATCATCTTGTGGAATTTGAACAGGTGAAGACATTTGAGAAAAAGTCACACTGTGGTAATCAATCAACACTGTCACATGTGGTCATATACTGCTATATCACCAAATGGTTAGACCATTGTGTATGACATGCATGGCACCTCACTATTGAAATGTGTGACATGACATATATCTCAGGTCCAATGATCAGGTCAGTACATCAAGGGTGTCTGCTAGGTCCTTGGCTGCCCCTTATTTAAGTGATAGACATCACAGATGACATACACATGCTGTGTGCAAATAGCTGCCTGAAGGACTACAGCTTGTAGGGAATCATTGACTCCAACTGTGATATTAGCATAATGCACACAGTATCAACACATAGCAGAGACAGCTGCCACAACCATGGCAACACCCGCATTGACAAAACACATGGAGGGATGTGTTGCATCAGGAAACAGACTCAACATCCAAGTATAATGAGGACATTACACCATATAGTCACACCCATAGGTATGTGACCTGTGTCCTGGGGTAGAGAGTAAGTGGTACATCCAGCAGCATGTGGCCATAGTGCTGACTGCTTCCTTGACTGTACCACAAGTACTAGGTATGTGAAGGATATGCACATCAGAGGGCATACTGACAGCATGGTTCCCAACCTTCATCACACCAGTAACTGAGTACAATGTACCATTCTCTATGTACCTCCTTACACATGTAGCTAAAGTGTACCACCTTTGTCACAGTACGCTGTAACACAGCTTATTGGCCATACTTAGGTATTCTTTCTGTGGAATACACATTACTGTCTGATGGTGCGGAACACAAATCAAGTTGTGACATGAAATGCATGTGTGCTACCTCTTCAGCTTATGCACACACTGCATACATACAAGTCTGACAGAATTAATGGCATGTATATCATTTGTGACAGTGTGAATTGTGCCATAGATATATGCCAAGCACAAAAGGGAATTAGCCTGCAGTGCTCATACTGTCACATACAGGTATAGCAGTGTCCCTACTAACCCCTTCAGCAGATATTACAGTACCGGGACAGAATGCTTGGTTACCCTCAGAGAATGTAGATGTATAATACTAGTTGTCCTGTGCATTTGCAGTCTCATCTGTTATCACTCGACATCACATATGTTATGTCAGAGGCGTGGGATTAGTGGTGGTATTATTCAGATATTGTCCATGATTGTGGTTGGCTCTTGTAATGTTTGCCATGATCCTTTACCTGTGGCTACCTTGCTGGATACCTCTGCTGAGATACATTGATATTCAAGTATTTCAGCTTGCACAGCTTCCCAAAATGCACCCTACCTCAGTTGTAAGTCATATTCCTGATAGATGTCCTCCGCATCATTCATATAAGTATTATCTCACACACACATCCTCCTCATTGTTATGTCACCTTGTGTGATAGTCATAGACAACACATTTTCACTGTACAGTCTCTACTGTACCATATAGATATGTGCTTGGTGTTGCTGCTGTAACCATCTTCCATTGACATGCCCTCCTCTGCTGAACATGCAAGAGTTTCACCTGTACTCTTTCCCTGTGTTCATTCCTACAATTCATCTGTGTGTCCCTATTCAATACACCCACTTCCACTGAGAGATCATTTTGCATGGCAATCCCATGTCCTGTTACAGATCCTTAACACAGCTTCAGTACAGAATGCAAGGAATGGGATATCACAATACTCTCCACTGAAGATACACTGTTGTGTACTGGGTGTAGACCATATACTTCACATTCATACCTCACAAATGTCCAGTTATTCCCAAAATGTACAGATGTTTTCCTTATCGAATATGTGGCTTTCTGCCATATCACTTGGATGATCTCTGGACTGCTGTGACTCAGCATTACAGACGTTTGGGTGCATAACTTTAAACTGCCCTGATCTATGCAAAATGTCAATTTTTTGTCTCATATTTATCATCTATTCCTGATAACATGTTTTCCTGGCAAATCATTGGCATGTCATCGCAGAGTGCAGTCAGTAACTGATGACTGATATTTGATTTTCAAACTTCATGCCCTTCAGATAGTTCATGCTAATGTACAACCTATATATTCTATCAACTTCATAACTTTGGACATGGAATATTAACAATCTGTCCATATTTTTGTCCTGCTATTTTTATGGCTTTGTCCACATTTCTCATTTTAAGAGGTTGAGAGTGTTACATTCAAACACATTTGCATGTGACATCTATTGTTATATATGTCCCTATTACTGGTTATTTGCCCTCTCATTATGCTGGCCTCTGTGCATATATGTCCCACTAACAGAATGACAGCTGTTTGTACCATCCCTCTCAACTGTACAGATTTTTGCAGAATGCCCAAATTTTGTCTCATATCTTTGGTGTATTTCTCAAGCAATTGTACTTTTTCTGGCAAATTTAAGATATTGATGGTTGAAGTCAGAATATAGTGAATGACATTTGAGTCTCAGACCATACCCTTTTGAAAATTCATGGGAATGCAAAACCTGTCATTCTAACAACTTTCTACATTTGAAGAGCAATATTAAATACTTGTATCCCTGGTATACCTCACTTTACCTCATAACTGTCCAGATGTTCACAGAATGTCCAGATTTTTGCATCTTATTTTTGGCCTGTTCTTCATAAAAATCTAAGGTTGTCTGACAAATCACTAGTATGATTTAAGGATTAAAGTCACTAAATAATGACATGACTTTGAGTTTCAAACTCTATGTCCTTCAGAAAATGCACGCTAACATAAATTCTGTTATTCTAACAATTTCCTAGGTTAATAAGAGCGATTCTTGAAATGTGTCCCTGTACTTGTGCCTTTGTCCCCACATTATCTCATGCTTTGTGCAGATTTCTTGTGCCAAAAGCTTGAGAGGTAAGGTCATTACTTGTCATCCTTTACCCCCACATTGTTTATGCCTTTTGTCCCCGTTTCTTGCTCAGACAGACAGCACTGGTAATCATTGTGGAATTCTGCCCAAATCTGCAGACTTTAAGTGCTCTCCTTTACACTGACTCAATATCCATGTTTTTTACAAGTTTCATGGTTGCGACTAGCAATACTGTTGCCAGCCAAGAAACCTAGCTTAGGTGTGCCACACCTTATAAATATGCATTGTGTGCTGAGGCACACTTACCACCTTCATGGTCACAGATACACTCAGTGTAGGCTCTGAGTGGAGCCTACGTGGAGTTTAATTAATACTGGGGTATGTGAATTACTGTTGTTTTTTTGGAAAAATAATGCTTTCCCTTCTTCAAGATAAAACATTTCTACAAGAATGAGGTATCGCCATAGGAAGCTATTTAGCCAAATTTTATGCTGATATGGCTTTATTACCTGACAAAAATAATTAAGTTATTGCTTAATAAACATTCATTGACAACATTTTATTATGTGGATGAACACAAGATGAATTATGTGTATATTTATCTATCTAATATTACATGTTTTTTTAAGTTTATGGTCACACCAGTTTACATTTTATATATTATGCTTACATTCTCTTGATGGTACTATAACTACTACAGCATATAAAAACAAGAATTACATATTTACACAGAATCAGCATGCAACTAAAACATATGCTGAATTAAAAAGTGAAAGAACAAATGTTAATTATATCATGACCTGATGATCAACATAATATTCCCTTGATTAATACACTTAATACAACATCTTATTTAATAAACACAATCAGAATGTGAGGATATAATTAGAAGACAATGAGATATTTGCTATTCTTAAGACAGATCCTTTAGTGTCATACTAAAAAATCTGTTATATTAACTTTAACTAACAAAACCTGTCAACATAAAACATAATTTATGCTATAATGAAATCGGTTTTAAGTTGAACCAATCAAGTAAGAAAAAGAGCACTACAACTTGTTATAAATCACAACAATATAAAGGTTTCTTTATTAAAAAAAACCTTCTGTTTGCGAATCAAGAAAATATTTTTTGGGCAGTGTACTTAGTAAGTGAGGCATACTGTGTTGGCAAATGTATTGGAAAATTTGAGGAACATACTGATGATCACCTTCCTGAAATTAGAGGAAAACTCTCTACAATTGTTCTTTATAGGCATATGGGAGTTGCAAATGTTACCCAAGTTTCATTTTTCAGTATTTCAAGGTGTATTTGAGAATAAGAGAGCAGGTGACTTGATGTTACAGTAATGGTCATGTTACTGTAAAATTTAATTCAAAATTAAGATGACTAAGGCACAAAAGGAGCATATTCCTGAAAGTGCTTTAATGGTTTTAATCATGTGATTAATTATTGCTTGATAATTATTTAAGTATTTGCATTTGTATGTTCATGCTTTTTTTCATGTTTGGGATAAAGGCTGTAATGTGTTGTATCATAATAGATTTGGTTTTACTTTAATAAAGCTGTTGTTCTGTGATTTCTTGAGTTGATTAATTTTTATCTGTGATATGACAATGTTCTACTGGCTTAGAAATTGCCTATTTGAGATACTTATTCATCTGTTTGCTGTGCATCAAAGTATCCCAGTTTGCAAATACTATCTATGCTATCAGAGGCGATCCTTTAAGGCCTTCTGCAGTGAAACCAGTTACTTGGCCACAAAGCTGCAGAAGATGACATTATGCTCTTCAAATGGGCAAGTGAGTGAGATGTACACGGGAATAATGACACCTATATTCCCTTCAGTATAGGCAGTTGTGTGTGTATGTGTGTGTGTGTGTGTGTGAGTGGATATTTATACTATGCATGTGTGTATATATATATATATATATATATATATATATATATATATATATATATATATATATATATATATATATATATCAAAATATTTATAAACACTAACTATATATATATATATATATATATATATATATATATATATATATATATAGATCCCCTTCAAAACATCTAAAACCCATAACATCTAATTTCATAACATCAAGACCAGAACATCTAAAACCCATAACATCTAAAACTCATAACACTGAATTTCATAACATCTAAAATGTATAATTGTATCAGCACATATGTAAATGTTATAGTTTAATCTGTTACTCTTGTAGTATCACTATGAGATGTTGTAGTTTTCATTTATATAGTCATTATTTATATAGTGTAGGAATTAATACTCTTTATATAGTGTTTATTTTGCCATTCTGTATGTGTTTTTTAGGTCATACAGGTAAGTGATATAGACATTATGTGCACATTCTTTATGGCAATTGTGATACAGTGGGGTCAGGAAATTAACTTTTTCCCACTGTAGTGAGTTCTCGAAGTTGGTATATTTAATTGACAGGGGGTGTGGGGAGTGCAGGGGCTTGCCCCCCCTGCATAAACATAGTAGAAGTGTGTTTGGTAGTATGGTGTTGTTATATGTGGAGGAGATGTTATTTTTATGTGATTTGTAGTGTTCGATGTTCTGATGCACATTTTTGATGTTATGAAATTCGATGTTATGGGTTTTAGATGTTTTGAAGTAGACCCTATATATATATATATATATATATATATATATATATATATATATATATATATATGTATATATATATAAACCACATGTAAGAAAGCCCTTAAACGTCCAGGTATGTGATCATTCCATTTTATACTGCACTCATCATGCAAATCATTGAGTATAATACCCCTTTCAGTATGTACCTCTCCAAGCATCTGCTACAACATGAAAGCCTACAGTGTTTCTTTAATAGTGAAATCAAGGCCCTAAATCATAAAAGCATGTGGACCACCTCCAAGCTGTGCCCCTCTTCTCTGTGTTATACAGACTGCTGTGAGGTATTCTCTGCCACACATACAGAGCACGAACAGACTCTATCCTGTTAGACCTACTGCACATTTGCAAGTTCAATGGGGGCATAAACAACCACTCAGGAGATCTAAATTTCTTTTGAAACATAAATGGGACATGTTGAAGGGATAGACATGTATCACAGAGAACACCACTTCTTTGGAATACTCTTCCTCTAGGCATAAAGCAAAGTACATCTTTTACACTTTTCACACATAATCTGGATAAAGCAATGGGTTACTGTAAATTCAACACTGATTTATCACCCTTGACCCTAATGGATAGAGGAAAGATGTAAATGTTCATCTCATATCTGGATTATTCATACATAAAATATAAGGGCTTAAAACTTCATGAGTATGTATGGCTAAGCTTCTAAAGATCCTCACAAGTCAATAGCCCAGTAAGTACCTATAAACCTGTGAATGTTTTTCAATTATTAACTATTGTCATTATTTTTGCAACAGCTATTGGCTGTGGCCAACCCTCTCCACAGAATTGTTTGGTTTGCTGGATAAAGGACAATGCTACCTAGTTTGCAGTCATCAACAAACTTATTTCTAGATTTGTTGTCACCTGCCTATGAAAAAGAAGATTAGATAGATAAGTGAACTTGGAAATGATTCTTCTTAGCATCTTACTGTTACTTTAAATGATGATAAGGAGAGCTGGCTTATATATTTTGAAAGTATGTTCATCTAGAGAGCCAGATACCAATCCAATGGATAATGTATGTGCTGACCCAAAACACATTTTTTTTTTATAGAATATGGTGTTGATGATTTCTTTGGAAATCAAGGCAGGCTATGAGTTTAATTATCATGTCATCTAGGACAGTTGTAACATCCACAGAATAAGTAAACTCCTATCTTTACAAATTTAGTTCAACTGGAAAGCCAGTTGCCTATCTAATGGACAGTGTATGTGCTGACCCAAATTAGTTAAGCTTTTTATAATATTTTTTAAAGAAGATAGTGCTGGTGACCTGTTGTGGAGATTGAGAGGAGAGGACTGATATCAGAGAATAGGCATAGAGAAAGAAATGGGGGGTCCTAAATGAAAGACCAGCACTGATGGAGTTTTTAGTAGAATCTAGAACAGAAGCTACCATTAAAAAAGTAATAATGAGTAGAACATATAAAATATTGCATAACTATAAGAATCAATCAGAGGAGGTTAGAAAAGATTGGGAAGAGAGATTAGATAAGCAATTCACAAAGAAACAATAGAGGATATATGCATGTCTCCCAAATATGCAACAAAATCTAGAAGATTTAGAATTTTGCTTAGAAATATTTAGATAGATATGTTTATACTCAAGGTAGACTCCAGAGAATTTAATCAGGAAGATAGCAAATGTTGGAGGTGTGATGGGGAAGAAAGAGGTACTTGGGAACATATTTTCTGGGAGTGTGGTGGGTTGGCGGACTTTTAGGATTCCCTGCAGGATGCACTGTCAGAGATGCTGGGTGGGTGGATTAGTGTGACGAGGGAGATGAGTTTTCTGAGCTATGATACAGAATCAAAATTGCCTAGACATGGTAAGGCCTTGCTGTATCTAATTATGGTTGCTGCCAAATAAACAATTACTAGAAAATGGAAATGAAAATTCAAACCAACTATAATAGAAGTAGTGAATATTGTAACAGAGATAAAAAAACTGGAATTGAGATCTTTAGAAAAGGGTAGGAGAAAACTACATAGGAAAACATGGGAATTGTGGGAACAATACATACAGGGGAGGAATCAGGTTTAAAAGAAGGCAGGACTTAAATGAGCTGTGTAATGTTTGACTGAAAATGATTGGGTAGATTATAAGTGATGTATAATGTTTGAAACTGGGAGTGTGTCACTATCGTTTGTAATGTAAAATGCATGCAACTAGGATTGTGTCCATGTGGTTCTTTTTCTTTTATATAAACATATGATTGCTTATGTCATAAGTGATGGTTTAATAAAGATTTTCTTGTTTAAAAAAGAATGGCAAGAACTGAATAATTTGTATAATGTTGCTTAGGTTATATCATATATAGTAATATATGTGAAGTATGATGTTTGTTAATGTCAACTTAAAACAGTTTGATTACTTTCGTATACATATATATGTAAATTTGCCTGTGTTACCAGTGATAATTCAATAAAGGTGTTAAAAAAAATAAAAAAAGAATAGGTAAACTCCTATCTTTACAAATGTAGTTCAGCTGGAAAACAGTTGCTAATTTAATGGACAGTGTATGTGCTGACCAAAAATTAGTTAAATGTTTTATAATTGTTTTATAGAAGATAGTGCCGTGAGCTCTTTTGTAGATTGAGGTAGACTGTGTATTTGCTTAACCTCTTGTTTAGCATAGCTGTAGAATCCTAAGAATATATAAACCAATTAAAATGGTATTTATCAGTGGAAACAGATTATATATGTTCTTCTCAACATGTTCCATAATGATCTTCTCTATGACCTTGCATAGAACACTGATGAGACTCATAGGTCTTCACATCTGAGTTTTACAACTTCCCATCTTCAGTAAGACCTCCCATTTGCCAGTGGTATTCAGACAAATATGTATCATTAATTTCTACTGCACAGCAACTTTCAGTATTACAATTAAATTTCTTTTTGTAGGTATGGAAAATGTGTTATTTACATTAATTTTATTTGTAGGTTAAAGAAAATTGGATACTTGTTGAATGGACTGGCAATTTTAGAACTTCTTGCGCTATGTGGAAATCACTTTTAATTTTTGAAGCTAGTTACCATCTGATAATTAACTGGACCCTTTTCCCAAATTTGTATATGTATTTTACTACATTTCCAAAACAGGGGGTTGTTCTTAAATCTTCTTGCTGCATTTGCAAGCTGTGGTGGCATGGTCTAAGACATCTATGAAGTTAAAGAACTTATTGAAACCATCGAAATTTAACATACTGAAGACATCAAGAGTTTGACCCATAGTATTGACAGTAAGATTATTAATTTGAAAAATCTGCAAACATGGGAATAATTAACATAACACTAGCCTTTGTTTACATGGACAATACCACTTTGTTTTGGTATGACTTGACAAGGAACGGGATCATAGAAGCGATGAGTAAACTGATAGTTTGTTGATCAAAATAATATCAATTTTTAATGAAATTCTTATTATTTTTTCTTGATAAATGGTCTTGGCAAAAATCAATGCTGTACTAAGTGTGTTTGTTATTTAAAAAGTGATTATTCCATAGGTTGCAGGGATTTGAAACCACCAGTGACTGTATTATTTTTAGTAGTAGTTTCCCCAATTCATTGTGCGTCTCTTCATGTTGTTTCACAGTCACTAGTTTGTGTACCAGTGACCATATTTGTGGTAATCAGTAATTACTGATAGTTGCAATGTTTTTTTGTTAACTATGATTTTGAGCTTACAAGTAGCTTTGAGATATGACTTTTTATGAATGTAAAAAAACAAAACAGAAATCCACCAGTCCCACTGAACTTGAAATGATGAAAGGTGACATATCATTTAATGTAATGGATACCAGAGAGATCCTAAAAATATGTTTCAGTGTTAGTGGATATCATTACACCATTCACAGTCAGTAAAGCCTCAAAATTGCATATCTTATCTAGTAGGATGCTAGCTTCAAGACAAGCCATTCTCAAATTATTATTCTTTCTCACTGCTAATTTTAAATGCTCCTTAATTTTATTATGCCAAAAACTGCAAACCAGATTCAGAAAATTGCCTAATCAAAATATGCACCACCTAAAGGAAAAGCAAAGGTCATCACCTGCAGATCAGTATATATTAATTCCATGTGGATAGCCCCTTGAATCTCCCTTGAAAAGCAACAGCTTATGAATCAAATTATATTTTCTGTAAACTGGGTTGCCATTTTTAGTGAGGGCAGGATGTTATCCATGACAAGTCTTTCTTTTTTGTCAGAAATGGGATTCTATTGAAAGTATTAGGATAACAATAGCAAACAGCAAGACTCGTTTAATCATCATCATCATTCTCTTTCGGCTTTTCCCGTTAGGGGTCGCCACAGCGGATCATCTCTTTCCATTTCTTCCTATCCTCTGCATCTTGCTCTGTCACACCAACCGCCTGCATGTCCTCTCTCACCACGTCCATAAACCTTATCTTAGGCCTTCCTCTATTCCTCTTACCTGGCAGCTCCATCCTTAGCATCTTTTTCCCAATATACCCATCATCCCTCCTCAGCACATGTCCAAACCAACGCAATCTCGTCTCTCTTGCTTTGTCTCCAAACTGTCCAACATGAGCTGACCCTCTAATATACCGATTCCTAATCCTATCCATCCTAGTCACACCGATTGCAAATCTTAACATCTTTAACTCTGCCACATCCAGCTCTGACTCCTGCCTTTTTGTCAATGCCACTGTCTCCAACCCATATAACATAGCTGGTCTCACTACACTCTTGTAGACCTTCCTTTCACTCTTACGGATACCCGCCTGTCACAAATCACTCCTGACACTCTTCTCCACCCATTCCACCCTGCCTGTACTCTCTTCTTCACCTCTCTTCCACATTCACCATTACTCTGAACTGTTGATCCCAAGTACTTAAACTCATCCACCTTTACCAACTCTACTCCCTGCATCCTCACCATTCCTCTACCCTCCCTCTCATTTACACACATATATTCTGTCTTAGCCCTGCTGACCTCATTCCTCTGCTCTCTAGAGCATATCTCCACCTCTCCAGAGTCTCCTCAACCTGATTCCTACTCTCACTACAGATCACAATGTCATCTGCAAACATCATAGTCCACGGGCCTCCTGTCTGATCTCATCTGTCAACCTGTCCATCACCACTGCAAATAAGAAAGGACTCAGAGCTGATCCTTGATGTAATCCCACCTCCACCTTAAACGGATCTGTCACTCCCACTGCAGTCCTCACCACTGTCACACTACCCTCGTACATATCCTGTACCACTTTCTCTGCCACTCCCGACTTCCTCATACAGTACCACAACTCTTCTCTAGGCACCCTGTCATATGCTTTCTCCAAGTCTACAAAGACACAGTGCAACTCCTTCTGACCTTCTCTGTATTTCTCCATCAACACTCTCAGAGCAAACATTGCATCTGTAGTGCTCTTTCCTGGCATGAAACCATACTGCTGATCACTAATCATCACCTCCCTTCTTAACCTTGCTTCCACTACTCTTTCCCATAACTTCAAGCTGTGACTAATCAGTTTTATCCCTCTGTAGTTACTGCAGCTCTGCACATCACCCTTATTCTTAAAGATAGGCACCAAAACACTTTTTCTCCACTCCTCAGGCATCCTCTGACTTTCCAAAATTTCATTAAACAATCTAGTTAGAAATTCCACTGCCATTTCTCCTAAGCACCTCCATGCTTCCATTGGTATGTCATCTGGGCCAACAGCCTTTCCATTCTTCATCCTCTTCATAGCTGCCCTTACTTCCTCCTTGCTAATCTGTTTCACTTCCTGATTCACTATCCCCACATCATCCAACCTTCTCTCTCTCATTCTCTTCATTCATCAGCCTCTCAAAATACTCTTTCCATCTACTCAACACACTCTCCTCTCTTGTGAGTACCTTTCCCTCACTATCCTTTATCACCCTTACATGCTGCACATCTTTCCCAGCTCTGTCCCTCTGTCTAGCTAATCGGTACAGGTCCTTTTCTCCCTCTTTAGTGTCCAATCTCTCGTACAACTCTCCATATGCCCTATCCTTAGCTTTTGCCACCTCTCTCTTTGCCATGCGCCTCATCTCCTTATACTCATGTCTACTTTCTTCATCTCTTTGACAATACCACTTCTTCTTCGCCAGCCTCTTCCTCTGTATACTCTCCTGTACTTCCTCATTCCACCACCAGGTCTCCTTGTCCTCCTTCCTCTGTCCAGATGTCACACCAAGCACCTTTCTAGCAGTCACCCTTACTAGTTCTGCTGTAGTTACCCAGCTATTCGGTAACTCTCCACTGCCTCCCAGTGCCTGTCTTAACTCTTCCCTAAACTCCACTTCACAATCACCCTTTTTTAACTTCCACCATTTAATCCTTGGCACAGCTTTCACATTCCTCCTCCTCTTCTTGATCACCAACGTCATTCTACATACCACCAATCTATGCTGCTTAACTACACTTTCCCCTGCCACCACTTTACAGTCTCCAATCTCCTTAAGACTGGCCCTCCTACATAGTATATAATCAACTTGTGAGCATCTTCCTCCACTCTTGTACGTCACCCTATGCTCCACCCTCTTCTTAAAAATTCACCACAGCCATGTCCATCCTTTTCGCAAAATCCACAATCATCTGACCTTCTGCATTCCTCTCCTTAACACCATACCTACCCATCACTTCCTCATCCCCTCTGTTCACTTCACCAACATGCCCATTAAAGTCCGCTCCAATCACTAGTCTCTCACCCTTGGGTACACTCACCACAACTTCATCCAACTCACTCCAAAATTTCTCTTCTCTTCCATCGCACACCCAACTTGAGGAGCATATGCACTAACAACATTCATCATTACACCATCAATTTCGAGCTTCATAAACATCACTCGGTCAGACACTCTCTTCACGCCTAAAGCACTCTTGGCATATTGTTCCTTTAGTATAACCCCTACCCCATTTCTCCTGCCATCCACACCATGATAAAACAATTTGAACCCGTTTCTTAAACACCTGGCCTTACTTCCCTTCCATCTGGTCTCTTGCACACACAATATATCAACCTTCCTTCTCTCCATCATATCAGCTAGCTCTCTTCCTATACCAGTCATACTGCCAACATTCAAAGTTCCTACCCTCACTGCTACACTCCTAACCTTCCTCCTATCTTCCTGCCTTCGGGCACGCCTTCGCCCTCCTCTTCTCCTTCGGCCAACAGTAGCCCAATTTCCGCCAGCACCGACTCGTTTAATATACTAGTTTAATATAGATAGATGGATAGATAGCTACAGATAGATATAGCTATAGATATGGACAAGGGAGGGTGTGAGATTGTGCTACCTGAGAATGTTTCCCTACACTGTTACTGCAATTTCAGTTAGTGTATATAAATAACAGAGATTTGAGGGACAGACTGGGAGAGCAGCAAGCTGACGCAGCAACCCAGCCTTTAAAATGCTTTGATATCATCACAGTAAGTTTTGTCATTCATTGTTATTATTATTATTATTATTATTACTACTACTAGTAATATTAATCACACATTATTTCCTAATTACAAGAGTCAATGTTATAAAAATGATCTGGTAGAAATGGCTGTTGAGAGTGATACCATCCCACTCTGCATATTCCACAAAGGGGTGTACCCCACGTCTTCATCCCCGGGTAAGCAATGACTAGGCAGAAGTTATCCCTAGAGCTTTGTGATCCTTTTAGTGTTCTTGAACCATCTCTTAATTGGTGGAGACAATCAGGCACTTGGAATTAATTCCATACCCAACTTTGACAATATCGTCACATCTGAGCATAGAATAATGTTCCTTAAGGATGATGAGGCACATTTCTATGCACCTAAATACATTTTATTGAAGGTGCACTTATTGTGAAGAAGATACAAGCAGATGTTTACATCATGAAGTCTTGTTACCGTCAAGGCCTTAACAGATACTGACTAGAGATGATTTCTACTTTCCTAGAAGATGCAAATAATAGCCACTATTTAAAAATGTGAAAACACTGAAACAAATAATAGGGTATTTTTTAAATAAGTACGAAGTGCCTTTTTTCATAAACAGAGACGAAATAGCTTATTTTATTCAAATGAGCTTGAAGTAACATTTTATTTTGTGAAGAGCTCAATCCGAATAATAAAATAATGGCAGCATTCTTTATTTATTTATTTTATTTTATTTAACATTTGTTGACCGTGAATGTCCGACTAGGTTCCACAGAGCCTGTTTTCAGCGGAGGCCCGGGGAGAAATGCTCCAGATGCATGTCTTTGGAATGAAATTATTATTTTATAAGTCGAACTCTCCTGCTAGCAGTGTTTCTTGCCTAAGTAAGAAAAAGACTGGTGAGTTAGTAGCTCACTTTTAGTTACAGCAGGAAATTTTGTATGAGCCTTCTATGTGATATTTAACAGGAAGCAACAAGTCTAGCCTTATGCAAGCATGATGACCTTATGATTTGTACCTGAATGTATTTCAAGAGAATGTTTTAGGCCAGGTGAGAAACACAGGCAAGTCTCTGGTGGCTCAGACATTATTACTGATATTATTATTATTATTACTTGTATTAACTTTACTTGCTTCAGACTGATAACGGACTTTATTGAACTACACTAGCAGTGCATTCTGTGCACTAGTATCAGTTTTCTAGTTACATTAAGTACTAGATCATTTGCATGTAGTATCTCTTGAAAATCCTTGGAGTTCAATGTGACATCATTAATAAGAAAGAAAATAGAGCTGAAGGCTGAGATCTTGAGATCTACGGTGCAACAGATATCAACGCTAAAAGATCTGAGAAAAATAGGACCAGTGTACATACTACAGACATGTCAAACTCCAAGTTGCTTATGAACAAGGTTAGAGTCAGTCGATTACATGACTACTGTTTGTTCAACTGTCATTACTCTGAATGACTATTGCTGAAATATCACTGAAAGTCATATTCAGCTTTTATTGAGGTTGCCCCTTTTCCTCACATCTGTGTGGGTTACTTCATAAAAATCAAATATAAGGGCATCTAACCACTATGGAGTGTTCAGGGGGGTGCGACTGCAAAAAAAAAATGTTTATCTTCATTCAGTGTAAGAACATTTACTGATATTACCAATTGTGTGTCAAAATAACTCTCAACCAAGCAAGGGTTCATTTGGACAACCTAATCAAAACTTCTTTATAATTAATAATGGGACAGTTTACCTTACTGAAGCCTCTGTTTCTAAAAAGGCGTCAGTTATCTGATTTAGATCATTCAGTATAATCATGAAACCTAGCTGAAAACAGCTTTGAGGACCATACTTTGGCATATTCTAGCACTCAAGTATACAATGGGGTTTCAGTGACATCTGCACATCACTTAATCTGAGATACAGAGTGGGATGGTGTCACTATTAGCAGCCCATTCTGCCATACCATTATTGAAATTTGGTGTACTGTAACTAGGAATATAAAGGTGCATTGTGGTTGATAAGCTTCCATAGTGGACACTGATAGCCTTCTTTGACCTAGCAGGACTATTTCAGGTCAGAATAAATGAAGCTGTACTAAATTGTTTAATAATTGAGGGAACCAATATTTTAATAAATAAATGGTGCAATTCCCCTTGAGCACAAAGACCCAGTTCAACAGTTTTGACTGAAGGGCCATGACAAGTCTTTGTAAGATAAACATTTAAGTTCTCTTATGTCCATCTCCCCATAACTACAAATCCCTGTCTTCTTTTGGTCTAATTGTACCTCCAAACCCCCAACATCTGAAGATATCAGTAGGAAGATACAAGGGCCAGAGATCATGGCTGCAATTCAGTGAGAAACAGAGCAATATTTTGAAATACTCTAGTATCTCTCATTGAATAGAATTCACAGTGTGCACCTATCTGCTAAGACACTCCCTTAGATGCTTCTGTGGGAGTGATCCTCAGCTGTGGGTGGAATGGGGGTCAAGGGGTCAAATCCTAAATGGTAATTCACAGATATCTTAGCCTGCATAGCCAGAAGGGCCTTTCCAACTGACATTTCTCTTACTGTTCTGGAAGTGCAGAAATAAGAGGAGGTCATCCATATGCCCAACTCCAAAGGGAAGGGACATATATTATAGATAAATAAATTGTCATTGTCTTCAAGGCAAAACTGTTGTTGTTGTTGTGTCTTTCGGCTTTTCCTGGTTAGGGGTCGCCACAGTAGAACTCCGGTCTGCTAATGATTGGCAGTAGATTTTTACGTGCACTATTAGCTAATTTGAAGCATTTTCATCTTTACAATAAAGCAGTACTGATGTTTTGAAAGCAAATAAAATGAATGATCTGTTACTCCTAAAATCATAAAAATTATTTGCATTCATGTAAATAAATGGACAAACTGACTTGAAAAGATAACTTAATAGACAATATAGTAGAAACAGATAATGTAAGAGAAATAAAAACAATAAACAGCCAAGCAAACAAATAAATAGAAACTTGTAAAGGATGACATATGAAACATCTAACAGCATACCATTTAACAGATATAAATTTGTGCACAGCGCCAGACTCAAGTGAGTAGTCAGACAATTTTTACTAATTATATGGACATGTTAGGTAATGTTAAATATTTAATTCCAATTAACATATGATTGAGAAGCACAATAAGGGAATAAATGGTAGAGTTAATAAAGTACTCCAATGATGTAGTAATGAAGTAAATCAAAGACATTAAATGCTTGAAGGTGAGCCAACCCTTGTCAAGTATGGCAGCGTACATATTTTTATTTCACTGCTGAGTTCTTTAAAATATTAATTTATTGTGTCCATAAATAAGATAGAAGCATGGAAAGCATATGGAGATTTTCAACCGATATCTAAAGAGTCATATAGGAGATAGGGGGTTTATATGGTGCTGCTCAGCAAGATAGGTTATTCCTCCACATGTGTGTCTGTAGAAAATGTAATCATGTGATACAATAATAGGAAATGGCAACAATTAGACAAACAAGGTTTGACTGATATATCCAGCAGCTAAATCAAACTAAATCAGTAAGGGTATCTTTGGATTGAGAGAACACTCCCTGAAAAAAGGAGATGGCATGGCAAGATATGTTACTTAAGAAGCAGTTTCTGCAACCACCAACACATTTTGATCAAGAAGGCAAAAAGTTCCATTTCAGAAGCACTCTAGTTTATCCAGTACTACAGCATCTAGTGACCCAGTGAGATCTGATTTTAAAGCCACAAGATGACACTACCAGGGCTGCTAGATCTGAATGGCACCAGAAAGTAGTTTGATCACATATAAGTCAAGTCAATGTTGTTGGGAGATAATTCATAGGGGACTTTGACTCTCCTGATAGGTATGGTTGGCTGCAGGAGGACTACATAAACAGTACCACTGCCAGTAATAGGAAAGTCCTTAACTTGCAGAAAGGACTCAGTCATGAAAAGCTGTGCAGCCAGAGAAGCATATGGCTTTTGGAATAATCCTGGCCTTGTTCATTTTTTTATTCTCAGCCATAGATTTGTACTGAAATACTGGATTTGTTTTAACAGTAGGCAAACATTTTTGTTCTTTTTTGTTTGTATTTATGTTGTGATATATGGCTGATGACATTCAACATCCCTTACAGAGTGGCCAGAAGTGCTGCTATGAAAAGATTGCACATGACTGATTCTGCAGGCTTCAGCCTGAGCAGCTAAGTGCTCTGGATTTTGTGGAATTTTCTGCATTTAACGTTGACCTACCCCAGTGTTCTGCTGTTCCACATTGAACAGTGCTGTCTCTGCTTTGCGATTTTTGATTGGCTCATATAACACAATTACAGCCAATCAGAATTGTGGTATACAAGCCAATCAAGTCAATTTTCCTAAGGTAAATGGAGCTAAAGATGCAGATAGTTCAGCCAACCCCGTTCCACTACTAGTTTCCACACCACTGCAATATCTTCCAAAAATGGTATTGCAGGACACAGAGTGAGAGCGATCATCATTTTTATTTCAAAGAGGGACATTATGGCTTTATGGTTTCCTCATCCAGACCTGAGGATTCAATTGACTGTGCTGTAGATACCTCTCAGCATTACAGACTTTTGCAGAATGTCCACATTTTTGCCATGGTACTCATAAAATTTTGTTTTTATGGTAAATCGCTGGCAAAGCATTGAGAATTGAAGTCAGAAAATAATGACAGACACTTGGATTTCAGACTTCATTCCCTTCAGAAAAGGCATGCTAACATAAAACTTGTTATCCTATCAACTTTCTATGCTTGTAAAAGCAATATTTAAATTTGTCTCTATTTTTGGGCCTTTGACCCCCCCCCCCATTATTTATGGCTTTGTCCAGATTTTTTGTTTTAAGAGGTTGAGAGGTCTATGTGGATAGAGGACTACCAGTTGGAGACAGTGTCAGATACTGGACAACTACTGTAATGCATCAGGGTTCAGTGCTGGTATACTACAAAGGCTGAGATTTGCTTTGTCACTTAAATTGGGAGTGGGTCAGTCATGGTAGTGCTATTGCTGGGTGCTGACTGCCTCTGGGAGCTATAAATTTAGATTTTTAGTTTCTGTTTGATTGTCTGTTATAGAAGGGTTGTGTGCTTGTATTTTCAGATGCAGCTGTTTTGTTCCACTAAGTGGTGAGAGATAAGTGGCTTAGACAGGAGTAGGGCTTATCTGTAAAAGTTAAAGTGTCAGGGTTTGGTTATTTCTTTTTTATTCACTTTACTTTTCTTATTTTATTTATGTATTGACCAGTTCCTTATTTTGACTCCAGTTTTACATCTGTCGCTTTTAATCCTTTCCAAAACTGCTGACTTTTTTAGAATATTGGGAATTACACTTAATGACAAACTAGAATTATAAACTTTTGTTATTCAAGAAAATGTATATATACATTCTCTTATTCTGTCAATGACTCAAGGTGATAGTAGAAATATTTTAAGTGCTCCTTATTAATTCTAGATTTGTCCGTGATTCTGCTCAGATTTCTCAAGGCTTCATGGAAGTGGTGTGTTTTTGTGCAGTGCAAAAAAAAAAGTGTTCCACATTTTGATTGTTTGTCACACATTGCTAGGGTCTGTGTTCCACAGTGGCCTCTTAAGAGGTCGAGACCTATAGCTTCAGTTGAAAATGACTCCAACGTTATAGTGCACCCTGGAACTTTTATGACAGTACTTGAGGTTCATAAATCTGAACATTCATTATATACATGGTCATTATGTCCACATTCACTTTTATACAAACGTTTCAGATTGGTAATAGTACTTAATTTTGTTCTGGTATACACCATAATTATTGCAAGCAGATTTGTATAGCAAAAATAGATGGGAGTGCACTACTTCGGGTGAATGTAGTCCTCACTCCTAGGGTACTTTAAATGATTTTCATATGTAAGTCACAAATAGATGAACATTAACTCTTTCTTCAAGACTATTTTTCCAGCTGTGTGTGTGTGTGTGTGTGTGTGTGTGTGTGTGTGTGTGTGTGTGTGTGTGTTTATATTTATCCATCTCTCTCTCTCTCTCTCTCTATATATATATATATATATATATATATATATATATATATATATATATATATAGCACACATGTAAGATTAATATCACATCCTTTGATTGTTTTAGGCTCTATGTTTTAGATTCAATTTATGCAAAAAAAAAACAACTTTTTTTTACTATAGCTACACTTAACTTTCATCATATAGTGTGATTGTTATATATGTTACATGGGTCTACTTTGTTTGGTCAAAAACACATTTGGTCAAAACTGACTTCACTAATCACATGACTGAAAGCTCACTTCACTGTAAACTCATTTGGTCAAAACTCATTTTGTCGAAAGTTAGATATGGCCTTTATCCTACTGTAGTGCGATCTTGGAGTTAGAATATAAAGTAAGGGGGGTATCATGAAAACCCTCACAAACATGCAAAGAAAAAAATACACAATTACACATTTGACTTTAAACCTGGTAGGATTTCACTTTTAAAACACTCCCAATAGAAATGTGTTCATTGAGCCCGAGAAATATATAAGCATTGAATTTAAGTTGCCACAACAACTCGCGTTGTTCTAATAAATCTTCCCATGGTCCTCCACTGGGATTAACCACCACACTATCCAGACCAAAAAATAAAAAAAATGATGGTTTGGATAGTTGGGAATAGGTTTTGCTTGGGAGCTGTTCATATTATGTTTCCTAATATAGAATGAATGTTCACAACAAAAGATGTATTTGAAAAAACACTAAGCTTAATATGATGTTTTTTTAAGGAAATTAGCAATTATTTCATATGCGGATGTGTCAAGTCATGTGATTTAATTTAATTCAATTTATGTGTATTTAAAGAAGTTTTTAACCAGTTGGTGTCATTACTCTGAAGAAGTCTTGTTAAAATATTGACGAAAGCGCTCAGTTTTAATAAACTATTATGCTTACCTTATGAACAGTGCCATATAGAGTTCAGATGACTAAAAAAATCATTAATTTGTACGTGGTGACACCACTTTGTCAATCACATAAAAATGGATCATCCTCTTTGTAGTGCATACCCATGCCATGACTGAAACATGGTTTAATTCTATTCAGTTTCTTGAATAAATTCAGATAGTTGGCTATGCAAATGACAGACCTGTAGAACTAAGAGCATAGAAACTCTGAATTCCAGTCAGCATATAAAACCACCCCTTATCAGCTGACAACTATCATGTGAATCTGACAGAGAAAGTTTCTTTTGGCACTGTACATCTAAGTGACCTAATTTTTACTTATCATCACCTTTAATATGAACTCTAACTTCTGCCTATTTCCATTGACTAGAAGAATAAGTGTGGGCTTTCAAAAACTTTACTCCTGTAAGCCCTTAATATTAATCAGTTTAGTCCATCAAAGTCTGATACTGTTATTATTGATAAAAGCAAGACAAACAGCAAAAGCATATGGAGCCCATACGTGCGGAGGACATCTAGACTGAGATTCTCAGTACTACTATGCCACATTGCCACATTTCTCTTTCATTACCATTTAAATTATAGCTTCCCAACTGTTTAGATTACTCTGATCATTTTTATTAATCACAATATTTGCTTAAGTCAATAAACAACATATACTGCCAGTACAAAGCATCACTGAAAATGCATGAACATAGCCAAGAAAAATGCCTGCAAAAGGCCTCACACCATTTGACTATGTCTCTGTAGATTGTATATTCATTGCCGATGCATGGAAGACCAGATGTTTGTAAGTTTTATCTACACAGCATGATCCTGGTTTAATATGCCAATAATTATATTGCAGAGCAGAATTAATAGGCTACTGTGCTTTAGAGGTGTTTTTCTTTCAATGAAATATTAAATCAATGCAATATGTTCCTACGTTGGTGGCAGCTTATAAAATAAAACCTTGTTTCATCCTTAAAAATAGGATACAAACTGAGTAGAACTAACCAAAACAATAAAAATCTAATCATTTTAGAGACTAAAGGATACATAGATTTGTTTCTATACTATCAGGTATTGTAAGTGAGTCATGTGAGGTTAAAATTAGGGATGTCTGGACAGTGACATTTAAGCAAGAAATGTTATATTTTATCATAAATGTATAGTAAAATTCTCAATGGACAATTGCCATTTTGGTGTGCAACTGAGAACATGAGAATGATTCATGCTTCAGTAGTATCCAACACAATCAGAAACCTATGCATTACTCTGAATTTAGTAAAAGTGTCTGAGCATAAAGCAAACTTAATAGGTTCATAGGAGGTTACTAGGCTATTGGCCCTAGGGCCTTTATAAGCCTTGCCATGTTATACTCTTGTTCCATTACTGACCAAGTTGTATGGTCTATATTTGCAGTGTGAGTCTATGATTAGCACTGACTGTCCTTATCCAAGAGGGACATAGGTGACACCCCCAGGGTAAATTTATGGTCTCCCATCCAGTTGTCTAAGTTACGCTTAAATAGGGTCATTGAGGAGCTCTGTTTTAGGTGAATAGGGAGATTGTTCCAGATGAGTGGAAATCTCTGGGAGACATATCTGTCTGTCCTGCATGCCCTGTTAATGCCGCAGGCTAGGTTAAGATTCCTAGAGTGAGTGAATCTTGTCCCATTTGACATGCGGATGTGCAGCATTTCCATTATGGCAGGGTCCAAGACTGCTCTGTAGGCCAGGCATAAGTCACCTCTCAGCAGCCTATAAGATGCAGATTACAGTGACAGGGCCTTCAGTCTGTCCATGTAGGTCATACAGAGACATTTCATACCTATTGTATGTGTTGCTTTTTATCATGCTTTAGGAAGAAAGTTGAAGTATATGATGAAATACTATGAAAGAATCTCCCATAAAACTATTTTGTGATATAAAGCTAAGACTTTACAACAACATTACATAATTTTAACTTTGAATGACAACTAGTGTGGTTTAGCCATACAGATACTAATTGTAGGATAGCTAAAATCGAATTCAATGAACATCCTAGGGTGGAGATAGTAATTACTTTTCTTTGAAAGCACACCTCCTGAGTATTCATATCAAATGGTAATGAATCTGTACTTTGTTTCAAACAATCTTTCAAAATGCTTGTGAAACTTAATTGCAGAAATAAAAAGTAATAGTTAAAGAATAGATCAAGAAAAGGGAGGGAGAAAAAACACTGTGAAAAAGAATGTGAATGTGAAGAAACATCATTTAATGGCATTTATTGCGCTATGAAGTTAACTTTATACCGACAGCTCCAGCTGTTTTCTTTATGGCATCTGTTAAGGTTTTGTTACCACAGTTACTTCTACATTTCTCACAGGTGAGTGCAGAATAAGAACAATATGTCTTTGAACACATTCATTTATAATTTAGTATGCATGATTCCAATGAGAATAACTTATGTTAAGAAATAATTTTGTAATACAAAATTCTTTTGTGAATTTTCATAATGGAAAAAAATAAGTATGATATCTTATTTAACAGAGCATTAAGCTTTCTTCAAAAATGTAATAATGGATTTTAGAAAAGTGAGAAAAAATCAATTAAACTGAAATTACTTATTTAATGCAGTTTTAGTAGCATAACAATGAATGTTCAATATAATGACTTTGCTAAGCTTATAATTATTATTGTTTTTTTTAATTTAATAATCAATTCATTATTAAATTGTTGCATTACATTATTCTTCAGCTTTAATGGGCTTGCAGTCTTCTTAGATTAAATAATGTATGCTTAAATCTATGTGATGACACCTTAGTGACTTTTCAAACACGTGTAAATGGAGTAATGGCCTTGATGTAGTAATTGCTTTTTTAATGTTGTACTTGAGCCATTGTACAGATGTTTTGTATGAATGGATATTTGTAATAGTTATGCACTTTGATACATAAATTTGACATTTACTTATGATGCCATCTTTTATATATTCCTGGTAATACAAAAATCACAAAGGTCTTAAAGGAAACATGTCTGCTTCATCCAGTGCTAGTGTTGGTGATATGTAACTACAAAAATGTTTGCTGCCTAGTTAGTAGCTGTACAAAATGACATAAGGTGGAATTAAATTTTTCACCCATGAAATTCCAGACCTGATTACTTGCAATAATGAAGATCTGTAATCATCCATTTTAACTTTCCTCACACAGCCAGCTGTAAATGTAAGTATATGGGAAAACTTAAGTGCAGCCATTAGGGATTACATTATACAGATTCTATTCATGTATTTCTCTTGCTGAATGAATAATGTTTGAAATAAAATTTCTTACCACCTGTACTGTAAACAAACATCCATAAGAGTCTAACAATAAAAAAGGGAGTTTATAACTGCTAAACCTTTTCAGAATGCTTTTAATATACAAAGAACAATACATTGCGTGTTTGTATATATACTGCCTGCAGTGCACAAACAGGTACTGTCCTTCAATGACTGATTTAGTGAAATGTGATTCCACTGAAAAATAATATGCAACATTATATTTTGTGATGGAGATTATTATATGAATTAAATTCCTGCAAGGAATGTAATAACTAGCACATAATGAATAAAGAATGAAGAAATGCAACAGCAAGAACATAAATTTGCCTTGTTGGATGTATTTTATCATTGCAACTACATTTATTTATTTTTAAAATATACGATAAGGAGCTTCCATGCAGGGTAATGAATGGCTAGCAGATACTGTTATAATGTAATCCAGTTATACACTAGGATGTAAAGTGGGGAAAGAATAAATGAAAAACTGCTTTATCAAAGTGTTCAGAATTAAGGATTTAAATTCAGTATTTTTAATGCTCACCCCACATCTGTAATATCACATTTAACTCATTACAGCTTTGTGATGCCTCCAGGTGCTTCTGCAGTTACATCTTACTGACCCTTGTAAACAACTAGTATATCCTGTTAATATTTGCATTAATAACCTCAAAATCAAGTTACATAGCAACTATTGGAAGATTTCATCTTAAAGCTTATATGGTGTGCAGCACAACTACACTGATATTTGACCGCTGTCTAATGCTGCTTAAGAGGTATTAATGGTTGTTCATATACTATTTGTCGAGATCCCCTTAAATAAAACATCACATATTACAGTGGCATTTGATTATTAAACTTCATAAAACATCATAACTTTACTTCATTAATTCAGTTTATTAAACTCAACATGAAGCAACCTTATAAACATTCATCAGGACAGTGTATCCCCACAAACCTGCCTGAATAAGCAGCATCCTCACTACTGCTCACATGTTTTTACTAAAGCAGTGCCCTACTGCACACTTTCACCCCCAAAAGCTCCTTGCATCAACACCTAACACCAGAGGGGGAATGGAAAATGGACAAGCCTGCCCCTCTTCCTCACCCACCAGCCTGATTCAGGCTGTTCCCCATCACTTATTGTAGTACTTCCACTAAACCCAAAAATAACCTAGGTGTACATTAAACAGATCTAAACCAAATTAATTCAGGTGCACTCCATCCTTTGTGAGCCAAACTGGGTCCCTGTCATCAAAATCTCTATTTTCTATCAACTGAATACCCAAAGCAACCAGTCACCTCACCAACCCACAATTAACAAATTGCCGAGCCCATTCTAGAGCCATAAAACTAACAGCATTCCACCAATATAAACTAGATACTATCTCTGTCTACACAATGTACATACTTGTATATAACCTCTTCAAAGTAAGCAAATCCCCCCTTATCCGATATACCATCTGATGTTTTTGAATTATTCCCAAGTCTTTACCTACCTGCTGTAACACCAGCACTCGAGGAAGCTCCATCCATGACTGTATAAATGCAAACTCATCCATGAGCTGATTCTTCCTGAGATCTCTAACACCATGCCAACTGACTCTCCACCCAAATGAATACAAACCCAATTGATTGCCACTGGTCTTAACAGCAGCCCTCACCACTCTTTAAATATACGAATGACCTAGGATGATAATCTCCTTTCCAAAAAAAAAAATAAAAAAAAATAAAATAATAGCAATTCAACATCTGTAGCCAATTACCTAATTTAATACAAAAAAGACATTTGAAAACCAGTGACCCACCCTTTTAATGACCTCGACTAATCTGCCTTTCCTCGCTAAATCTGAAGCCCTTCATATGTGAAAGGAATGAATGAAAATCCTCTCTCACAGAAAAGCCATACAGTGAAAAGTCTTCCTCATCACATATATGAACTAATTACCCATAATCACCTTACCCCTTCTTGACCGGAAAACCAAGTTTTGAGGGCTACCTGCATGGGTCCACAGTAATTGCCTAGCCCAACCCACCGGATACAACCAGTCATTCCTATCTCTCCCAAGCACTATCTGTGTGCCCTTCCCTACCTGATCCATTTTATACTTATGCATCCAGATAAGCATTGCCACAGAAAATATCATGATGTCCCCCCAAAACAGTGACCCTATTAACTCTGACACCCTATATGCTCCATAATACATACACAAGCTCAAGGTCACCCACAAAGCATAATCACCTGAATCACCAGCCACTAAAGCTAGGACTCACAATAAAACTTTCAAAACCTGTCTTTTCAATGACTGTTGCTTATCCTTATTTATGCCAACCACTCTACCCCATCCCTTCAACATATGCCCAACTGTCCAGGACTTAGTGAAGTCATGCAACACTGATAGTTGAGAAAATATACTGATTGCAGTTAGGTATACCTTAACTGACTGCACAACCTTCATGTGCAACTAAGCCCAGGTCAAGAATTGGATTGATAGTTCTTCCAACCAAACTCCCTCCTCCTCAGGCAGCTGTAAAATAAACCTAACAAAATCATATAATGCCCTACCATATGCCCTCTTGGTAGGCACTGCCCATGACTGCTGCATCAACCATCTGGTCACATCAGCCTAATTTGCCATACTTCATCTGGCACTGCCCTCAGTTCACCTGCTGCCCTTGGAGATATCTGCTGAAACCTGGAAAACTGAAAGCGAGACAAATTGTCAGCAATCCCATTCCTAGCACCTGCTACATGCACACCTTTTAAAGAAAAATTAATCATCAAGCTCTCCAAAACCAAATTACATAACACTAACAATAACTGTTCAGACTTTGCTGTCTTCACCTGAAAAATACACACCACTGCAATAGCGCCCGAATGAAAAATAACCCTCTTTCCCCTCAACTGCAGCCACCAAATCATGGATGCCACCCAAATTGGCATTACATCTAAGAAGACAACATCCTTCTTCTACTCCTCCTTCCACTCTGCCTGCCAACGAGCTGCAAACTATCCCTCCCAAGAAAAAATGCTTCCATTCCAATACTCCCAGCTGCATCTGTAAACAATTTCAATTCTCCTTGACCAACCTAATCTGTTTGCGCAAAGGAAACTTCATTAAACTGCTAACAGGTTAACTTTGCTGATGCCAACTTACCAGTCCTTACCCAATGATGTTTGCTTTCTTCCTTTTTAACAAAAAGGCCACAGACCTATAGAAAGTATGACCCAGATGAACTGCCCAACATGCAAAATTCAAAGGCTCTAAAAGCTCCATGACAGCCTTCACCTGCACCTTGTCTTTGGACTTCACCTATTCATTCTTCTCCTTCAAACATGTTATCTTCTCCCAGTTGACAAAACAATCCATGTTCTGTGTCTACTAACAAGCTCAAGAAATTCAATGCCTTAACTGAGCCTTCCATCTTCTGCCTAGACAATGGGACCCCCAGTTCTTCATACATCCTCAAAAATTCCTACATACCTTCCAATGTTCTCCCCAACCCTTCACCTATTATTAGGAAATCATCTAGGTAATGATTACTGCCTGAGTGCCCATGTGCTGCTGCCAAATCCAATGCAGTGCTATGCTAAACTTCTCAAAATTAATGCAGGCTACCAAGCATCCCATTGGCATAGCCTTGTCAAAATAGAACTTGTTTGCAACCACCATGCCACTATTCCTCCCATACAGTCAGAAGCCGAAACATGGATTCAATATCCACCTTCACCAGTCACGGATTAAACACCCAAATAACCTGCACTACATCATCCAAGGATGCAAAACTCAACTTGACATCCTCTACTGAAATAAAATCATTAATGGAGTTTCCGTCAGGGTAAGATAAATTGTGAATCAACCAAAATTCACCTGCCACCTTCTTAGGATCAAAACCTAATGGCAAGAACTTAAAATTGCCAAAGGTAGGGGCATTAAAAGAGCCCAGTAGCCTACAAGCCTGCCATTCTACTCCACCAACCCTTCGAAAATATTGTCCTTCTCCCACACTGATCGCAAGTTCTTATAGACTACTCCATCCCTTCCCACCTTTGATTTAATAGAAACTCCCCAAGAAAACCCATTGATTAATTCTTCCACAAATGCCAGATCAGGAAATTGCTGGATCGTGAGTTGCAATACCTGTACCTTAATGGGAGAATGCATCCCCCCAGGTCTTCCCATTGTCCCAAAAAGGACCCCCCTCTCTGCCCAGGAAAATTCCCTCTACCTCACAAACTTTGGAATCCCTGAAAAGAAGACAGTAACCCAGTCATCTCAGCAGAAAATGGCATTTGGCTGACTGTATTACCTTTCTCCTGACCAAATTGCACCTCTGGATGTATTCCTGCACACTTTGAACAAGTGTGAAGGAACCCACACACTACCCATGAGCATCTCCCCGCATTAAAGGCCCACCACATCCCTACTCCTTCCCCTCCTTCCTTACCCCTTCTAATAGCGCTAAAGTTATCCATTATAGTGGTCAGCCATATGTCAAGGTGCCTAACCTCCCAACATAGGAACTGATCAACTGCTTTACACTTATAAAACTTCTGATTGTACCATAGCCAAGCATTACCTACTCATAGATATTGCACCTCTTGGATTTTGAGAAAATACACCAAGACTGGAAGGGACAAGCAACTGTCTTTCTTCAACCAAACCGCCATATAATACAAAAAGCCCAACACCCAATTTTTACAGGTTCTACCTACCCTCCTTTGCCCCAAGGCTGCTAAAGCTGCCAGAAGATTTTTACTATTGGCAGTTTCCAACTCTATCAAATGCTAAACCCCTTCAACATCAAATAATTCAAAGATATCAAAGTAGTCCCCCTTCTAGATTTTTTTCATTAAGTGAGGAAGGTATGTGAGGGGTCAAAAAGACTGCCCCACTCCCCTGCCCCAGAGCCTGTGTAGATAACCAAGCCCCAGGCCAAAACCCAAAATCTGAACCACTTTCCTCCACTTGTGACTCCCTCACAAATAAGGACGATGCCATGACCAAACCTACACTGGCATCTCTGATGAACATCTCACCTGAAACCTCCCCACACTCACTAAGCCTCTGCAGTCCCTCTTGCAGATTCACCAGACTCCTGAAGTGACCCATCACCACCTATACTCAAACTACTCCTCAACCGCACTAAGTCTGCCATGCCTACTGGAACTCCAAACACCACTTCATTACTTGCAGGTGCATGCACCACTCCAATGCCTGGAGCCTCCACTGTGGCAGCATCTCTTGACTGCCGTGCTTGCTTCCTTCAGGCCACTGGCTTGCTGTTTTTCACCTGCTTTCTCCTCTTCTGACTGTACTCATCAGGTTCTTCATTCACTGGAGCTTCTCCATTAGGCAAATCTCGAAACAGTTCTTCAGCGTGTGAAACAATGACCGCCCATTTCTGTTGCAAACTCTGCACTTCGGTCATTTTCAAGAGAAATTCAACAATAAGACTCTAGGAAAAAATATTAATACTCTGCAAGGTTGGACACTGGAACTAACACCACCAGCGTACCCCTTACCAAAGTCCCCAGTGTCTGCATCCCTCTTTCCCTCTTTTTCTTTTATGTGACCATCTGTACTTCCACACATCCTAGCTCTCAAACATACCTCCGTAAAAAGAATGTTCCTCACTCCCAAGCCAGAAAAAAGTTTGTGTCTATCAGCACAGCTAGCTTCCCTTCTGAGCTACATTAACTCTAATCACTTGACCCACGACCCACGAGCAAAACAAGCATTACACCACCTTGTGTCTGTAAAGTAACACCTAGACCTTAACATCAGCTTTCTTTGTCTTCTGTCTGATTATATATTTTTCCCCCACCCCTGAACCCAACCTATCAGTGGACCACATCCCCACTACATCATGAGACTCCCAGCTGTCCCTGGCAGTGGGCCTGTGTTCACAGTATTCTTGAGAAAAGGTATTGTGAAGGATGTATTCCTAAAGTAGGTAAGAGTAACATTAAAGTTATCTTAAACATAAAGTTTTCTAATCACTGCAATAAGTGATGAGAACTTTCCACTCCCAATCCCTACAGTATTTTGATGCATTAAACATCATTACCAGAGTCACCAGTGTGGGGGCAAAGCCCAAAACAGGGACAGATTCTAACTGCCAGTGCCATCAACTGAGTGATTTGTTTCACTGCACATCACCATTCTGTGACTCAAGACCACTGAGATTCACCAGGCCACAAAACTAATGAGGTACTAAACAAAATATGATGTAAGATCTGTACTTTTGAGTGCTATACCACAAGCACTGCACAATGCATGAAGGTAACGTTCCTCACCTAGCTAACTGAAAGCTGACAGCTAACCATACTCCTTTCTCTAATGGCTAAAGCCACACAGTGCATGCACAGCAGCGACCATTACTCTGCCCAGTCCAGAGCATGCAAAAAGTCATTTGCAGCTTAATCACCATGAACAAAACTGCCTACCATCACCAATGAACCCTATGGTGGGGGGGGATGTAGGAAATCAGCCACGGAGCTCCAAAAGAAAGCAGCTATTTAAATTACTCACCAATGCTGCAGCTGAACACGCGACCCCAATAACTTAAGCTGTGACTCGTCCACCAACTCACTAACACTTCCAGCAAACAGAATGTCTAACCTTGCACCTAAGTTCTCACTGGGCCTAAAGACCCCCACCATTACTCTTCTTTCAGCTATTGTGTCATGCTTTTTTTTTTTTATCGAAACCAAGCTGAAACCAAACAGTGACCTACCCCTTCCTAACTAAATACACCCCCCACAACCATAATGTGTTCCCCCCACACATCTCTGTAACCATCAGAAAGAGAGGAAAAAAATGCACAGACCTGCCTATACCCAAGTTTCACACATCCCCAAATTCTCCACTTCCTCCTGATGCACAACTATTAATCTAAGGCCTACCTGACCACACCAGTACCTACAGGTTGTCTCAGATGTAAGTTTGCCTTGTAACAAGATCATGCATCAAACTGATCCCTTACCAAACTACCCACACATAAAACATCTAAGTCCCAGGGCCCTACACTTGCCTCACTTCTTCCTGACTTTCCCTTATTAAATTAACCCTTCATAGCCCAGGTTCAACTTAACCCTTCCCTTTCCTCCCTGCCTTAATATCCTTGCCCTATCCCCCATCACCATCCTAATCCCACACACACACACACACACACACACACACACACACACACACACACACACACACACACACACACTTTCTCTCTAGCTAAATCTTAAACATTGAAGATGTCCCTGGACAAATTGGTGTGTTCCCAAACCTCATCCATTTATATTTTCATAATGTTTATATGTTTCTAAATATCTCGATAACCAAGTAACAGAGGCATTACCGGTTAGGCTCATATGAAAATGCACAGATGGATGAACAAAAATGTTTTGGAAAGTGTGTGCAGCTTGAGTGGTTACTGAGATGTTGTAAACTTTTGCACAATTACTATTTACTATGCTTATTATGACTTACAAAATACAGCTGAAAACCTAGAATCTGAGTATTACCACTATAAAGATTTATTTGTGCTGAACAGTTTTCCATTTACCTTTGTTTAGTAACCTTTCTGACTCCAAAGATATGAACATTTGTTTAAATGTGTAAAAAAAATGCAGGATGCTATTACTGGGAGTTAAGAGTACAAACTTCCACATATTACTGAATTAACCATATGTGTGCATATGTACCTTACATAAGCATGCACACACAACCATACATGCGCATGCATGCACACACACACCAATGCTCATATGTGTGAAACCACACAAGCACACACACACACACACACACACACACACACACACACACACACTTACACTTGGACAGGCACAAAGAAAATATGAGAAATTTGAGGCAAAATCATTTATCATGCACTTGTATTTCTTCATAGGTCATAAAAGCACATTCTACGTTGGCAAAGTTGTTTGAATCTATCTACTAGAAATAAATCAACTGTAAAAGAAGGATATAAACAGTTTGTTTTAGACTGCCTTAAAAATAAACATAACAGGTAAAATGCACATTTCAATAAAAAGCCAAATCCTAGATTTAATTGTGTTTCAATTGTGGTTTATAAAGTAACAGGCTTAGCATGCTCTGCAGAATTTTATGGTCTTTAGTGTATTTTTCCGTGTGAAATAGACCAGAACTATAAATGCAGTATGCTTTGTTGCTCTGGCCTGTCTTTGGCAACATCATGTTACACATCTGGTAATGTTTCAAGCTCTGCATGTGTATTAATAGTACTGAAAAGCAGGTTTAATTTGTAAGACAAATCATTCTATTTATTACCATATTTAATTGAGGTTATATTATAGCTTCACTTATGGGGCATACAATGAGTATAAGTCCAGACTATTGTACAACATTGGGAAGGCTGCTACTTGCTGATTAGATATCATAGCTTTAACTACCCTTCTGCACATGGAGGAAAAGTAGGTGAAACTACTTCTGCACAATTACTGACTAGCGTTGTTTTGTCCCATTCTGCTGAGCTGCAAAGGCTATTCAAAAGCTAGAGCCAGGACAAATAATAGACTACCGAGGTGCTTGCTTAGGGTCGTTTTACAGCACCTAATTAGTGTAAAGGACTCTGCACTGAATTATTTTCTAATGTGAATCTATCCCTGCTATGCCAAAGCCTGGTGTAGATAAAAGGGTTCACAAAATGGATCTATTACTTATATGCTCATTACATATAGTTCTGAACAACTATTGTAATTTTAGACATGCAGTATAACCTTTCCTAATAAGAGATCTGGTAATAAAAATATCAATCCTGCCTTCTGATGGAAACTCAAGTAGTCTGTCAAGACCAGTTAATAATTATGTAATTATTATGAAATCATAAGTAGATATGTCCTATTTGTGGGTGTGTTCACAGCATCAAAATATATCAGCTTTGCACATCCTCCTCCTGTAGGCTTGATGCAGAGGCTAGAAAAAGGAAATCTTGCCTTTCTTGTTACTGAACCTGAAAGAATGCTGCATCTACTAAAATCAACAGGTGACCCACTTCCTGGAGGAAATAAACAGAATAATACCTGTGGGCTTTCATCTAACCTGGTATGATAAAAATATACAGAAATGTAATGCTATGGAAAATAGTACACAAATTAGTACTTGATATATCTGAGAAACGTATAGGCAAAAACTGGAAGCACAAGTAGACATCTATTTGGAAAAAAGTCAGATTTTGCTAATTTAATAAATATAAACACTTTCTCATTCTATGTCTGCTTTGAGTAGAGAAAATTAAGTTAGCATAATGACCTAAGGAAATAATGGTTTTGTATATTCATTCAGTAATATGTGATGCCGAAGTCCAGAATTTCAAAATTTGACTTTCAGCAAATGCAGTTCTGAAACATGAAACTTGGATGGCTCTCTCCACCAAGCTTATGCAATTAAAATATATACTATAAATATGCATTAGGTTTTTGACCATTTTATGGAGCAGGGCTTCCTACCTCCAGGTTAGAACTATGTAACCATCTCCTCCTATGTTATTATTCCAATTCTGAAGTCATAATTACCATAGAATAGTGGCAAGGTGACTTTCCTAGTGAAATTTCTGACCCTGAAGTCCATATTTCTTGCTCAATAGTGTGTAAGGATACATGTTTAGAAAATAATGTCTTACTGAACCAAACTATCATAAAGTTTATTTTGAGCAAGCACTGTTCAGTCACCTGGGCTTGAGAATCTTGAGTTGCTTCTATCTCAGTTAACATTATTTTAAAAAATAAAGTATTTACTTTAAAATAGTTTCAAAGATATTTCTGCAAATATCAGTTTTCTAATATTGTTTCTTATGAAAAAATATAGGAAACAGCATTTGGAATTAGAGGGAATAAGATATTTTACACAAGATAAGAAACACTCATAGTACCATAAAGAGTGATATGCCCTCTGCATTCATCACCTTTTTGTAATCAACTATTTTTCTTCTGTGCCTTGGCGAAGATAAAATTCTCCCATTATTGCAAATTCAATTGAGGAAACAAATTAGCAGGAAACTTGGCAGAAATAGGAGTTGTATTCATAACCAATGGTATAACAGATATACAAAACAGCATTCAGGTTAACCAAAAAAAGTATGAGACATGTTAAGCCTTTGCACTTCAAATTCAAGGGGATTTTCTCTTCTGTACATTATATTTACTGTAAAAAATAGATTTACCATATCATAAGGAAAGGATGAACCTCCTTCCATTTCAATGACTGCACTTGAAGTGCCACATTTTCATAAATTCTGGCAAAAGGGGATCACACTCACTGTCAATGTATAACATGACATCCAGTGAAATGATGCGATCATTGTAAAACTGAATTGTGAAAGACACTGCTTCTTACTGAAATTGGTACACCTTGTTTGCTGTAGCATAGACTAGATCCAGGCCTGCTGAATCTAGCTTTGTTTGTATAACTTGAGCACTAATCCAGGCATTCTTTAAAGTATTCAATTGTATTTATTACTGCTTGGTAGTAACTTGATTAAAGTGTAGCTATCATTCTAAGTCTTTTGGATTAAGCACTTGGGATTCAGACCAGTTGTTTTACATTAGGAAGGTTTGTGGCCTGCACTGTGGTGGCAGGACAGGTAGCTTACATCCTTCTAAGTTGGGAACTGCTGATTGAGGGCTCAGTGTCTGTTATTCTAAAAGTGTATTAGTTCTGGTTTATGCACTTGGGCTTCAGGCCAGTTATTTTACATTAAGAAGGTTCGTGGTCTGCACTCTTGTGGGAGGAGAGGCTGGACTCTGCCCTTCTGAGCTGGGAATTTCTGGTTAAAGGCTTATAGTGCCTGCATATTTGAACTGTTTCTTATTGAAATTGGTACACCTTGTTTGCTGTAGCATAGACTAGATCCAGGCCTGCTGAATCTAGCTTTGTTTGTATGCTTGTTGTATGTTTGCTTGTTATTTCCCTGAAATGCTAATTCCACCTAAAATGCGGCTTTTCAGTGCTTCTGTGGATCCCTAGTGATATCTGCATTGCTTACTGTACTTCTTTCCTTGTTTCACTTGAAGAAAGTTACTGTTTGTCGTTTTTGCATTTAAGTTACCTGTAACACATTGCATTTAAGTTAACTGGCACTTGCTCACTAAGTCAGCACTAAAAAATTAAAAGCACTACACCCTCACAAACTCCCCTTGAGTACCTTCTTCCCCATTGGCCCTTTTTTCAATTATAAAGGAATTCCCAATACTATTCTTGCATGTCCAAAGGTCAGTTGTCAATCTCCTCTCCAGTCCAGCTGGTGAATCTGGGAATCTTGAGGTAATGTTACAACTGCCTCATGTACACAGACAACCCTCTCCTCCTCCCAACAAATTCCAACACATGTGAGAGATGCAACCATATAGCCAAACTGGAGGCTAAGCTCTCTCAACTCAGTACTGGCGTAACCAGTCAGGAGGAGAAGGAAACCACACTCACTACAACTCCAGTCTCACATAGACCTACCATGACAGCAAACCAAACACATAAACACACAAAAACATACTCGGAGGCTCTAAATAAAAATCTGCCTAAGCAGCAGAGACCTCCAAAGCAGACACCCAAGCAACCGCTACCCCAAAACAAAACACGTTCAATACATAGCTCACAAAGCCAGTGTGCTGAACAGTCACAGCCCTTAAGGCTAAACAACACACCTGATACACTTGTAACAGGTGACTCTATCGTCAGGCACACTGATGTCCCGCTCACCAGGCTGAACAAGGAGAAGGTCACGGTGAGCTGCCTGTCGGGCGCTAGGATCCGCCACATAACACAAGCACTCAGGTCTCTCCAAGGCAAGTACAAATATGACTCCGTCATTGCCCATGCTGGTGTGAATGACCTGAGATGTACCTCCCTGGACTACATGAAAAGAGACATAGAGAAGCTCTCTGAGCATGTAGCCCAGGCCAGTATGACCCTGGCCTTGAGTAGCATCTTACCCTCACCAAGAATGATGCCACAATATGAAGACAAGATGATCAATTTCAACAATTGGCTTAAGTACTGGTGTCATTCAAAGGGGATCCAATGCCTGTCAGCCTGGGATGACATGCTCGACAAGCCACGATGCTTCGCTAGGGATGGCTTGCACCTGTCACCCCTGGGCTTTCAGATATTGGCAAAGGCTCTTGCTACCCACATAGTGCCTTTTTTAGACAAGGCTCAAAAGACAAACCCACCTCCATAGGTATCACAAGGGATAAGAAACTAAGAGTAATGCTACTCAACGCCAGAAGTCTAAACATCAAGATGCACGCACTCGAAACTCTCCTTAGCATGGAGAACATTGATATCTTTGCAGTAAAAGAAACCTGGTTCAAGGCTCCCGAGAGCACCCCAGGACTACCAGGTTATACCTCATGCCATGCTTTTCGGCCCCAAAACTTGGACCGAACCATAAAAGGAGGGGGAGTATCAATATTTGTCAAAGATACCCACACCTCCAGGTTGGTGGCACAGCACGAAGCATCAGAGACTATCCATGTGTAACTAACAGTAGGTAAAACTGCCTTCCAGTTTATAGCCTGCTACAGACCACCCTCCCAAACCCAGGAACCCTACTCGGCCTTCCTGAGAACACTGGAAAATATGAAGGTCTCTCCAAACACCATTATATTGGATGACTTCAACTACCCAAACATAGACTGGGAGCATTACTCTAGCTCCAACACCCTAGCCCAAAGGTTCCTAGAATTTATAAACTCAAATGCTATGGAACAACTTGTTACCACTCCCACAGGAGGGGAAAACATACTTGACCTGATCATCACCAACATGGGGACTCTATGCTCCAGACCAGAAATGTATCCCTCACTGGTAAGATCAGACCATAAACTAATCTCACTGGATAGTCACATCCTGTCCCCACCCTCTGCCCAGAAAACCACAGTGAAAAACTTCTCTAAAGCAAATTTCACACTCCTCAAAACCAAGGTGGAATCCTTCAAAGCTCCCGGGCCTGTGGAAAATATGGCCCAGACCGCAGAATCTTTTATAAACGCATTCTATGAACACCTTCAGGAATGCATGGATCATGCAATCCCAAATAAAACCAAGACCCAATCCTCCAAAGGCAGATGTCCTGTCTGGTGGACCCCAGCCATAAACAAACTATACAACAGAAGGAGGAAGTTACTACATGATAGAGCAAAATCCCAAAAAAGGAAGGCATCTCTGATCAGTATTAGCAAAAAACTACGGGCACTCATAAAATCGTCTAAGGCCAGCTTCGAGAGAAAAATTGCACAGGACACTAAGGATAATCACAAGGCTTTCTTTAGTTATGTTAGGAACCTGGGTGGGAATTCCCAGATATGCTCAGAATTTCTCCAAAATGACAAAAAATACACTGAACCCACAGACATTGCCAACATCCTAGCTAACAGGTTCAGGGCAAACCCCCCCCCTCCCCACCAAAAGGGCAAATATCTATCCCAGCAGAGTGCTACCCCCCTGACATCTCAGATGCTCAGGTAAGAGCCACCCTCTCCAAAGCAAAAAACACAGCATCAATGGGACCAGACAGTGTCCCGGGCTGCGTCCTGCATGAACTCCAAGAAGAGCTAAACCCAAACATAAAACTACTGTTCAATCTCAGCCTTACTACAGGATATGTACCCAAAAAGTGGCGTACAGCAACAGTGGTCCCTCTCCACAAAGGTGGTGCCTCAACAGATCCTGGAAACTATCGCCCTATAAGCCTGACTAGCTTGGTCTACAAAGCTATGGAAAGGATCATCATGGACCTCATAAATAAAGATATTGGGGACCTACAGACACTGGATCCTACCCATTTCGGCTTTGTTAAGGGCAGATCCTGCCTCTTAAACCTGGTCGATTCCTTTGAAACAGTCACCAAGGCCATTGACGAGGGGAAGGTGGTCCACACAGCCTACCTGGACCTCGCAAAAGCCTTCGATACAATACCCCACTTGGGCATTATAGATAAGCTCACCAGCTTAAATATAAACCCCTATGTCACTAGATGGGTTGCAAACTGGCTCATGGACAGAACCCACATGGTTAGAATTGCTGGAGCCATGTCAGACTCCAAACCAGTTACAAGTGGCGTCCCACAAGGCTCAGTCCTGGGACCTCTCTTGTTCGGTATATATTTCTCGGAGGTACAGGTCAACACGGAAGGACTGTGGCTGACCAAGTTGACTGCAAACTGGGCGCCATAATCGACTCTCCAGCCGACACAAGCATCTTCCAAAAGGGCCTCATAGAAACAGACAACTGGTGCCAGAGCCATGGCCTCAAGCTAAACGCCAAAAAGTGTATAGTCATCCCCCTTGGCAAAAACAAAGTGCCCACAAATTACCACATAGGTGGTAATCCATTAAGTACAGAAGAAACTAGTAAAAGCAAAAATGGAAGAAACGGGAAACAGTTGAACAAAAACCAATAACCAAATGAAGTTCCCCAAAAGCAGGAAAAACTGATAAAGGCAGTCTCACAGTGTAGACAATCTCACAGTGTAAGCGATACTCTCCAGATAATGCAAGTCCTCTCATAAGACTCTGCAGTCCGTAATAGACAGTCTCACAATATAAACGAAAGTCTCCAGATGTAACAAATCCTCTCATAAGACTCTGCAGTCCGTAATAAACAGGATCATTTTATTCTCGCAACACACAAAACAATAAAACAGTTCAATTCAATTGAGCGCTTTCATTTCCTCACTGGAAACTTCATCAGAATGAATCTTGCCACTGCACAAAAGCTTTTATACATCTTCTAATTGATTAATTAATAGATTATTTCAGTAATTGGTGATATGAGGAAAAATTGGTGATTTTTTTAAAAAAACAATGGATTAATAGTTTTAAAATTCACGTAGACACAGTTAGTAACAAATAGTAATGAAGTGGTATTTACCTTGAAATTGAAGTTATAAAATTAACACAATGTTAAAAATAGGTTAAAAAACAAGCGATAAGTTAACACATAAATATGCTGGTATACTGTTGTTAATGTATACTATGTAACATAACCATAGTAATCACACAGTTAATAAAATACAAGTAACCTTACAGAATAACCCTATTCCTAACAAAATATGTATATATATATATATATGTGTGTAAAATATCCATAATTTTAAAATTTTAAAAAACTATATGTTATACCCATAGTTGGTTAACATATTGAAGTTAAAATTACGTTTAAATACTCTAGTATAATCTCATAATAAATAAATGAATATCCCATCATAAATAAAATGTCTCATAAATAAAAGTCACCTATGAATTCTCATGTGTAATTTCGTATAAATACATATGCAATTTTTCTTAGTATGTTTAGATTGTTGTTGGAAAATATTGAACTAGTACTTAAAAACAACTTTATTTATTTTCAAGGAGATATTTTTCACCAAGTAGACGGTGTTGCAATGGGGGCAGCATGTGCCCCCATATTTGCAAACATAGTTATGCTTTTCTGGGAACAACATTTTGTTTTTAATTCACCGTTTATGGAAAAAATTGTTAAATATTTCCGTTTCCTGGACGATATATTAATAATATGGAAAGGAACACAGGAAGATATACCGGTAATTATGGAATATTTAAATAACTCAACTTCATTTCTGGGATTTACATATGAGTACAGCGTAGAAGAGATTCACTTCTTAGATGTAACATTAACAAAAGATATTACTAGAAATAGATACACATCAAAGATTTTTAGAAAAAAGTGCTTTTCCAATTCTTATCTACACTACAATAGTTGTCACCCTCCAATTCAAAAGAAAAATATCATCAAAGGACAAATGGTTAGAGTAGCTAGAATGACCTCTAACTACCTTGATTTTATCAAGGAAATGGACTACGTACATAAATTATTCCTAGAAAGAGGCTACCCATATTCTACAATCCTTCCCTTAAAGGAAGATGTGACTAGGGAGTGGGGGAAAAAATATGTACCTTTGTTAAATATGGAGACTAATATGATAAATATGGAGACTAACACAGTAAACAGCTCTTTAAATTACATTCCAACTACAAGTGGGACAAACACTCCAAATACCACAACGCACTACAACATGCCCTTTTTTTGTCATGACTTACAGTGTCAATACACACTCAATAAGAAAACTTATAAATAAGACATGGGATTTTTTTAAAACTATGCCTAATAGATTAGAAATTTTCAATAGACCGATTACTTATAGTTTTAGGAGAGGTCCCAACTTAAAAAACTTGTATGAAATAAATGAACAGGAGAAAGACAAAAACAATAAAAAAGGTATTTTTCGTTGTGGAAGATGCTCCCAATGTATATTTATTACAAATACAGAGGAACTAAAGTTACCCTCCATTCCTATGACATTTAAAAGTAAACAATACTTCACTTGTGGGGTAGTATATTTAGCTTACTGTACCTTCTGCTGGGGATATTATGTAGGTAAAACAGAGAGACATCTGAGACAAAGAATTTACGAGCGCATGTACGATATAAACAGAAAAAGGGAAACAAATGCTCTATATAGACATACACTTACTTGTACAAAAGCTAACTTTAAGTTTTGGATATTAGAAATGATACCTAAGAATAGTAGAGGAGGAGACTGGGAATCACTACTTTGTTATAGGGAATTGATATGGCAACTCCGTTTGGATTCCAATACACCGCCAGGGTTGAATGACCATGTGTCATTATTACTAGCCCTCAAACTAAGGGCCAACAAGGTAAAACATAAATAAAAATAAAAATAAAACAATACACCAAGTATAAACAAACACTTTTATAACAACCTTATTACACTTAACCATACGTACTACCATCATATACACACTACATGCCTATTTCTCAGAATTTTCTAACAAAAATAATAATAATTTTTTAACAATAATTTTTTAACAATGATTAATAATAATCATATATTTTTAACAGTTCATTAATTTAGTAAACTCTATCTTAAATTAAATTAAATTAAATTAATTTATTTAATTACACATACATAATAACAATACATTTATTATTATTGTTTTATGAAATGTTTTATACGAGACATACTAAGAAAAATTGCATATGTATTTATACGAAATTACACATGAGAATTCATAGGTGACTTTTATTTATGAGACATTTTATTTATGATGGGATATTCATTTATTTATTATGAGATTATACTAGAGTATTTAAACGTAATTTTAACTTCAATATGTTAACCAACTATGGGTATAACATATAGTTTTTTATAATTTTAAAATTATGGATATTTTACACACATATATATATACATATTTTGTTAGGAATAGGGTTATTCTGTAAGGTTACTTGCATTTTATTAACTGTATGATTACTATGGTTATGTTACATAGTATACATTAACAACAGTATACCAGCATATTCATGTGTTAACTTATCGCTTGTTTTTTAACCTATTTTTAACATTCTGTTAATTTTATAACTTCAATTTCAAGGTAAATACCACTTCGTTACTATTTGTTACTAACTGTGTCTACATGAATTTTAAAACTATTAATTCATTGTTTTTTTAACAAATCACCAATTTTTCCTCATATCACCAATTACTGAAATAATCTATTAATTAATCAATTAGAAGATGTATAAAAGCTTTTGTGCAGTGGCAAGATTCATTCTGATGAAGTTGCCGGTGAGGAAATGAAAGCGCTCAATTGAATTGAACTGTTTTATTGTTTTGTGTGTTGTGAGAATAAAATTATCCTGTTTATTATGGACTGCAGAGTCTTATGAGAGGATTTGTTACATCTGGAGACTTTCGTTTATATTGTGAGACTGTCTATTACGGACTGCAGAGTCTTACGAGAGGAATTGCATTATCTGGAGACTATCGCTTACACTGTGAGATTGTCTACACTGTGAGACTGCCTTTATCGGTTTTTTCTGCTATCGGGGAACTTCATTTGGTTATAAGTACAGAATAAGTAATTAGGGACCTGGGGACCCAAGTTGATAGCAATCTCTCATTTGACAACCACGTGGCCAAAGTGGTTAGAAAAACATTTTATATAGCCCACCTAATCATGAAGGGATTCTCATCTAGATCAGGGGAGGTCATCGTGCCTCATTACTCATCCCTCATCATGCCCATAATTGAGTACAATGCCCCTTTTGGGATGTACCTTACGAGACACCTGCAGCAACTGGAAAGACCCCAAAAGTACCTCACCAAGAGGATCAAAGGGCTCAAACAGATGCCATATGCTGCCCGGTTAAAGAAACTCCAGCTCTACTCAGTGGCATACTGCCTGCTCAGATGCGATCTGTGCCTGACGTATAAAGCCATGTCCAACCCGGAATTAATGGACATGCTGCACCTCAGAAAATCCAAATCCCATCGAGCTACGCGCTCGAGAGACTTGAATCTCAGCACTGAAATACATAGGACATGCTGGAGGGACAGATTCATAACCCAGAGGCTCCCTTCACTCTGGAATAAAATCCCAGTCCAGGTTAGGCAGAGTCCCTCATTGACTCTCTTCAAGAGGAATCTTGATGAGTGGATGGGAGATCGTAGGTTTACCCCGGGTATCACTTCTGTGTCACTGCTAGACAGAGGCACAGTATACTAACCTCAAAAAAGGGCATAGCAAAATTAATTTAAAATGGGTGGCGAAAGCCAAACACACTCTGGCTAGGCTTATAAATGCCCTAGGGCAGATAGCCTAGTATGAACCTATGAGCATAGACAAATTAAGTATTTTTCATGCTTTTTCCCAAACTTGACAGAATATCCATCTCACCAGTTGTGATTACCTGTACCCACAGTGTAGAATATATACACCCTCAGCCTTGGGTAAATAGACACACATTGCACCCCTTAGCAAGAACATCTAGTAAAAGAAACTAGCCAGGGACATGACCCTTACTAAATTACAAATATGCATTCAACAGTGCAACAGATAAGGATGATGCAACTAATAAATGAAAGGAGTAGATCAGGAGTGCACTGAGGATGATCAAAAGAAATGAAGAGAACATCAGAGATCAATGGTTGATAGATGGCTACTACACAGCAGACCAGTTAAGCCATCTGAATTCTAGCCACTGCAGATCCACTGGTATACCATCTATTTACTGTCCCTGTCCACTGGTACACCATCTATTTACTGTCCCTGTCTATAAGGGATAGGATGCTAAGCTGGAGTAAATTTGTGGTTTCTCATACATTTATCTAAGTTAGATTGGAAGATAGTGGAGGATGTACTTTTCTTTTCAAATAATGTGAGATTGTGTTGGGAAATGTCTATCACATTAGCATGCCTTATTTATATTTCAGTATAAACTTAGATCCTTTAAGTTGCAACCAGTCTTGTGGTGCTACAGTAGGTCTAACAGAACCAGGTCATTACAGGCTAGGCCAGGCATGGATCATCCAGAAGGAGCTTGTTGGAGACAATGAAGACAGATAGGGCTTTTCCATGCTCTAAGCAACTTAAGAGACAATTCCCAAGATATATTTTGGTGAATAACTGCTATGTTCATTGACCTCTGTGGAGTGAGAGGAAATGCCTTTAGTAATCAGTTTGGAGAGATGGACGGCTATCCTAAAGACACTGGATACGTGGTTGACAAAGGATAGATTTTGTTATCAGAATAGTAGTTTTTTAATTACAGTGTCTGTTGTAACAGGTGAAGTATTTCAGTGAGAGGTCTTATTTCTTAAATTGTATGATGCTATGCTTTGATTCAGCTTTATACCCTGATTCAGACACAGTGGGTTTATCTAAGGTAAGCCTTCCAAGAGGATATAAGTGGTTTCAAGGAGTTGAAATTGCCCACAGACAAGGTCAGCCAAAGACTTTAATATTGGTCATGAAATTAGAAAAGTAAATGTGAAATACAAGTGGTGCCAGTCCTTTGGTAAACCACAGGTGACATATTGCTTGGAGGACAGTATGCCACCAAATGTAATACAGGTGACAACTGAATAGGTTATATAGGTATTTATATTTATGTATTTATTTATTTGGCATTTATTCACCAGGAAACTCTGAGTGGGTCATGATGTACCCATTTTCAGCTGAGGCCTTGGGAGAAAAGCTCTGGATACATAGGGTTAACAGAATGAAAAACTAAACAGACATATAAAGTCATACCATTCAAGCATGAATATGAAAACAACATTTTAGTTTGTCACAATCAGAGCTTAACAGACGTAATAAAGTCAAAACATTCAAGCACAAAATTTGAAAAACTTCACATTAGTCAGAATAAAAACTCAACAGCCATAATACAGTTATAGTGTTCAAGCATAAATTATATGGAAAGCCTGATAATAGGAAAATGCAACATTATTTACATAATAGATGATTGTGACAATGATTACTAATATTTTAGAGGTCATGAAATATGGTAACAGATTATATTGGTGAAGGCATAGGATAGTATGAGTAGAGAAGGGTAGGGTGTGATAGAGGGGATAGTAGGAATAGATGTGGAAAAGGTATGAATGTAACCTCAGGGGGAGTATGTGTAGAGGAAGGGAGGGTAGGGTAAGTTAATAGTGGGATAGAGAGAGTAGGGCTAGAGGTATTGAGTTTAAAGAGTTTGTCAATGATGCAAGAGTGAGGTATAGTATCACAGGCTTTAGCTAAATCGAAATATGTGATATATATATATATATATATATATATATATATATATATATATATATATATATATATATATATTACCATCATCCAGTACTTTTGTGACTCTTTCAGAAATGTTAGCTGGGTTTAAAAGGCATGATGCTACATTTAATATGTATGTTCTGCTTTTTACAAAGCCAGACTGGTTTGGCTAAAAGAAATTAAGGATCATAACTTCCATATGTCCCTTTTCATATGGTCCATTATGATATATCTCATTACCTTTCACATGATACTGATAAGAAGTTCAAATGAACAGGATACAAAATGGGATGAAGTACCAGCCAGAAAAATAGAAACAAAATTAAGAAAAGCTCCTAAATGGAAAACCCCAGGCCCAGATGTATTACTTAACTTCTGGATGAAAGTATTAACATCTTTAAATGAATATTTAGCCATGAGTAAGAACTATTTATATGTGCACCCCAAACTGACGCCCACCTAGATAACAACAGAAAAAACAACACTCCGCTTTAAGAGCAAACCTGCAAGCTATCCTAAAAACTATAGACCAATAACTTGCCTTCTGACAATGTATAAACTATACACTGGAATTGATACTGATAGAGTTTATAGTCATTCAGAAAAAAACTTGATCAGCAGAACAAAAGGGTAATAAAAGAAAGTCATATGGAACAAAGGATCAATTTTTGTTAAATACAGTCATAACAGAGAACTGCAAAAAGAGGAAGAACTTAAATATGGCATGGATAAACTACAAAAGCATTTGACAGCATCCCACATTCATGGATAAAAGAATGCTTTCAAATATATAAAATATACCCTATTCTGATCTATCACATTACAGCAACCATGAAATAGTGGCAAACCGCTTTGCAGTTAAGCCATGATAAAGGACAAATTAATATTCCAGGGATAAAAATTCAAAGGGGGATATTTAAGAGTGACTCCTTGTCACCACTGCTCATTTGTCTTACCTTTAACCATTAAACTGTCAGCTTAACAGATTAGGTCATGGCTACAATTTGGCACCCAGAAAATAACAAAGTGTGGATAGTTTAAAATTAGATAGTTTGTCAGATGAGGAACTGAAACCTCAAATACAAGTGGACAAAACTTTCACAAATGATTTAAGAATGCCATTTGGTCTTGATAAATGTGCAAAAGCAACCTATAAAGCAGGAAAACTGCAGCATCAAGAAAACATCAGTCTGGGACATGAACGGGATATACAAGAAATTGAGCAAAAGTGTATAAATATTTGGGAATTGATGAAGGATCAACAATAAAGCATGAAGAAATGGGAATAAAACTTGGGAACATTTTAGAAGACTAAAATTAATACTGAAAACAGCTCTGACAACTAGGAACAAAATCCAAGCTATAAACCAATTTGCTCTTCCTGTCCTAGCTTACAGTTGTGGCATGACTGACTGGCCCCAAAAGGTATTGGATCAGTTGGACAGGAAAACAAGAAAAATACCTCATGTTTATCAAACGATTTATAAAAATTCATTGTATACCAAGATTATATATTACCCATTCCGCAGGAGATATGGGCCTTCTCAAAACTGATTACATGTATAAATCTGCAGTTGTAGGACTGCATACATATTTGCTGACTTCACAAGATCCAAACATAAAGTGTTAAAACATGAGAAGAATAAGTCTAAGATGACTTCTTTGCTTAGTTTAGCAGAAGCATATTGGTGTCAAGCGGGAATGGATATCAGACCAGAAGTAGTAAAAATCAGGCAGCAACTGAACGTACCAAAAACAAAAGAAAGATATATGGTAAAGGATCAGATAAGAAGGCAAGAAATATGGAAAATGCATAAATATAGTTGCAAGTACAGAAACCCCTTGGAATAACCTCATGTCGATCAGGACCAAACACAGGAATGGTTAAGGAAAGGTAAATTCAGTCTAATAGATGAAAGGTTAATATTGGTGGCTCAGGATAGCAGATTATGTACATGTTGGTTTATAAAGATCATTGAATATGTGGGAGAAACAGACAAGTGCAGGTTTTGTAAAACAGAATTGGAAACAGCCACACATCTTGTTACTGGGTATGATACACTAATGGCAGAAGACAGAATACTGAAAGGCATAATAATAATGTGGCAAGACTGTTGCATCGCTGATTGTGCAAACATTATAATATTGAAGTAGCTGAAAAGCATTAGGAATATGACCCATAAAGCATTGTAGAAAATTATGAAGTTTATGGTATCATCCGTTACCAACAGTTCAAAAAGTAGATGTGAGAAAAACAGATATAGTAGTTCATGAAAAAAAGACAAAAGTATCATGGAGCAATGAAATTGCTACACCCAGTGACTATAGTGTCTTACATACAGAGAGACACAAAGTCATGAAATACCAGGATTTATAGGCAGAAGTTTGGGCAATGCAGACGAAGGCAATTACAATAGCAATAGGAACAATGGGTTTTATAAGAAAAGGATTTACAGTCGTACTTAGATATGTTACCAATACATGTAACTCCATACGAATTACATAAGGAGGTAACTCTGAACACATTGCGGGTGCTGCAGAGAGTACTTCTGGCTAACAAAGATTGAAACAAAAAAAATTTCATCAACTTTGATCATACTTTGACTTAGGAATGGGGCCCATTCCTGTCATGGTATTAAAAACCCAAAATACTTGGTGAAATGAAAACGCATGATGCTGGTGAGACTGATAGGTGTATAGTTGCCAGGACTCATAGTGTGCTCTCATCTTGAGCAGGTTGACTAGTACAGCTGTTCTTCAGGCTTCCAGTATATATCTAGGATTCCTATCAGATAACCAAAAATGCATTTTGTTGATTGCGTGTTGGTCGAACTTGAAATGTCGAAAAGGCAAAATGACAAAGTGGCATATAAGTGAATTCTTTCCCTGGGAAAGAAGTCGCTTGGCCACTTTGCCACTTTGCCATTTTCGGCACAGTAGTGCGATCTCGAAGTTGGCATATTTAAGTGGTGTGTGTTGGGAGGTGAAGCCCCTCACTTTATGCAATGTTTTAATGTTTTTTTATTTTTTTTTTTTTTGAGAACAGCAATTTTTTTTCCCTGAGAAAAAAAAATCACTATTCTGGTTGTTCGATGTCTTGTGAATTTGAACTTTAGAGTTTGATATACAACGTTCAATCATTTGATTGTTCATTGTTATAATATTTATAATATAGACCCCATATCTAGGGGAGATGATACAGTTAAATAGTGTAAGAATGTGGTCTAATAGTTTGTTTTGCTCTGACCTGTAATCATCCCAGTAGGATGGCTAAGACCATAGACCAGGTGTTTTTGACTCAGAATGTTTTTGGCATCTATTATCTGTTAAAAAGAGATTTCTGGATAAGGATATAGACTGGATAATTTGCAATAGAAAATTTGGAGGAGAGAAGATGGAGACATTAAAGTTAAATGTCTGTACTAGAAAGTTAGCAATATCATAAACGTTTGAGTGGCTGATGCCATTAGAGATATGCCTGGTGGAATACTAGCGAATATTTCTGGGAGTGCCTACATATTTAAAGAGTGGCTTGTGATTTTCATTCCCTGACAAAGCAATTTTCAGGGCATAATTAGCTTTGTATGTTTATCTTACTATTTAGTTCTTAATCAACCCTTCTGAAGTTGATTTTAGGATATCAATCTATATATATATATATATATATATATATATATATATATATATATATATATATATACATGTGTGTGTGTGTGTGTTGTGTGTGTGTGTGTGTGTGTGTGTGTGTGTGTGTGTGTGTGTGTGTATGTATTTTAGGGTTATACACCTTTTCTTTTAAACTATCTCTCTGGCTGATTTCCACCAGAAAAGATTGATTCTAAAATTGGCATCATGTTGCGTTTGAGTATGAAATGATGGCTCTATGCAAAAGTTGAGATGGGAGTATTAAATTTAAGTATATGTTGCATTACTTCATATAGGGACATAAAGGGGTGAACTCAGGTCAGCAGCAAACATAGAGAAGTTTTACCTAAGAGAAGTCCTTAAAGATGGTTGGGATGACATTTGTCTCTACTGGGACTGTCCGGAGAATATAAGTATTTGACAGTGATTCTGTATGGATAAAGCCAAGAAAATGTACTATATCAATTTCTTTATTGAGATATAAGTATGCTAAATGAGGGCAAAAATAATTAAAGTTCCTTAGAATGATGGTGTTTGGATCAAGGGAGGGGTACTCTAAATTATTAAGCTATGCTTCCTGACCTGAAACTGTCATGAGCAGCATACTTTATTTGGCCAGACTGCAATATGGCATCATTTTATAGATATTAGGCTACAGTAATAAACATCACAGCTAAGAAGATAAATCATTAAGTTCTTCTAACTCAGTGTACTTAACAAAAAAAAAAAAGGATTACCAAGAAAAACTCTGCTCAAAATATAACCGGCTGGAGATCCAATAATCATTTTCCAGTGGCTGAATTTTGTTTACGGATTTGTAACTCTTGCATCAAATGCACAAGTAAAATTAATAGCCATAAAAGTAAGTGCTTTTCTCTTCATTAAGCAGACCTCATCCAATCTAAATGTTACTTTGTAGCATATTTCAGATTTATAAGAAAAATAATCAGCAAAAAATGCATTTACATTTAAAACATGTAGATACATAGCTCTGGATGCTTTGCCAGAGATGGTCTGCACCTGTCATCCCTGGGATTCAGGTTACTGGCTAAAGTTCTTGCCACCCCTATAGTGCCTTTTTTAGGCAAGGTTCAAAGGATAAAACCACCACCGTAACAGATACAAGCATGCAAAATCTGAAGGTAATGCTACTCAATGCTAGAAGTCTAAACCTCAAAATGCACTCTCTCGAGGCACTCCTAAAAATAGAGAACATCGATATCTGTGCAGTAACTGAGACCTGGTTCAAGGCTCCAGAGAGCACCCCTGCAATACCAGGCTACAGTTCTTACCACAATTTTCGGCCACAAAACCAAGTCCAAAACACAAAAGGTGGAGGAGTGTCCATATTCACCAAGGATATTCACACCTCCAGGCTAGTTGCCCAACACAATTCATCTGAAATTCTCCAAGTGCAACTAACACTAGGTAAGACCACAATCCAAATTGTAGCTTGCTACAGATCCCCCACCATGCCCCAAGATTCTCATTACACCTTTCTAAACATACTGAAAAATATTAAGATACAACCACTCTAATACTGGGTGATTTCAATTACCCTGCCATTAATTGGGAAAACTACTCGGGTACCAACTCCTTTTCCCAACGGTTCGTGGAATTCATAAATTCCAACACCCTGGATCAACTAATCCATTGTCCCACCAGGGGAGCCAATATCCTAGACCTGGTAATTACCAACATGGGAGATAGATGCTCCACACCAGTGGTCACCCCCTCATTGGTCAGGTCTGACCATAAGCAAATCACCTTTGACATCCACATCCCACCGCCACCCCCCATTAAGGAAACCTCCTTAAAAAAACTTCTCCAAAGCCAACTTCATGCTACTGAAGTCAGAAGTGACAAACTTCACAACACCCACGCAGATGGGATCTGGAAGTTTGACTGCAGAATCCCACACTAAGGCACTGTATGAGCACATCCACTCGTGCATGAATCGTGCCATCCCAAATAGAACCAAGATGCTCTTCTCCAAAAAAAGGAAGCCAATCTGGTAGTCCTCTGCTATAAACAAACTATACAACAGAAGGAAGAAACTGTTGCAGAAAAGAAGAAAATCCCAGGATGCAAAAAACTCCCTCACCAGCCTCAGTAAGAAGCTGAGATCCCTCATAAAATCCTCAAAAGCTAGTTACGAAAATAAAATTGCCAAAGATTCCAAAGACAACCACAAGGCATTCTATAGTTATGTCAAGAATCTAAATGGCAATGCTCAGATCTGCTCTGAGCTACAATAGAATGGCATTAAATATACTGATCCCAAGGATATTGTCAATATCCTGGCAGATCGATTTAGTGCCAACCCCCCCCTCACCCCCTAAAGGGCCCATCTCAATACCAAAAGATTGCCAAATTCCGATAATCACGGCCACACAGGTAGAAACCGCACTCTCCAAAGCTAAGAATACAGCATCCATGGGACCAGATGACATCCCAGGCTGTGTACTACATGAATTACAAAATGAACTGGCACCTCACCTAAGTGTCATGTTTAATCATAGCCTCACCTCAGGCTTCGTGCCCACTGAGTGGTGCACAGCTACAGTTATCCCGCTCCACAAGGGAGGATCCACCTTGGATCCCGGGAACTACCGTCCCATCAGTCTGACAAGCCTGATCTGCAAGGGCATGGAATGCATTATCATGGAACTTATAAACAAAGACATTGGCAACCTTCAAACACTGGACCTCACCCAGTTTGGATTTGTGAAGGGCCGAGCTTGTCTCCTGAATCTGATTGACTTCTTCGAATCAGTCTCCAGAGCTATGGATGAGGGTAAGGTGGTCCACACAGCTTATCTGGACCTCGCCAAGGCCTTCAACACCATCCCCCATTCTGGAATCATAGATAAACTTACTAAGCTGGGCATAAATCTCTACATCACTCGATGGGTTGCCAACTGGCTTACTGACAGAACCCAGACTGTAAAAGTAGCCAACTCCAAATCCAGCTCCAGACAAGTGACAAGTGGAGTACCTCAGGGTTCAGTCCTGGGACCACTCTTGTTTGGCATCTACTTCTCTGAAGTACAGACCAACACTAAGGGACTCTGGTTAACAAAGTTTGCAGATGACTGCAAACTGGGAGCCATTATTTAATCCCCAAATGATGTGGATATTCTACAAAAAGGCCTTACAGAAACAGATGCCTGGTGCCTGGTGCCAGAGCCATGGGCTCAAGCTTAATGCCAAGAAATGTATAGTTATCCCCTCTGGAAAAAAACATGTACCTATGAATTACCACATAGGTGGCAGGATGCTAAACATCGAAAGTGTGATGAGAGACTTAGGGACACAGGTAGACAGTGGTCTCACTTTCGATAACCACATTGCCACTACAGTCAGGAAATCCTTCTATGTGGCACATCTCATCACTAAGGGCTTTTCATCCAGAAAAAAGGAGGTCATTGTCCCACTGTACTCATCCCTCATTAGACCCATTATAGAGTATAATGCCCCATTTGGTATGTATCTCACAGGACATCTGCAACAGCTGGAAAGGCCAAAGAAATACCTCACTAAAAGAATCACAGGCCTAAAGCAGATGCCATATGCTGACCGTCTAAAAAAACTCCAGCTATACTCTGTGGCATATTGTCTACTCAGAGGCGATCTCTGCTTAACATATAAGGCCATGTCAAACTCTGAGCTGTTGGACATGCTCCACTTAAAGAAATCCCAATCCCTCAGAGCCACACGCTCCAGGGATCTAAACCTTGTCATCACAATGAACAAAACATGCTGGAGGGATAGGTTCCTGACCCAGAGACTCCCCATACTCTGGAATAGACTGTCCATACATGTTAAGCAGAGCGCCTCATTGGCCCTCTTCAAAAGGAACCTTGATGATTGGATGGGAGATAGGAAATTCACCCCGGGGATCATGTCAGTCGCCCTGCTAGACAGGGGCCCAGAGAAGTAAATATTGTGGGAAGAAATATCCAGGGAATTGGGAATTGTTATGGCTAGGCTTGCATAGGCCCTAGGGCCGATAGCCTAGTACCAACCTATGAACCTATGAACCTATGAGAAGTGATTCATTTATATTTGCTAGAATCAAACTTCGATTTGTTAGGGTGGTAGCCTGAGTAGAGTAACACTACTGAAAAAAGCAATATGAGGGGTAGAAAATCTCTCAATCACCACTGGAAATCTGTGCAAAATAGGTGCAGGTCCAGGCAAAACAGGTGGGACTGTTTTCCATCTGACTTCAAGCTGATGTGTATTTGGAATGCTTCAAAATGCCACCAGTAAGTTCAATTATTAAAGTTAATATTTTACTTGTATTGTGGCATTATTCCTGGTGATGGTGGGATACAGTTGAAGACTAGTTTCTATTAACCCTTAGACATATAGTAAGAGAAGTCTGACAGAAGTCCATCACATAACATAAGGATGGCCCATAGCAGGTCATTCACGCTCACATCAGCAGTGACCATGCCATATTCAAATCCAGTGTGAAGAGAGTTGAGTGTTCAGGATTTCTAGGTTGGCATAATGGTTAAGGTATGTACCTTACAGGCACAAGGTGTACTTTGATTCTCACATGCGATAATTCACTTGGCTTAAAATGGATCACAAAGCCAGTAGGCATAGTACTAACCTATGAAGTAATATGATGAATTCTAGAGGCTTAGCGTCAGCTGACTGTTACCCTTTCTTTGCTCAGCTTTGCTAGTGGTACAGTGTTATGGCAAACTATATTGTCACCTATAAAAAGGACAGGTAAGCAGTCTGTACTCCCAATATATAGAAACTGTCAAAGCCAGTCTGATAGCTCTTGTCTGCAAGAAGCTCATGGAATATATGTTTCTTTGTTGCTGAGATTTTGTTGTAGTGACAGTTTAGAGTATCACATGCTGGAGGCCTTTGTAGCTTAGTTAGTAATTTTTTTAGAACCTCAACAAAGGATGGGTTTGTGTTTGTCTTATAGTATGTGGGTGTATGGGTACTGACAACTAACCATGTGAGATGTTTGCTTACAGTTATAGTAGGTATATGCACTATTAACATGTGGAGTCATTGTGTCGTAATAGGAAAAGGTTGCCAGCAAGCATGTGGCAGTTTGCATACTGTGTCAAGGTGCTAAATGCTAGAAGGCTGGCAAAATATAGGGAAAAGGCAAACTGATGACCCATGGTTGAGCTACAAATGCCTGGTAATTTATGGTTTGTTATTTTATGGAATTATGGTGACTATTGGTCTATCTAAAAGTGAAGAGGAATATATAGAGACAGACAAAGCAGTATGAAACAGTGCAACACAAAATAACATAGCATAATACAGTAGAGATCAAAACAGTTCAGCACAGTAAACCTCAGCAGCCATCAATGTAGTAAAATATTTTTAGAATTGATTGAACAGCATGCAAGGATGGCATTGCACAATATTGCAAAACCCACAGATAATAAGTAATATCATGAAATGGTAAATTCAGTGGGAAGAATGCTACAAGAGACATTTGCACAAGTTGCATAGATGCTACAATTCTGCAAACAAGGTGGGATCAGCAGGCCTAGGTACCACACCATATATAAGTAAAGCAGAGAAATATGTGCCAGAAGATGATTAAATACAACAGGCACACAGGTGCAATGTGACTATCCAATTAAAAAGTTAAACAGTGGCTTTTATCACAGCAAAGATGCAATATAGCAGAGATGTAAAACATTCAGCCAGGACTGAGAAACCAACAGCAGGATACAACAACAGAAGCAATACTAAATCCAGCTTTGCTAGCTGACAGATAGTGCCACAAACTGCTAATGCACAGAACCAAGCACCAGAAAGTAGATACAAGCACATCCTCTCCCTCCTGGTCTCCCTTAGGTATCCGTGAATCAGTCCCTTAAAAATAGATTGTTGAGGCTCCATCCATGCCCATGCCATTCAGGAGCTCATTCCTTTATGTCATTGACCTGCTTATGTCCAGTCTTTTATATACACTATTGCATTCATTACATAACACTACTTGCACATGATGGCAGAAGGAGGCAGTAAGTCTATCTAGTCTGTCCTTTTAAGATGGTATCGCATTCAACTATCTTTCCATCCCTATCATTTTACCACTCATTTTCATTTCTTCTTGAATATTTCATTTGATTATCTGTCAACCACCAATCTGAGTAGTCCATTTCATGTTTCTACAATCCTATTTGTGTAAAAAAATTGCCTTCTGAGAAGCATGGAGTTACTTGTAATCTGTTGATGTGAATCTTCCTTGCACCTCTGTCTTTCCTGTAAAGGATCACTCCTTGACATCTAACTGGCTTTATATTAGGTACTAATATGTCACCATGTCTTTTCTGTTCCCATATCAGAAGATCTCTAGCTTTTATAGCCTCTTGTCATAGTCCTCTTCTGCCATTTTATGGCTTTTTTTTTTCTGGTAGGTTTTCTCTAGAGTCTGTCCAGGATCCTGAACACTCTTTCCTTATATGATCTCCAGAACTGCATGCAGTACTCAAGGAACAGCCTGACTAGATCCATGAAGAGTAGACACATTACCTGTTTGCTTCTGGAATCTATCACCAGAGGACACACCCAAACACTCTGTTTTGATGCTGACACTATTGTCTTACTGTTCTCCTAGATATCCATTCCATGTGAGATCAACAAGCCCAGATCATTTTCCTGCTCCACTTCAATTAATTCTGTCTTGAAATAATACTTCACACAAGAATTATAGTAGCTTCATTGCAATACTTTGCATTTATTTGTAGAGAAACCTAATTTCTCCTTTTTGCCCATATTTTAGCCTCTCTAAAAATTTCCTGGATATTTTTGTCATCCACCACTACTGTACTTATCTTTGTGTCATCAGCAAAGACCAATCCTCTCTTTTTTTTCCTCAAATATTTTTTATTTTTCAAATACAGTTAAATAAATTCCATAGTATTTGTATATAACGTCTTAATAACTATGTACACTGTTTACATCAGCCTGACACTATAATAGAGCTCAATATATACAATTACTTTATAGGTATAACAATCCAGTTATTAGAGTGTATCTGTTCAGTTATTGTAAAGTGTCAATCAATGATAATACTTTTTTCCATGGATTGTTAAGAAATGGCTTAGGATGAATCCTTAATTCTTTAATTTTAATTTCCAACAATGCTGTGGTCTTCAGTAGGCTGTAGAAGTCTTCCAAAGTCGGTATTGTGTTTGCATTCCATCTTCTTGTTATACACTTCCTTGAGATTGCAAGTATTGTCCATACTAGATACATATTTGACTCATTCAAATGAGGATACACATTTAATATTACTAGAGCTTTAGATAAATTAAATGATTCATTAAATAAAGCTTGTAAAAAGTTTTTAATACCATTCCAAAATGGCTTAATTTTAGCACAGTCGAAAAAAATGTGATGCCAATCTGCATTGTGTATTTGCTCACACCTCCAACATATTCCCTTTGTGGAAGAATTAATTTTCGTAATTCTATCTGGAGTTAAGAATGCTCTGTGCAAGCATTTCCACCTAAAATCTTTCCAGTATTGTATAAAGGATGCATGTTTTTTTGATAATAAAATATTTGATTTAATTTCTTCAGTTAGCTGTAATGAGTGTCCTTTTGTTATATAATTCCAATAAGAGGATTTGGGTGTTTTATAATTTATCAATATCTTGTAAAATTTTGAAATGCTATTTCCCATGTCATAATCATTATATATGATTTCATATAGGTATTTCGTAAGTTTAGGTATTTCTTTAAATGAAGAATTACTAATTATTCTGCATAAATCTTGCGAATACGTCAGAATGCTTTGCATAGTTAGCCAATCTTGTTGTGGAATTTTGTATGTTGTTTCTATTGTTTGCATATCCAGAACTTTTACTACTTTGATACATTGAAACCAACAAACAAATCCTTTCTGTTCCCAGGAATTAATTATTTATCTGTATATTTTATGTAGATAGCTCTTTGTAACTATGAATGGTAGTAAAAGATCAAACCAGATTTTTAAATCTATATTTGCATTAATAATTGTCCTAAATGAGTCAATGTAATAAGTAATCATATGAGTTTTAGTGGACTTAGTTATGTTATGTTGCATACTAATAGATATGTGCCATGGCAAATTGTTTATTTTCTGTTATTTGACTTTTTTTTGTAAATCAAATTAATTTATTGATATTACAGTTAGTAATTCTTTCCAATTTGCAGAAGAATTTGGAGTTATCCAATATGAGATTGTTTTATATATTGATGCTTTTATATATATTTCTATATCAGGAAAGTTTAATCTTCCCTGTTTCCATGGTCTGATATGATGTATTAAAGCTATTCTGTTTATTTTGGGAAACCATAAACATTTTATTAGGCATGAGTTTATTTCTTTGAGTATATTCCTTTCTGGTAACAGTTGCATTGCCAAAGCTATATGTAGAATCTTGGGTAGTAAAACCATTTTTATTAACTGTAGTCTATCTTCAAATGTTAATATTATTTTGTTTCACTTTTCTCCAGAGATTTTAATTGTATTGATGATATTATTGTAGTTTTTTGAAACTAATTCATTATTATCCTTGCATAACTAAATTCCTAGATATTTTAAGGTAGATTCTTGTTTCCCTATAATGTGATTCCCCTTCATCTGCAATTCTTTTTTTATTATTTAAAAATAAAAAATGTTGATTTTTATTTATTGAAATGGAGTCCTGAAGTCCTGTAAAATGTGACAATTAAATATCTAATTCTTCTAATGTCTCTTTTGTATTGGATAATGTTAATAATATGTCATCAGCAAAGAGCATTACTTTAGAATTGTATTGTTTATAAACATCTGCTCCTTTGACTTTTGTATTGTTACGTATTGAATCTGCCAATATTTCAATAGCCAAAGCAAATAGAATCAGTGACATGGGACATCCTTGCTTTTTTACCTTTTGTTATATGTATAGATTCAGAGGTGAAAGGACCTAGCTTAACATATGCTAAATTATTTGTATACACACACACACACACACACACATATATATATATATATATATATATATATATATATATATATATATATATATATATATATATATATATATATATATATATATATATATATATGTATATATATATATATATATATATATATATATATATATTCTTTAGTAGATGAACAAAGGAAGGAGGAAATTCAAATAACACCAGAATGTTGAATAAATAGTCCCAATTTAGGGAATCAAAGGCTTTCTCTATATCTAAGCCAATTATGAGTGTTTCTTTATTTTCTTTATTAATATAATCTATAAGAGACATTATCCTTTTAATATTGTCATGTGTGTGTTTATGATATATAAATCCAGTTTGATCATTATTTATTATTTTGGATAGTGGTATTTTCATTCTGTTAGTTAATATTGTCATAAATATCTTACAGTCATTATTTAATAATGATATAGGTTTGTATGAGGTACAGAGGTTTGGGGATTTGTTTTCCTTTAGGATTGGTGTGATTAAGGAATATCTCCAAGAGGGTGGTATTAAAGCTTGCAACTGAATTTCTAATAGAGTTTTATGGAAGAGGGATAGTATATCTGAAGGAAAAAGTTTATATATTTCCATAATTATGCCATCTATACCTGGAGCTTTATTATGTTTACCCTCTTTATTGTATCTGTAATTTCTTTGAAGGATATGGGTGCTTGCAGATCTATTTTTATTTTTTCTATTTTTTTTTTTTTATATTAGAACATTTTTCATCTAGATTTAATTGATCAATATGTATATTTTATTTTTGGAAATGTTCCATATAGTGATTTCTATAGACATCAAGAATGTCACCTATATAGGTTCATAGGTAGGTACTAGGCTATCTACCCGAGAGCATTTATAAGCCTAGCCAGAGTGTGTCAGCTTTCACTGCCCCATTGATTAATTAACTGAGCCTCTGTCAAGAAGAGCCAATGAAGTGATCCCAGGGGTGTATTTTCTGTTACCCATCCACTTGTCAAGGTTTCTCTTGAAGAGTGTTAGTGAGGGGCTCTGCCTAATGTAGTTAGGAATTTTGTTCCAAAGCATGGGGAGTCTCTGTGACAGGAATCTATACCTCCAGCATGTTCTATTTATTGCTGTGGTGAGGTTTAGCTCACTAGAGTGGAGTGATTCGCAGTGACTTGGATTTCTTTAGGTGGAGCATGTCCATCATTTCTGAGTTGGACATGGCTTTGTAAGTCAGGCAGAGATCACCTCTGAGAAAGCGATATGCGACTGAGTACAGCTGGAGTTTTTCCAGTCGGGCTGCATAGGACATATGTTTGAGGCCAGTAATCCTCTTGGTGAGGTAGTTTTGTGGTCTTTCCAGCTGTTGGAAGTGTCTTGTGAGGTACATCCCAAATGGGGCATTGTACTCTATGATGAGTCTGATGAGTGACGAGTAGAAGGGCACTATAACCTCTTTATTTCTAGATGCAAACTCTTTAGTAATTAGATGGGCTACATAGAAGGATTTCCTAACTACTTTGGCAATATGATTGTCAAAGGAGAGATTACTATCTACCTGGGTCCCCAGATCTCTTATTACCTCTTCTGTATTATAGGGGCTGCCACCTATGTGGTAATTCATGGGTGTTTTGTTATTCCCAAATGGGATGACTATGCATTTTTTGGCATTTAACTTGAGACCATGACTTTGACACCAGGTGTCTGCTCAGTAAGACCCTTTTGGAGAATGTCTTTGTCAGCCGCGAGTCAATTATGGCTCCCAGTTTGATTAGCCATAGTCCACCTGTGTTTGCCTGTACTTCTGAGAAGTATATGCTGAAAAGTAGGGGTCCCAGGACCGAGCCTTGTGGGACACCACTTGTGACTGGTTTAGAGTCAGACCTGGAGCCTGCTATTCTTACCGTGTGAGTTTTGTCTGTAAGCCAGTTGGCAACCCATCACATGATGTAGGGGTTTATGTTCAGACTGGTGAGTTTTTCTATAATTCCCAAGTGGGGAATGGTGTCAAATGTCTTGGCGAGGTCAAGGTAGGCTGTGTGAACTACCTTCCCTTCATCTATGGCCTTAGTGACTGTCTCGAAGAAGTCAACCAGGTTTAGTAGGCATGATCTGCCCTTAACAAAGCCGAACTGGGTCAGGTCAAGTGTTTGGAGGTTCCCAATGTCTTTGTTAATGAGTTCCATGATGATGCACTCCATAGCCTTGCAGACCAGGCTAGTTAGGTGTTAGAAAAATATGTACTTAAACATATACAGAGTGTTAGAAAAATATGTACTTAAACATATACAGAATGCTAGAAAAATATGTACTTAAACATATATAAACTGTTAGAAGAATATGTACTTAAACATATATGTAGTGCAAAGTTTAGAAACAGTATAATATGTAATGCATTTGATTCTATTTAACAATATGGCAGTAGAAATGATCTTGCATATAATTGCTTGAAACTTAGCTGCAGTGTGGTTAACCTCTGACCCTGGCAGTAGCCAGCTCAGCAAGCTTATGTCTTTCAGCAGTTATTATCTGCTGGGTTAGAGAGAAATAAATATGTATGCATGTATATCTTTCTTCTTTCCACCGAGAAGGATGGCCTTGTGAACACTATCAGAGATAGTGTGCAGCTGCTTACCAGAGAGACAAAGGAATGTATTAAGAGATGAACTGACTAACTAATCTAAAACCTTGGAAGAAGCAGCATTTACAGGAAGACATTGTAATTGACCAGGTGCCTCGCAAGGCTGTGTTATTCTCATGGGAAAGTTTTTAAAAAGCATTACCTCAGCATCTTCTTATGAATGAAGTATTATGGACTATAGTGATGTAAATGCCCTGTGACTGACCACGTCAGTAAGGTGGGCAAAAGCTGATTGCAAATGGTATATAATTGAGGGTATTTCCTGTACAGAGCCAGTCAAAACTCTATACTTGTTTTTGTATAGTTTTTTGCCTCCTAATGTACATTAGTAAAGCAATATTGTTTGAACCTGAGCATCCTGTGTTATTGACTGTCATTTTGAAAAGCCTAATGATTTTTACAGTCTGATTTTAACAATTTATTTGACATTTTGGTCCTTCAAGCCGGAATTCCCTTGGTAAGCTGCAGGTCAGAGTGCATGGGTGGTAATAAATCTGCGCAGGAGAAGCTGCCAAAACAAATGGTTCTTCTTGAGTAAAAAGACCTCCGACTGAATTGTTGTGTGTAAAGAGGCTGTCCACTTTCTGATCTGTGGCTGAAGAGCGGAAGACTGGGCCCCAAGAAGAAAAATATGCAGTCATAAACGGGAGGCTCAGGTAAGAAGAATTTCCCTCTTTGTCTTTGTTTTAGATCAGGGACCAGGTTACAGTGTACTGTTATTAAGATTTGTGATAGCAGGTCGAGAATGTATTGAAGTACTGTATATTTGGGTCATAGATCAGGGAAAAAAAAAACAAAGCAAAGTAAACAGTCATTCTAGACACTACTGTGGATACAGGGAAGAAGATACCACGTGGTACAAGAGAAGGGTTACGTAACAGTCTTTTTTAAGACATGGGAAATCAGTGCACTGAGAGATCACGAGATCCGCCCCTAACGGATAATGTGAAGTATATGCAATTGCAGTGAGCAGATAATGTGAGATATTATACAAAATGTGTTAACAAATATGAATTTGATGGTAAACTAGATAAACTTTCACTAGTTAAACTCCTCAAACAGCTTAAATCTGATGCAGGAGGTCAGGCAAAAAAGCAGCACCAACTAGGCATACCTCAAGCACACAGGTGGATTGAGGAAGCAAATTGTAGAAAAACAGAAGCTTAGAAATTCAAAAACATTTTTAGACAACAGAGTAAAAGGTCTGACAGACAGAATCTCTGAGAAATGAAAACTTAAAGCGGACTGAACTTGCATTAATCAATGCATACAACAGGAAAATGAGACAATAGATGGATATTATGCTAGATTATTAGAATGCTTTAAACAACAATTAAAAAAATGCATTTTTAAAAGGTTGCATTGCCTCTATCAGTAGCTTTATTACAAAGCATATGATAGATCACCGAACAAGCAGGCTGCAAGCCTTACTTGAGTATGTTAGACATGCTGAAAGACACTTTCATAGTGAAAAGAAAAAAAAAAGGCACAAGTCTTCACTGCTGAAGACAGAGCTGAAGTATTTGTATTACAGTCAGGTAAAAAGGGCATCTAGCTAGGGACTGTAAACAAAATAAGAAAGCAATGACAGAAGATAAAGGAGATGAGGACTGACTATATGATAGTGATAACAACCAAAAATCATCAGGAAAGGTTAATAAACAAAAATAAAATGTGAATGTAGTAGAGGGAATAGAGGAAGTACAAACAGATGTAGAGGATAAAAATGGAAATTAAATTTTAGATTTAGCATTGTTGAGTTGGAGCTTTACCTAGTAAATACAAAACCAGAAGTGACACTTCTGGTAAAGGGAAGGAAAGTCAAATTCCTGTGTGACTCAGGAGCGTCACGGACTTTGATACACCCCTCCAAGTTACCAAAACATTCTGAATCACCTGATTATATATTAGTAAAAGCAGCAAATGGACAGCTATACAGGGAACCACTCTCCCATAATATAGCAATAACTGACCCTGTTTCAGGTATGACTCAGAAAAGTAAAATTGTAGTTTCTGCAAAATGTCCAGTAAACTTACTGGGAAGAGGCCTTGTGCAGATATTTGGCATAGCAGTAGTTCCCACCATGCAGGGTATGGAAGCACAAAGACAAATGGATGCTTTTGTGGTGTGATCAGAGGGTGAAGTCTATTATTGGTACAGCCAGGACCTAGTTATGACTGGTCCAGGGGCAGTAACCAAAGAACTGATGAACGTAGCCATCAGTAAGGTACCCTCCCTTGACACTGATCAGCAGCACTTGTTACATTGTACTCTATACTACTGTAGCACACCAGGACCTGATAAAAAATATAAGCAAGAATTGTTCAAAAAAAAATCCTGCTGACAGATTAATATTACGAACTTTATGTTGGGATACTGAGGGAAACAGTGTAGTAAGCTGTTCATTACCTCAGGAATTCATGAGATTGTATAAGTCCAATAGACTGCCACATGTCAGCTTGACAAAAAACAAAAGTGTTAAATGGGCAGACTTAAAAAAAAAGGTAACAAAATGGGAAAACAGACTGATTTAGAAATGTCAGGACAAGGGATACAAAAACAAAAACTGAATTGGTTGACACAGACACATACAGCTGTACACTTGCAATCTAGTGAGGACAGCTGATTAGCATTTTTATTAAAAGAAAAGAAGAAGCCTTGTGTAAAATTCCAACAACTCTGTGGTCAACAGGCAAGTTAGATGTAGGGCTTATTCAAACAGCAGGACCAGTTACAATTACCCCAAAGTCAGCTTTTAGACCACAGAAAGACAATACCTTTTGAGAAAGGATGCAGAAGTAGGAATTAAGCCTATAATAGCAGCATTACTCAAAAAAGAGTACTGGTAGAATCTCCTGATTCACCATGTGATACACCCCTATTTTCTGTTAAAAAAACAAACGGGGAATGGTGGATGGTACAAGATTTACAAGCTGTAAATAATGCAGTAATACCTAGAGCACCTACGGTGCCAGACCCACATACCTTGTTGAATGATTTAAAGCCACAACAGAAGTATTTTACTGTGGTAGATATAAGCAATGCTTTCTTTTCAATACCTATACATCCTGATAGTCAATATTGGTTTGCGTTTACATTTCAGGGTAAAAGGTATACATATACTCGACTACCACAGGGATATTGTGAGAGCCCAATAATATTTGCACAAAAAATGGCTAGCAACCTGGCAGGGTTTACCCCACTGGGAGGTAGTCAAATTCTACTTTATGTAGATGACATCTTGCTAGCAGCACCCAGCAGCAGTGCAGGGTGGATACAGTAGCATTATTAAAATTTTTAGTAATACAAGGACACAAAGTAAACAAAAGTAAGTTACAACTTTGGAAAAAAACAGGTTAGATACCTGGGATATGTGATATCCAATAGAGGTAAAATACTAGATAAAGGAAAAAAGAGAAGAAAAAAAAAACAGCAATTTTGCAAGCACCCAAACCAACAACTAAGAAAGAAATAATGTCTTTCTTAGGTACAACTAATTTTTGTTGGAGCTGGGTACCAAATTATTTTACAATGGAGAACAAAAGCAGAAATGGCTTTCTGCATGTTGAAGCAGTTAATAGCTTCTTCATTAGTTTTAGGACTTCCAAGTTATCACAAACGGTTCTTTCAGACCGTAGATTGTAAGCAAGGGTACATGACATCAGTATTAAAGCAACAACATGGGGATAAGCAATGCCCCATAGCTTACTATTCATCACAGTTAGACCCAGTAGTGCAATCTTTGCCTCACTGTGTACAGCAGCAATGGCAGTGCAGGCTTCAGCCTCAGTGGTGTTACTCCACCCTCTCACATTGAAAATGCCTCATGCAGTTGCAATAATTCTGCTACAAGAAAAAGTTGCATACCTTTCTCCTGCTAGACATCTTTCATGTATGACCATACTGCTGAGTCAACCTCATATGACCTAGACAAGATCTTACAGATATGCCCTTGGATGATGCTGAGGTGACATATTACGTGGATGGCTCATGCAGAAGGGGTCCTACAGGAAAGAATCTGGTGGGGTATGCAGTAGTTACAGACACTGAAATTTTAGAAGCACAAACTTTGCCACACAACTTCTATGCTCAAGCAGCAGAACTGGTAGCTTTGACAGGAGCATGTACTTTAGTAAAAGGCAAAAAAGTGAACATATATACTGATAGTCAGTATGCTTTTTCTACAGTGCATGTGTTTGCACAACAATGAAGAAAATAGAGGAATGATTACATCCAGTGGAAAACCTATTAATCATGCGCAATTTATTTTGGAGCTATTAGAATCTATTCAGTTGCCTACCAAAGTAGCTATTTGTAAATGTGTAGCTCATACAAAACAACAGGATAAGATTTCAAAAGGTAATGCACGAGCTGATGCAGCTGCAAAGCAAGCAGCCTCAGACTCAGAAACTTTATTTTTAAATGAGAAATTACAACCCTTTGAGATTTTAGATTTAGACATGTTAAAAACAATGCAAATGCTTACTACAAAAGCAGAAAAACAAAATGGGTAAAACAAGGTGCAATTTTTGAGAATGGACTGTACATTTCCAAAGGGAAAAAAACAATATTGCCGTCTAATTTATTTAGATATGCAGCTTTGTTGAGCCATGGGCAGAGCCATGTCTCAACAGGGGGGATGGTACAGTTAGTAAATAGAATATTCCAAACATATGGATACATAAATTATACAATAAAATTTTGTGCAGCTTGTCATACTTGTAACAAGCACCATGCACAAGGAGCATTTAAAACAAGCAAGGAGTTTCCTACACCACCATATCCGTTCCATACTATTTGTATGAACTTCATAGAGTTGAATAAATGTGAAGGAAAGAAATACTGTTTAGTGATCATAGATATGTTTTCAAAATGGGTAGAAGCTTTTCCAACCAGGAATCCGGATGCAGCAACAGTGGCAAAGGCCCTAGTAAAGGAAATAATTCCTAGATTTGGCATACCGGAAAGAATCTATAGTGACAATGGGACACATTTTGTCAATAAGGCAATTCAGCAACTTGGGAGATTTTTTGGGATTTCCTTGAGGAATCACTGTGCTTACCACCCACAGTCAGCAGGACTGGTGGAGAGGTACAATGGGTTTTTGAAAAATAAGTTAAGGAAGTTGATGAGTGAGACTCAGAAGAATTGGATTTGCTGTTTACCTCTAGCATTGCTGAGCATGAGAACAGTTCCAAATGTAAAGGGTTTGACCCCCTTTGAAGTAGTATTTGGAAGGTCATATTATGTGCCTCAGTGGAAAGCTCTCATGCCTGCAGAGCAGGAGGATGACAGTTCATTAGCTAATTATATAAAGAAACTGTTAATGAATAAATCTGTTTTGCAGGTTTAACTCTTTTTCAGATAAAAGACAGAACAAGAACAAAGAACTTTCAATTTGATACACAATGGCAAAATGGCCAAGAGTAAAGCAAATAGAAAAGCAGAGCAACCCCAGAACTATTGCATAATTATTTTGTTGGCTGTGCATTTGTTGACTATAAGTGTGACAATTTTTCTCTTATTGTGGTTTTTTCCTGCACTCAACCACACGAGTGAAAGTGAGAAGACGCGATGAACTGTTTATAGACTGGCATCCAAACTTTAACACATACCTGGCCATGAAACGTGTGTATGCAGAGACTATGAACATTTCAAATTGCTGGGTTTGTACAGCTACACCAACAGCATATAAAAGACTGTTAATGTCTGCTGTCCCTCTGGGGATAAATGAGACTTGGGAAAATTTGTTTTTGATACAGGAACTGTGAGATCACAGGACAAAATAGCTTTATTTTACCTGTCACACAAAAAGGAGTTGTATGTTTCTACAAAGTGATACCCTCCAGGTGGGCTGGAGTAATTGTAATATAACAATGTCTTATAAATGTTACATTAAAGTCAGAAGTGGGGTACTGTTTGTAATACTAATTATGATTCATATCTGAGTTCAATGAAAACTACATTAAATGCAGTACGTGACAATCCAGTCTTAACTAAACAATTGTCTATTAAAGATAGGAAAATGTTTCATGCAGGGATAACACGTATTAGTACCAAAGTAATGATTTTATTTGTGGGAAAAAGGCATATGAATGGTTACCTGAGAATTGGTCCAGCAGTTGTTTTTTGGGTTATCTGGTTCCAGCAATAAGACATACTGCAGAATTACCTTTGGGTAAGATACGAAATGTAAGGGAAACAGCTCGAAAAATCTGAAGGTCCAGTTAAGAAACCTGTGAATCCAGTTGGGAAGATCGAAGTTGGTTAAAAAGACCATAATTCAGTAAGAGACAGAAATAAATTGACTCATATGGACTTGGGCAACAGTGTTATATCCTGGGCAGGAATACTACCAGCCTATGGAGCAGTCAAATCGATCTGGGAGCTGAGGAAGCTGTCAAGATTTCTCGAAGTAATGAGTAATGCAACTTTTTCCGCCCTAGAATTGGTGACTGATGAACTGAATGCAATGAGAACTGTTGTGCTACAAAATCGAATGGCTCTTTACTTCACCCTAGCGGCAAGAGGTGGTACACGAAAAAGAATGCTGTGCTTTTATCCCTGAGAATCGTCACGAGACAAATAATCACCTAGAGGTAATTCAGCAAGTATCAGCCATGACTAAACCAGGCCCAAACCCACTGACGGACTTTTTCCAGAATCTGTTTGGGGGGTGGGGTTCCATCCTATTAAACATTTTAATTGCTATTTGTGTGGGTATACTCCTAATAGGAGCATGTGTTTACTGTGGAATTCCCTGCATGAAAAGATTAATCAAAAATTAGTTAGGGACTTCGTTGATGTATCTGTAACCGAGACTATGTATCAAGACCTGGAGTTGAATCTGTTGATACCAAATAAAATTCTTTCTGAAATATAAAACAAATGACTTCCCTAGTTAAAAGTTCCAAAGAGGAAGAGACTAGGGAATGAAATAATGTTGTTTATGTTTCTGAATAAAATAAAAAGCATTAAAAGGAGGGAGAATGTTAGAAAAATATGTACTTAAACATATACAGAGTGTTAGAAAAATATGTACTTAAACATATACAGAATGCTAGAAAAATATGTACTTAAACATATATAAACTGTTAGAAGAATATGTACTTAAACATATATGTAGTGCAAAGTTTAGAAACAGTATAATATGTAATGCATTTGATTCTATTTAACAATATGGCAGTAGAAATGATCTTGCATATAATTGCTTGAAACTTAGCTGCAGTGTGGTTAACCTCTGACCCTGGCAGTAGCCAGCTCAGCAAGCTTATGTCTTTCAGCAGTTATTATCTGCTGGGTTAGAGAGAAATAAATATGTATGCATGTATATCTTTCTTCCTTCCACCGAGAAGGATGGCCTTGTGAACACTATCAGAGATAGTGTGCAGCTGCTACCAGAGAGACAAAGGAACGTATTAAGAGATGAACTGACTAACTAATCTAAAACCTTGGAAGAAGCAGCATTTACAGGAAGACATTGTAACTGACCAGGTGCCTTGCAAGGCTGTGTTATTCTCATGGGAAAGTTTTTAAAAAGCATTACCTCAGCATCTTCTTATGAATGAAGTATTATGGACTATAGTGATGTAAATGCCCTGTGACTGACCACGTCAGTAAGGTGGGCAAAAGCTGATTGCAAATGGTATATAATTGAGGGTATTTCCTGTATAGAGCCAGTCAAAACTCTATACTTGTTTTTGTATAGTTTTTTGCTTCCTAATGTACATTAGTAAAGCAATATTGTTTGAACCTGAGCATCCTGTGTTATTGACTGTCATTTTGAAAAGCCTAATGATTTTTACAGTCTGATTTAAACAATTTATTTGACATTAGGCTTATGAGGCGATAGTTACCAGGGACAGTTGTGGCCCCGCCTTTGTGGAGCGGAATAACCATTGTTGTGCACCATTTTATGGGCATGTAGCCTTTAGAGAGGCTGAGGTTGAACAGTGTGTTTAGTTGGGGGGGTTAGTTTGTTCTGTAGTTCATGCAAGATGCAGCCTGGGACACCATCTGGCCCCATTGACGCTCTGCCTTTGGCTTTTGAAAGGGCTGTTTTCACCTGTGCACCTGTATGTCTGTGATTTCCCAGACACTAAACTTTTCCAGTAGTGTTGTGGGCCCTTTTGGGGGTGTGAGGGGGGGGGGTAAAGTTTGCACTGAATCTATCTGCCAGGATGTTGGCAATATCAATGGGTTCAATATATTTTGTGCTATTTTGCACTAGTTCAGAGCATATCTGCGAGTTGCCACTTAGATTCTTGACATAGCTAAAGAAGGCTTTGTGGTTATCTTTCAAATCCTTGGCTATTTTTCTTTTGAAGTTAGCCTTGGAGGATTTTATGAGGGACCTTAGTTTCTTACTGATACTGATCAGGGATGTCTTTCCTTCTCCAAGACATTTTTCCCTTTCTTTTCATGGAAGATACTTTTAATGTTATTAGCTTTAGATTGTATTTTGATTTCTGTAGATACATTATGTAGATATTTGAGGGAAGTAGCCAAGGTATTCATTTTTAGTTTTTCTAAAGCTAAGCTAGTTTTATGTGTTAGAATTTCATTGTATTTGTTTTTTAATACTACTTTATTTTTCATCTCCAAATGAATTTTATTTTTTTTTATCTTTTACTGACAAAAGTTTGGATTGTAGATCTAATAATTCAGAATCCCATTCTCTGATTTTTTATACCAAGTTAGGGTTTTACCATATATGTAAGCTTTTAATGAGTCCCATATCATTATTTTATTTATCTATGTGGTGTAATTAATATCTAAGAAAAACTGTAATTCAGATAATAACCAGGCTTTGAACTCTTAATTTTAGTTATATATGCTGGAATTCTGGAGTTACAAATTAATGATTTGTACCCAGTTTGAAGTTTTAGTATCAATAATTTGTGGTCTGAAAAGGAGCAGGGAGTGACTGAGAAATTAATGATTTTAGAGTGTAAGTCATGGACAGCAAATATGTTATATAGTCTAGTTTGGGTAAAAAAATATGTGATCTTGATGGGAAAACAACAAAGATGTATCTTCTTTAAATTTGAAAGTATCTACAAAATGAAATGATTCTACCCACTTGTTTAAAGCTTTTGATACAGCAGATGCATGCAGCGGTCTATTATTTGTAGTTTCAGAAATATCAAATATACAGTTAAAATATCCTCCTAATATTAAGTTGCCTTTATAATTATTGGAAATGAAATCCAAGTGTTTTTTAACAGTTCTTGATTCAATGCCTGGGAACCAGTATAGATTGGCCAGGGTCCATATTCTGTTATTATATTTAACTATTGCTAATGCCATAAGGCCTTTTTATCTTCATACCTATAAATGATTTCTGGGTTAATCACATTTGTTTTCCATAAAATTGTTACCCCTTTTGTCTTTGTCTTATAAGTGGATTGCACCATTTAATATCATATATTCCTTAGGATTCCATTTGTAATTGTCATTTGTTTTGAATTGAGTTTCTTGAAGGAAGACAATTTGTGTTTTGTTTACTTTTAAATATTTCAGTAGATTTGATCTCTTGCTAGGATTGTTTAAGCCATTGGTATTTAAAGATAATGCTAAATCCATCTTAGGTTATTTAGACTATGTATTTTTTGTTTTATTGTGACTATTAAATATTTTCCTCTGATAACCGTAAAGTATATGTTTGAGCTTTTAAAGGAAATTATCACTTTTATACTTTGAGTGTTTACCAATAAAGTAATGCTTTGTTCAGGCATACTAAAAATGTTTTTATGAAATAACAAATTTAAATTAATAAATGTTAACAAAACTAAGATCCGCAGTAGCCATGGAATGAAAACCGTTCCTAATCTGATGGATAAATCTAAGTCCATCAGATTATCACTCATACCTTGACAATCCAGAACATCTGAGCTCCATAAATTGAATTATCATATGGAGAATATTTGTAGTAGGAATAAGCAATATTTATATTATTTTGAACAAATATAGTACTATTGTAGATTAGACAGAGTTCTAATTCAATATAAATGTCTACTTATTGTATAAGCAATTCATATTTAAATGAAAGCAAGATGACAAGCAATTCAATCATAGTAAAGTAGGATGTATCATATAAAACCTCACTAAAAGATTATAGCACACAGTTATTTAACATATTCACCCTTATTGATAAAAGTCTTTCAAAACGTATTACTTAATATAAATAGATGGTAATAATATTTATACCTAATGTTTATAATACAATGTATTTTACTAGTATATCAGAAGTTATTTTTCATTGTTTGCCAGCATTTAAGTAATCACTTTGTTGCTAACTTACTTAAAGCATCAAGTTTGTTTTATGTAAACATTGATGAAAGTTAGTGCATTTTAATTATCAGTGTATCCCTCTTCCCCCCATTTTCTACACATGAAGATTTTCATATCTGTCATTTCTTATTATAAAATGACTGAAATTATAGGTTAAAAATAACAAATTCACGTATTGTGATCAATGATTACAAGTTCCCTTTCCATATTCATAAATTGCCATTTTATGACATAAAGTGAACGTTTTTAGATTTAAATGGCAACATTCTATTTTGTATAATCAGCAAAGGTTAAACTGAGTGATTATTGTCAATTTAATACTATTTGTTCAGAAAGCGATTGTTACATTCTATGACATTCCTAGTTCAAGCTTCTATTGTTTCCCTTGAACAACTTTGTCAGTTTGATGTCATGTATAAAACATTAGTTACCTTGGTAACAGCTTAAGTATTATGTATGGTCAAGATGTATTACAAAACCACAATTCAAGTTAAAGCAATTATATGACTTGTTATGTACATTTACTTATATGAGAAAATCACCATGCTTCCTCTTAATGTTCAGTATAGTGTATGTCATTTCTGACAAGTTAAAACAGTAGTGTTATTTTACACAAGCCCATCTTATTAAATTGAGTGTCTATTGTCAGTTTAATACTATTTGTTCTGAATATGATTGTTACATTCTGTGACATTTCAAGTTCGGGCTTCTATTGTTTCTCTTGAACAACTTTGTCAGTTTGATGTCATGTATAAAACATTAGTTACCTTGGTAACTGCTTAAGTATTATATATGGTTAAGATGGGTTAAAAAAACAACAATTCAAGTTAAAGCAATTACATGACTTGTTATGCATATTTACATATATAAGAAAATCATCATGCTTGATGTTCAGTGTATTGTATGTCATTTATGACAAGTTAAGACAGTAGTGTTATTATACACAAGCCCATGTTATTAAATCCTGCCTTTAATATCTAAATTCAGCAGACTGCTTCATTTTATATGACGATTATATATTTTATGTCTAGATTTACTAAAATCATACATTACATAACTATTGTGTTTTTTTTCCGGCTGTTGCTTAGTTATTTGAGAGACCACAAGCTGTAATTTTTATTCTTAATATTAGCTCCTTCCAAGCATGTTTATACAGTCCATAGATATTAAATTATGATACCCTTCTAGTTTTTTATTTGTTATAAGTATATTTCCATCCTTACATACACACATATCAGTACATCAAGCACGGGCAACAATGCCCATCCAGTTTTGCCAGAATACCATTCAATAGTTCATGTGGTGTGTTTTCAGGCTGTTCTTAAAATATCCAAACCAATATTTGTCCTGTTCCATTTTACCAGCCTGTTCCATGCAGTGGCCACTGTACCAGTGAATCACTCAACACACTTTCCATTCCCACAGATATTTCCACAAAGGGAATCTGATGACTCTCTAGCACTTCCTGGAAACCCCTAACACCCTTAGAATCAGTTATCCCCATATGCCCAACATGTCCGAGCAAGCTCACCTCCCAGACCACTGCAAAGGGTACTGCACAAGACCAAGTGCTCTTAGTCTTTCACAATAACTCAGACTTCCACTCTTATGTAAGTCATTCATGTGTTTAGACAAAAATACATTTTAAATATAAAATTGCACTTGTTATTTTTTTTTATCAGGAATCAACTTAATGAGCTAAACGGAGTGTTGAGAGACCATTGATATGTGTACATGTGGTTTAAAACAGCCCCTTTTATTATATATATATATATATATATATATATATATATATATATATATATATATTTTTTTTAAACCAAAAACGTCATTGCTGAGAATCATCTCAGAAGCATTATCACCACTCTGTTTCCATTAGCATAGCAACCTGAGAGCATCTCTTTCTGTTAGTGTGTCTGTGTACTGCATACCAGAGGCTCACGATGCACTTGAAGCAAAGCTTCACCTCACTGCAACTTCAAGCCTAAATTCCCTCCCTTTCAGCAAGGCAGCAGCCAGGAAAAGAACAGAGAGCAAACAGATAAAAAAAAAAAAAAAAAAAAAAAACTCCCAACAAGCCACCACAAGAGACAACACACTCCTCCAGCTCTCCCACCTCTCACTCAGCCGATGTACAAACAAACCATTCTCTGCCAAAATATCTCAAATTACAGTTCTATCCACCTCCTTCCCCTGGATCCAGGCTAAAACACCAAATGTCTCTTCCTAATACACAAGCATCAGTAAACCTTCATCACAAGCCACAACCCACAGCTTCCCGGAGATGAAAACGGCAACATATAACAGCTGCCAGACACAGCTGCATCCACATACACCATGTCAGGCTTAATCAAATAGCACTCGAAGCTATGATACTTGCCATAATTGATATTAACTATGTTTAGACAGAATAATAATGACATTTGTACTAGCTGCCAGACACAGCTGCATCCATGCACACCATATCAGGATTGATTAAACAGCACTCATAGCTGAGATACCTGCCATAATTGATATTAACTATATTTCAACAGAATAATGATGACATTTGTACTAAGAGCTTGCTACTATTATTTAACCAGGATATACATGACATTTCTAAATCATACTTTAACTGAAGAAGGCATTAGTTTCCATGACAGCATTTTTTTAAAAACACTCTACTGTTACTGCTATTATATATGATGTTGATCTGTTACATTTGAGTTTGAACTCTGATGACTAGTACCCTGTTAAATTAGTTAATTAATTACTAAAAATTATTATAAAATTATGTAAGATCAATGAAAAATGAACAAGATAAGTATTCATTGAGTTCAAGTAGGGGAATAGAAACGTCTATGTTTGTACTATATGTTGCTTTGTTTGGCGTATATCTAATGTAAATAATAACCCATCTTGACCTACCTTTGTTTGTGAAGAAATATTGAACTCTTTGAACATTTATTTATTTATCATTTGTTAACCGGGAAAGTCCGACTTGGAACAAAGCCAATTTTCAGCGGAGGCCTGGGGAGAAAGGATCCAAACATTCTGAATAAATTATTGTTGTTTCTCAGTTGTTTAATAATTCCTCCTTTTTTTAAATAAAAACAGATGACAAGTGATGTACCATATCAGTTGATACTTTGAGAGATGTAGTTGTAAGAGCTATTTTTTTTGGAAAGCTATCTTGGAATCATTTTTTTGTTTCTTCTTTATAGCATCAGTCCAAAGATTTGCTTCTTTTATTCTTTTAAGAGTAGGTTACATTTATTCCATTTCATCTGGGATAGACACTATGTTGTTGTTTTTGATGAATATACTAGCTTCTTCTAAGTCATTAAAGGTTCTCATCTCACTGGCAAAAAGCATTTTTTTGTCTTGGCTGGAAAGGCCAGCTGTGCTTTAACGTTGTTTTGTTTCAAAGGTTTTATTATTGGCCAGACTTTTTTTCTTTGTTCTAGTATTCTGGAAGAATAATCATTGTCAAACCTTATCGGGTTTGATTGTATTTTAAGGGTGATTTTTTCCAAGCAGATTTCAATATTAGTTCCTTGTCCAGAAATGAAAGAAATTTTATATCTATGGATCTAGGTGGAGTATTTATTGAGTTATTACAGGTTTCTTCAGTGCTCTATGTGCCCTTTCAATTCCAAATGAAAGTCCTTCTTTCAAGTCTAAAAATTCAGGAATCCAGTTTGTTAACAATGAAATAATGTCTTCTTCTTTAGTGTTTTCAGGCCGACCAAAGATCCTTACGTTGTTTCTCATTTCCCTGTTTTCTAAGTCATCTATTTTGTTAAGCAACCATGTATTCTGTTTAAGCAGAAATGCAGAAATTCTTTTTGGAATTCTTCCTCTTTGAGTCTCCCTTCACTGTAATTTAGAGAAATATCTATATTTGTTATTTTTGTATGGCGTTTCTGTGATAATTCATTAAGAGTATCAGTCTACTTTTGAGAATTTAATTTAATGTTTTCTAAGTCATTTTAAAGCCACCCATCTTCAAAGATAGTTCCTGTAAGGTAGATGTCATCAATTGCAGTTCTTTTTTCAAAGTATCTGGATGAGAATTCCTTGAGTTGTTCATATTCAGTGACTCAATATATCTCCAAGTTACTTGACAGGAAAAATTTTGTATAGCTCCACCAAAATTGATATTTATGTAGTTTAATAGGTTATCTATAGATTTCTGATGTTTTAAACTTGAAAATAATAAAAATGTTCCTATATTATTATACTAGGTTATGGAGCTCTCAAAATTCACTGCTCTCATTTGGACATCTAGGCTCTGCCCCCCCTTTTTTCTCAGACATGGGAAAGGCAAACACGATAAATATTATGTTATTTAATGTTATATATATTATGTTATTGCTATGTAATTATCAAACCTACCAATATTAGGCCAAATGATAAACATTACTACAAACTTCTACTCAAATCCCTCAAATTCATTACCACTCTGAATCACAGACTAGCCACAGATGGTGATATCCACCCCAACCCTGGCCCTTCCTCTCCACTCAATTGTAATTCCACCCTATCCTCCCCTCCACTTCTCAATCTAAACTCTAGACCCTTTAACTCTCTTCTGACCTGTCATCTAAACATCAGAAGTGTAAACAATAAGATTCACAACCTACATGCCCTTTTAGCTACTTGTTCCCCAGACCTACTATGTCTCACAGAAACCTGGCTTAAACCAAGTACGAAAGACACACAGATAATCCCACCAGGGTATGATATACTAAGAGCAGACCGAATAACTCGTAAAGGTGGCGGTGTAGCCATACTCTACAAAAATACATTACAAATCTCCCTTGCCTCTCCACAACCCCTCCTAACAAACAATGCCGAAATTCTACTTGTAAAACTTCAACCAAACAAACATAAAAGCATAAATATAGCATGTATTTACATCCCCCCAGGCAACAATAATAACAAAACCTTAGAGGACTTTCTCCACTGGTTAACTCAAACTCACCCCAGGAATCCATAGTGTTAGGTGACTTCAACATCGATTGGAATTCCTTCTCATCTAGCTCCCCATCTAGCAGCATAAATCTACATGGCTTTTCTCAGCTCATATCCACTCCTACCAGACTAGGTAAACCCCAAAACAAAGACAGCATCCTGGACTGGATCCTTACTAATAAAGATCCTGACCAGTACTCAGCAGGTACTCACCCAGAGGACATGAGTGATCACTTACTCACCTATGTTATCAAATTCAAGAAAATCACCCCCTTCTTACAACCATAAAAAATCAGGAACAATAATAAATTCAAGCCTCCATTTTTCAAACTGAACTTAAAGCCCACAACTGGACAATACTCAAGTCTCTTCCTCTTGAAGAGGCAGTTATCTACTTCAACACCACCTTCCTCAAGATTCTAGATTCCCATGCTCCAATACGGTCCATTAGAACTAAAACCAAAACCGCACCATGGCTCTCTAAGGAAACAAAATCCAAAATCCTATCTAGAAACAAGATGTGGGTCACATGGCGTACCTCTAAAGACCCACACTCCCATCAAACCTTCCGGCAACTTAGAAATGAAACTAAAAGAATGATCTTAAATGATAAAAAAAACTTCTTCCTCCACCTCCAACACAAACACCTTAATAATGCACAAAAATTCTGGGCAGGCTTAAACAAGCTTCTGCACCCAGGCCAGGCAACCACCCCCACTCCAACAACTTGCAAACAACAGTGCCCTGTAAACCTTGCTAACACATTCAATAGTTTCTTCACAGAAACTATACAATCCCCGGCCACACAATTCAAACAAACAGCCAGCCCACTCCACTACCCATGCCAGCAGAATACTACAACTACATCAGATCATCTATTTACCTTCGATCCAGTACCCATATCCTTTATAACATCTCTTCTTAAAAAACTAAAACCCACTACGCTAGCAGCTGACCTTCTCCCAGCTGAGTTTCTGCAAAAAGCAGCTGAGGCCATTTCCTATCCCGTCTCCATAATCATAAACCATACCTTGTCAGAAGCCTTCATCCCCTCCATATGGAAAATGTCCCACATTATTCCTCTCCATAAAGGTGGTAGCTCACTAGAGCTAACCAACTACAGACCTATAGCTATACTTTCACCCCTGGCCAAAATTATGGAAAAGTGTGTCCACAAACAACTGATGGAACACCTCACCAAAAATAAAATTCTAGCTAACTCCCAACATGGCTTCAGGCCAAATCACAGTACCACATCAGCCCTACTATCCTTTTCTAATACCATCAATAACTTCAGAAACAATAATAAACTATCATCTGCTCTTTTCTTAGACCTCTCCAAGGCCTTTGATATGGTGAACCACATTCAACTCCTCCATACATTAAAAACTATCACTCAGCAATTCCACGCTGAAATGGTTCCAATCCTACCTGTCCAATAGGCAACAGGCTGTTCTATGGCAGGACAAATTATCTACATGCCTACCTGTTACACTTGGAGTTCCCCAAGGATCTATTCTTGGCCCTCTTCTCTTCACCATCTTTGTTAATGACCTGCCCACAATCACCCCCATGCCACATGCATTCAATATGCAGATGATTCGACTATCATCAGCACTGCCTCCAACCTGGCAGACCTCACTGCTTCAACCCAAGACACCTTCAACCTAATAGAAAAATGGTTCTCAAGTCGACAACTAGTTCTCAACCCCAACAAAACAAAACTACTTACTTTCTCACCCACTAACAAGACTCTTCCCCCCACCTTCTCTATTACATCCTCCAATGGAATCACTATATCACCAGAAGCTCACACAAAGCTATTAGGTGTTACCATTGATAACTCCCTTAAATTTGACACCCATTTCAATCTTACCATCAAAACCATCAATAAAAAGCTTGGCTCTCTCTATAAAGTAAAACACTTTCTCACTCCTCATGCTAAAATTACAATTGCCAGCACACACCTGCTATCAACTCTTTTCTATGCCTCCCCCCTCTTTACAAACCTAAACAAGACAACCCTTAAAAACTTGCTTCTTGTTACAATCACATAGCTAGATTTGCCACAAATTCCACCTTTAGAACGCACCACTGCACTAACTTGAAGCAACTAGGGTGGTTAGAGTTTTCCAGCCAACTCCATTTCAACCAACTCAAAATGGCTCACCAGATATTGTATCACCCAGAGAAAACACCAGCTCTGAAAAACATCATTCACCCCATATTAACCTGCAATCTTTACGCTCCTCCAATAAGATCTTAGCTCAAACTACCAAAGCCAATAATTCTGCTGGGGATTCTCTATTCTCAAACTTTGTAGGTAAAATGTGGAACTCCCTACCGACCATGCTCACCTCAGAACCCTCACTCCTACAATTCAAAAAAGCTTAAACCCCATCTCAATACTCTCTGGCAATGTCCCTGTTCCAAACCTGATTAACCACTATCATTTACCTTTCTCTTACCTCACTATCCTTAACCGCTTTTTAACAAGGCGCCTCGCCTTTGTAACTGACCTATGTTTTTTTTTATATGCTGCTGTTGTTTTTTTTTTTCCCAAGATGTGATGTATCTTTATATTGTATTTAGAACTCAACTATCTTCCTTTTTTTGCATTAACAATGTTCATATGTCTGTTATGTACTTGGAGCTTTTCTCCCCGGGCCTCCGCTGAAAATGGACATGTATCCAGTTGGACTCTCCCGGTTAACAAATGTAAAATAAAATAAATAAATAAATTATTGTTCAAAGACAGCTCTCTACAGTACGCCACTAGTCACTTCCCTAATTGTTGGCATTGTTTCTGTCACCTGTCAACTTTTGCAGCAAACTATTCAATTATGTGGCTATACAGTTCTTCAATTTCAGCCATACCTATAACCTCTACATTTTTTTCTTTCAGTGTCCTAGGTGGGATGAAGTCAAAGACCTTGCTGAAGTAATTTAAGACTATGTCTATTGGTATTCCCCTGTCAAGTTCACCTGTAACACAGTCATATAACTGCATCAGGTTTGACTGAAAGCAACATCTACCATAATAGCATGGTTTATGTTGTTGTCTTGGAGGTTGCTGTCCTCTGGAAGTGGTGTAAGCCTTACTTTAGAATTCTCTGCATGGCATTCCCTACAACTTTTGTAAAGCTAACATGTATGTAGCTCTAATGTTTTTTTTTTCTGCTTGCTCACTTTGTACAAAGGTATCAGATTTGCTGTCTCTTAGTTTTCTGGCACTTCCACAATAGTCAGTGGTCTGTGGAAGGTCTCAAACAGGGTCTCTTTCAACACATTGGACAAACATCAGAAACCTCTATAAGGCAGCTTATCTGGTCCTTATACCTTATCATCATTGCAGGCAAATTTCTGTTCCACTTCCTCCCTCTTTTTTTTATTCTGTTGCCTATCCACTGTTCTCCTCATTTTACCCTGCCATCTGGCATCGTACACACCCTTTGCTTTCCATTGTAAGGACAGAAGTAAATTATCCATTCAGACACTCTGCCTTTGCCTCAGTTTCTGTGATTTTCATTCCACATTTGCTCAGTTCTGTCCCTCCATTCCACTTTTCTTTATGGTATGAACCTATAACTCTCTTGCTTACCTCTGATCCCTTCTGCTACCTCCCTTTCAGTTTTTGCTTTTTCTCTTCTCACTGCTTTTTTTTTTTTTGCCTCCTTAGTGAAACTGATTGTGTCTGCTCAATCTCTACTCTTTAGTCCACTTATTGTAGACCCTGTCTTTCCCTAATTGCTGGTCTCACCTTCCTTTATAACCGTGCATTAACCTCCTTCTTTTAGGGACCATATCATCTCAGCAGCTTAAAATATTACCACTGAAACAGGCAGAGATATTATATCTGCCTTTTTTAGATGTAAAAAAAAACAGAAAAAGTATATTTAAAATACTTTGTCCCGGTCTCCTTCAATAAACACAACACACTGAATGACATTTGACAACCTATATTAAAATTTCCATAACATCACTTTGATTAGCAAAATTTTTAAATACAACTGGAGATAGTGTAGTCGATTTTAAACACAGCATACACATCTTTGCAATGTTAATCAGGACAGCGTACCTGCTCATCCTGGCCCAATAGGCAGCACCCATACTTTTACTCACTTACCCAGGACAGCATACCTGCTCATCCTGTCCAGTAAGCAGCAGCCATACCAAATATTTAATCAGGACAGCGTACCTGCTCATCCGACCCAGTAAGCAGCATCCATACCTTTGCTCACTTACTAAACCAAGGCAAATAAGCAGCATCCTTGCCTTTGCTTGCTTATCTATTCAAGAAAACTCCTTGATATGCATCACCAGACACCAGAGGGAGAACAGAAGAGGGCAAGCCTGTCCCTTTTCTCTGCCACCAGCCTGCCCAGGCTGTTCCCCCTCACCCCCAACTTCCATCAACTAGCCACCCTTAGGGAACAAGGCCAAACATCATTCGGTGTGCAATAATTACCAGAACATTACCAGCCCCTGGCAATTACCTAATGCTTGCCAAAGCATCACCTGCCACTGGAGCATGAATACTCAACCCCAACCACCAAATTAATGCAACTGCATGTCACCCTTCCCAAACAATTCCTTTTACTTGCCCAATGACATGCAGAACCTGATGAACTTCAAAATGCCATTCAACACCTAAACCCCATGATGGCTTTAGCAATCTGACCCCACTTTACTCTATCGATACCCTTGAATGCCACTAACAATATACCAAACTGAAAATGCCCAATGCCACAGGTCAAAACCAGATTATACCAGAATGAAAATATCCTATGCCGCCCGGTCAACACAAGATTAGTGACCTGCCAACCCCATCCCACATGTAGAAATTAAACTACATCCATTATTAACCCTACCAAAGCAACCCACTCAAACTGGCCAAATAAACATCTCCTACATCTGCAAGAAATCACCACTGCCCCAACTGTAATGTGCCTTAATGACCATTGAATAAAGTTACCTAATACCCTATAGCCTCTCCAGCACTCAAAACATCCACAAAAAAAAACATTTCATTTCAAGCCCCATTTCTATCAGGGCATTGACTGTTACTCACTCAACACTCCATCTGTAACCTCAATGTGCCCTTCCAAGTGATCAGGACTTCCTTTGAAACATGCATTCAGATTTAAAACATGCAGCAAAACCATTCTCACTATGACTACCATTTAACGTATGTGATCTATATGTCCTCCCATACAAATATATCCAGTTTTCAGTAACTAACAACTTAACAGCATGGAAGTAGCCAGCAAACCCACACAAACACAAGAAGGACATGCAAGGCCCACAAAACTGGCCAAGAATCAAACTAGATAACCTCTAGCTGTGAAATGACACAAACTGCTGCACCACTGCATCCAATAATATTTAAATAAAAAAACTCTTAATTCTACCATGGATTGTACATTAACCTGTAACACAAATCAAATGAGGTCATAAAACATACTTATTCTAGAGTTAAACAAAAAGTTTGTTGTGCTTCTGTCTTCTTCTTCCAAAGCACTGTGCTTGCCTTTTAACCTATCCATTTCTGATTACTCACCCAATGACCCCACAGCTTATTCGACACCAAAGCATGATCATCTGCAAACTCACTGTATCTCACCACTGGAACTTGGCACACCATCACTAAACACCAATACCAGGAAGTCTTGTGCTCCCCTTCCATCATCTGCGAATTCACTGTATTGTCAACACTGGTACTCAGCACACCACTATCTACAAAGAAAAGTACAAATGTAAACCCTCTAATAGCAATGAGAAAGCTCCACTGTATACCCACCTATTCCAAATTACAACCGCAGCATTCCAACACCCCATCTGCAAGAAATAAAAGGACATGTAAAACATCAGAAATACATAACACACATTCCAAATAACACATTACAAGACCTCTTCAAGGACAACTGTGCTTCACATGGATGGGGAGCCTGTTCCACAGATGGAGTAGTCTCTCTGGAATATATACCTATCTTTCCTGCAGGTCCTATTTATATCACAGGCAAGCTTTAAGTCTTTAAAATGGGTAATTCCAGTGCTGTTTGTTTTGTGGATATGCAGGAGGTCCATCAGAGTGGGTTCCGACAAAGCCCTGTATGCCAGGCATAGGATTTGCATTATCCTTGCCCTAGTGCACATAATATGATTTGGCCTCCTGAGATCAATGGAGAAACCAAACTGACAATTAACTTTGGTATGCGAGACCCACAAAACACCTCTCAAACCCGGACAAAGCACCCTCATTACAAATTTATATTGTGACCCGAACAGCAGTCTGCTTTAATTTCTAAGCATTATGTGTCTATTTATTTTTTGACAAACAATATACTTTAACTGCCCTGTGACTCTCCCCGTCACGATTGTTAATAGGGTGATATATAAACCCGTTGCCTATGGCCCACTGCATAGACTGCTTTTCCCCAACCTACTTCCTCCAGTCCTCTAGGAATAGAATGTATATAGCTGTTAGTGAATCACAGACATCTCTCAACAACTTTAAACCACTCCAGAGATAATAGGCACTTAGTATTAAGCTGACATCTACAGCATAAGGGAATGTAGGTTAATAAATGTCTCCAGAGACAGTGTCTGCAACTATAACCACTGCGCTTATGTATTAAGTGTAAGTCACCACCTGTATCCCAAGCAAAAGTCACTGATTCTGTTAAACCTTACGAACCACATTGTTACTTTGTTTTAGTCACCTGCAAACCCACGTATCCATGTCCCTATGCATAAGTTCCTATTTCTAATAACAGCTCCACTACCTACCATTCATACCTCTTAAATAACTAATGGGTAAAAGCACAAAATAGTGCCCGTTACAGTATAATTCTGACAGCTTCCAAAGCACTCTTTAATCCAAACTTACACTATATTTGCCCCATTAAAATCCTACATGAGGAACACTTTAAAAGTGAACACTTAAAATATCAGTACCATTAATTGGAGACATCAGCAACATGAGAGCATACAAATTAATATACACTTCTGAAGTAAAATCAATGTACAAGTCCTATTACTGCCTCCATTCATTAGTTGTAAATCACCCCTTTCCCTGCAAAAGTCACTAGCTTTAGAAGTGATTAAGGAGAAGAGCTACATATTATCCCTAAAAATCAGGGACAGTTGCGAGGTATGAATCAAAGTTGGTAGACTAACAGACTATTAGGATATTCCAAATGGTATGAAGTTTGCAACTCAAATGCCTGTCACTATTTCTGACCACAGCCTTAAGAATTTATTATAATTTCTCCTTGTTTTCTTATAGACTGCCCATATTGCTATGACTTATGCTTTGTTATTAATCCTACTGAAAGATGAAGCCACGGTGGTGCAGCAGTAGCATTGTTGCCTCACAGCAAGAGATTCTCCCGTTCGATTCTCGGCTGGAGCACCTTCTGTGTGGAGTCTGCATGTCCTCCCCACGGTTGAGTGGTGTTCGAAAGACATGTGTTAATGGGCGTGCCTTCATTGAAGGTTGGGTGTCGGGCTGGCACCTCAACACCATAAAAATCTACTGCCAATCATTAGCGGACTGGAGTTTTGCTGTGACGACCCCTAACCGGGAAAAGCCAAAAGAAGAACATTAATCATACTAAAAGATAACTATTACCTTTCAAAACATGAATTTAGTCATGCATTATCAGAACAAACTCTGGCCCAAAGATGAATCAAAATTGGCTGCAGGGAAATATAAATTATAGAACACAGTAAATGTTCCAGGTTAGCTGTCACTGCTACATCTCATGCCACCTCTGCCTTTATATCTTTAACTTAAAGCTCTTAACTAGGTTCTTAGGTTCTGTATTAGAACATTACCCCATATTCAACAGGTCACTGGTTAATCTGCATGGCTTGTCACTCAGCCATATTTCGCATGCAACCTCACACAGGCTTGTTCTATTAATCATGCAGGCCACGCCCATTCCCGCATGAAAATCGTGGTGGGATAATGTTCTAATACAAAGCCGGTTCTCACTTATATCTTTTTATAAAATTTGCATAACAGAATTCTGCCAAACTCCGAATCAATTTCCCATCACCTCTGTCCAAGTACATCCATTTTTCAGCCTGAACAGCTTGAATAAGTCATCTTCAATAATTTATTACTTTCTACAGCCTCCTGAGGATAGTCACCATGGAAAGCCAGACCAACTGCCTTCCACATCCACAGCAAGCCCCTGCATGCATCATCCTCACTATCCAACACTGGTGTAAATAATACAAAATGAAAAGACACAATGAATTAAGAAGCAACACTCACTGACCGAGCATGCCACTTCAACGCACATGTCATGCTGAAGACCGCTGGTGAGAACCGGTGAGCAAAATCAGAAACAACCATGATGACATGTTGAGATGTTGAAACAGCCATCAGAACTCGCTGTACACTGAACTGTATCACACAGGAGAGTTCCCATCCAATCACAGCACAACACTCTAAGGCAGAGACATTGCTCCTCTGTAAATCTGATGGCTAGACAAACCAATCCCACACAAACAATACTACAGCATATAGCCAGCAGCTTGCTACTCTTGCCAAAATGATAACCACTTGACAACCAATGATCAGGAATCCAGATTCCATTAAGACAAATCCCTTGGGAACTGGAGAGCCTCCGACCCGGCAGGAAACCTGTCTCTGTCTGGCATCCAACAGGTGCAAATAGGCACAGTCCATCTGCAGTCTATGTCTGATCAAAAAGCTTCAACAATACAACATTTATGCATCGGGAAGTGAACAGAACCTGTACAGATATAGAAACCAGCCCACACACATGACTAGACAAGGAGAATGATGGCACCGAAGAAAACAGATACATGTGTCAAGAGCAAGCAGGCAATGGTTAAATCAAATTATACATGCAGCACTCCAAACACCTTCACTTGGCTGCCATTGCTTTTCAGCCCACACCAACACCAAGAGACCCTTGCCCTTAACAAATACTTCCCCAGACCCTCTTTGAACAAACTGAGAACAGTCACCTGGCACCAGGACCAAAGGTAGTGAACATCCCACGGCAGTCATGGCCCACCAAACTACACACCCACCTCTGTCAATGACCCCAATACTCTCCATGCAAGCACCGACCACCCTACCATCTCAGGAGCCCAGAGCCTGCAAAACCACCTCTGTGAATCTCTCCACCTCCTGGACTGCCGAATCCCTTATATAAAACCACCACCACCAATGCAAATGATGGAGCAATTCAACTCACATCCCTCCACTTTTCAGGCCCAAGTGTCCTCCTGGCTCCCCCATGTATGCGCAAAGGACAACCATGTTTCTGAGCCCACAAAACCAGCGATCATCCGGTACATCATGCAAACAAAAGGAAAGCCTGCAAAACAGCGAAACACCCAGGCAAGCAGCCAAAGCACCAGGGAAAACCCGTGAAACTGTGAACAAACAAAACAGCCACAAGGCACGTCCATGAAGATCCTATCCGCAACTCTCAATAGGGAAAACAGGATCCTTTTCCTCTGTTTCTTTTTTTTTTAAGTACCATGCACATATTTCATCTCTGACACTAGCCACCCCCCCCCCCCAACAGAACCCACTACACTCTCCCTGAAGCTCCCATTCCAAAACATTCATGCCTACCTCATTTCAAGCCTGCACTTCATGTAGACACTCAACAATCCCCATATCAATTAACTGCAGCAAGCACAATACCTCCAAAGTACCAATTCCCACCCACCATTTTTTTTTTAACATTACTACTTTACTCACCTCAAACCTGCTAAATTCTCCACCTCACCATCAACCGCACTGCACTAAGGCCTACCAGACCACTCTTCCCTTCAGGTCGTCATGGACGAGAGCCTGCTGTAGCAAGTTCACGCCAAAATGTGATTACTTACCCAACTACACTCATCTAATTCCCTTAAGCACATCCCACCCTTATCTCATTTCCTTCCAATCAACCCTCCCACCATTTAACCCTTTCACCACCCCAACCATTAAACTTCCCTTAATATCAACCAAATACTCCCTTTGAAGATGTCCCAGGACAACTTGGCTTGTGCCAAGCCTCATTTCTTGTAGGTTGACTATTTCAATAGCGTCATTGATATACTAACTGTATATTTCTGTTGAATTATAAAAAAAAAATAGTAATAATAATAATTAATAATTTATTATTATTTATTTTACATTTGTTTATGGGAGAGTCCGAATGGGCATGAATCCCATATTCAGTGGAGGCCCACAGAGAAAAGTTCCACAAAGATTCATGCAGAAAGATGATGCATTAAACAATACACAATATATAAGCTGTTAAAATACAGTACAGAAGACAATTAGGAGCTGTTACAATGTATTGATGTACTACTGTAACATAAGCATAGAAAATTTACACATAAACATTACAATAATTTCAAAATGAACGAGAGACTGCATGCTGCCAAGAACAAACCAAGAAAAAAGGAAAACTAGGTATGCAGAAGTGATATTGACATATATGTTAAAAGAGACTATTGTCATAAATACTAATGTAAGATCTATGTTAAAGATCACCTTACATTCTTATTAAAAAAAGAAAACAGGATTCACGCTGGTATTAACTATTGCTGAAACTTTCAGATATAATGAAGGGTTTATTATTATGGGGTTGGTGTGTTTGTATGAGTTGTAGGTAAAGGTTAAAGGGATAGATCTGGTGGTGTGTGTGTGTGTGTGTGTGTGTGTGTGTGTGTGTGTGTGTGTGTGTGTGTGTGTGTGTGTGTGTGTGTGTCCCAATGTGATGTGTAGTGCCAGTTTTATGAAAAGTGTTTTTCTAAGGTAAAGTCCAAGGTAAGGGTTAGGGACAGGGCAATATGGAGTTAGCATTAATGACAGCATGTATTAGTAAAGTTGTACATTTTATCAATGTTTTTTCTGTGCATGTATCTTTTTTAATACATTACTGGTACATTCTTTTGATTTTTCATAGATTTCATAGATATTCTAAGATCTTTTAGTCTTATGACCATTAGTACTTTGCTAGTATCATCCCTCAATCCTCCTATCTCCATTATGGCTATACCAGTCAGTCCTAGAACGATTTTGGTTATATTTGAAGGAAGATAAGTTGGATCACTTAACATGCAGAGAAAGCTTATTCCAGAGGTCTAGAAGAAGCTGTTTTATAAACCTGTTTCTCCATCATGTTTTATTTATTTATTGGTTCTAGTACTGGTAGAACATTGGGCTTGCAGAGATGCAGGAGATCCAGCACAACTAGGGTCTCTTATGGTGTGGTAAATGAAACTGAGATCTTTCCTCAAAAGTCTATAATATATTGACTAAACAAATGGAGCTTCCAACTTTTTTTGATAGCTCAGGGAATGTATGAATGTGATCTTTTTGTTAGGAACCTTTGGGGGGGGTGGGTTCTAATTATCTAATATGCTTAATGAGATATAGCTCCAAGGGCACATTTTACTCAATAACTTATTTGAGCAATGGTGAGTAAAAGGTAGCGATAACTTCTTTAGATCATGAAGATATTCCATTTCAATTAGCTGCACTAAATAAAAAGATTTCCTGACAAACATTTTCACATGATGGTTAAAAGTCAGGGAATTATTAACCTAGTTCCTAGGTCCCTGACTACTTTTTTTTTATTTTGTACTGGTAAGCTATCTATACAGTTTGATGAGAGGAAGTGCTGTCTGCCAAAAGTAACAATACTACAGTTTTAGTAATTGTTTTTCACTCTTTTGTAATGCACCAATAGTTTACTAGGGTGAGTTCATTCCGTGGGGTTTGGATGTCAGTGGATGGCTTAACAGCAACCCAGTTTGTAGTCATCTGGAAATGTGTTAGTCAGTCATCTTGGATCTTTGCTTCCAGGTCTCAGAAGTAATGGCTAGAAAGGAGAGGTTCCTCCCACCAAATACTGAGGGAAATTAATGGTCACTTTAATATAGTCTCATGAGGATTGTGTAAATCATACTGTCTGGGTTCTGTCTTTCAGCCAGTTTGCTTCACATCTTACTGCATATAGATCTATTTTAATGCATTTAGCTTCTGTGTATCAGCATGGGGAATGGTATTGAAGGCAATGGCTAGGTCAAGATACACCATATATATCATGGCTACTATCTACAGACATTGTAGTTTACCAGTTTCAGTAGATAAGAATCTACACTTCACACAGCCAAACTCAAAGGTGTCAAGTCAAATAAAATTCTTAATATTTTAGTTTATGAGATTTTTTAATCTGTTCCATAGATTTGAAGATGAGACTTTTTACGTTTTGGTCAACTAGTCAAAAATCTACATCATACTTACTTATGATATTGATCTAGTCATACTGCATTACCTTTACAGTGTTTACCATTAAATGTTAATGGTCTCAGTAGCTGTAAAAACAGTAGTTTGAATATCTTAATTTATTCAAAGCTCACGTTATTTTCTTGCTGGAAACTCATTTAATTCAAGGAGATATTTACAGACTAAATTCAAAACATGACACACTTCTCGTTAGTTTTAGTTTTAAAGTTAAAAGAGAAAGCATTTTTCTTCTTTGGAGAAATTCAACACTGATACCTAAAATTAGTGATACTTACAGTGACAGAAAAACATGTTATCTATGGCCCTAATTGAATTACAGGGGAGTTTATACACTTTAGTTAATATTTATGCTATTCCATGAATTTGTGCTAAATTCTCTAACAATTATTTTGAACTGATAACATCAAATATGAAAGGCAGTCTTATAATTTTAGGGGGTTTTAATTGCTTCTTAAATGAAAAAAAGATACTGCTGTCTCTCTTATGCCTAGAATATTCACCAAAGCTAAAGGTCTGTCAAACCTTATTGAAGTAATTAATATAAGACATATTAATGACTTTACTGACTGATTCTTTATTTCATGCACAGTATTCCTACAGATTTGGAACACAAAATCAATAGATAGTTTACTTTTCAAGTGAATTAGTTTTCAGCTTGGAAAAAGTTAAAGTAGTTTCATGCCCTCTATCAGATCAAAATCCTATTATATATGAAATCATACTTAAAATTATGTTTTGTTTCTTTAATTAGAACATATCCTATATAACAAGACTTAAAAGAATTCAAAGAATGGTTTCTTAAAAAGATTAAACATTTTTATAGAAATTCATAATGAGGAGGTTTCATTTGCAATTCATTGGGATTCTTTAAAAACAAACTTATATGGTAAGATGACCAATTGGTTTTTAAATTAGAGAAAATAACGGAACAAAGATTTAATTACCAACTCAAGTAGATAATTTAAAACTTGATATACAAAAAGGAAATAAAATCTTCTCAGTTGAAGAAATTAAATACAAATCGTCTAAAAATTTTACAACATAAAGTATCGATTAATCTAAAAAAATAAACGGTAGTCCTACTCTCTGAATCCCAAAAAGATTGTGCAGATTGACTGTTAGATCAAAGAAAATTATAAGAAATAAGCATATTAAAGAAATTACTATACCAGGTAGTAACAAGAAAGCTATAGATATAGATGACATTTTGGAATGTTTTAGAAACTATTATGATAAAAGTAATAATTCTATTGATATTAGGGAACAGAATGAACCAAATAAAACATTTAAAAATAGTATACATATTAAATTATCACACAAATAAGTAAAGAAAATGGATAAGCCCATATCATTGATGGAAATAATTGATCAAATTAAAAGATAACAAAGTTACTGGTAGTGATTGAATTATTCTAGATTTATATAAAATGTTACCTCATGAGACAGTAATTATTTTATATCAAGTTTTCACAGAAGTTAACATACTTCCAATATTCATCCTTCATGGAAGTTTACACTAACTCTCTGATTTAAAAAAGGTAAAGATTCTTCATGTTCATCTTACAGTTCATCTTACAGACGTATTTCTGTTGTAACCATTAATTATGAAATATTCATTCATATTTATGCTAATAGTATTAAAATATTCTCCCCCTATTAAATGATGAAGATAAGACTGGTTTTAGTTTAAGCAGACAACCTCAGGACAATATTAAAATAATATTAACAGTAATTGATAATGCTAATATTCTTAAAAAATGGAACTTTTGATGAATAGTTTAGATTTAAAAAACACATTTGATTCTGTGGACTGGTCTTATTTATATTATTTATTTATCTTCTATAATAGAATGTTATAACTTTTCTAATAACTTTATTCAACTCATTAGCCATCTTTACCAGAATTATTTTACCTTCATCAAACTAGGCTCTTTTGTTTCCCAGTCAAGTAAGATTTGGAAAGGCACTAAACAAGGCTATCATTTGTTTCCTTTATAATTTGCTTCAGAAATGGAAACATTTGCTAAATTGATAAGATCAAAAACAGATATAGGCTATAAAATAAATTATTTTTATACATCTAAAATGCAGCTTTTCACCAGTGACAAACTAATAACAACTGTAAATATTGATTGAATGCTAACCCCTTTAATGAATTCATTAAAATGTTATGAATCTATACCAGAGATTAGCTTTAATAATGACAAAACAAATAATGAATTCATTAAAATGTTACTAATCTATAACAGAGAGGAGACATTAAAAATGAGGGAATTTAATTGAGCTAATAAACAACTTAAATATTAAGGAATGTCTTTTTCACATGATTGCAAAGAAATACCATCAATTAATTATAGTAATATTCTTGAATCTATCAAATTATTAATATACAAGTGGAACAAAATGTTTTTTTCTATGCAGGATAGGATAACGCTATTTAAAATGATTATTTTTACCAAAAATGTTATATATTATTCAGACAATATACCTCCCTCCTTTTAAAGATCTTATTATGCAGTTTAATAGCTTACTGTTAATGTTTTTGGTATCCAGACAAATATTAGCTCTTGGGCATCATGTAATAGACTGGAAGAATGGTGTAGTAGAATCTTAAGATATTGGAATATATATTTTGTCATCAGTCATTAAAACTGTAGCTTTATGGTTAAATTTTAATTATTCAGCTAAATGGAAAAAGCTTCATGAAATAATATGGGTGAACCAAAATAATGATATAGCTATACAACATACATAAATATCAGGAAATAATTTTAAATGGTTATTAAAGAGATATTTTAATAAATATATCAAACCTACTAATTTAAATTAAATTTAAAACTTGATATACAAACTTGGTTCTTAACACTAATTTTCATAACTTTTACAGTGGGTTCTATTGATTCTTTTTAAATTTCTAATATGTTAGTACTAAGGAAACATAATTAACTTTTTGGCACCAAAGGATGAATGGAACTGAATTATTTTTTTCTGAATTTTTAATTGCAAGTATGATGCTGGTATGAATAATTGACTTTTTTCAAAATGTTTAAAGAATTATCACTTAAGGCGTAGGCCAACATGCATTTATATAATAGAAAACAAACCATGTTAACATGTTCACTGTTGCTAATGTTATACATCACATGCATTCATTTATACAGTTATCACCAATCCAACCTTACACAAACTGATCAGTTGCTGCCTTTCCTTAAACCTCAGTCCTTTTCCAAAATGTTATTGCAGTGTTCCCACAATTTCCATTTTTCTATGCAATTTGCTCCTTCCCATTTCTAAAGACATGACTTCCAATTATTTTATCTTTGTTCTAATATTCATTACTTCAAATAAGACTTCGATTTCCATTTTATAGAAATTGCATTTTTGGTAGTCACCAGAATTAAACTTAATAAGGCCTCACTAGGCAATTTAGATCCTTATCCCAGCTCAAAAAATTATTTCTTTAGTTACACCCATTTGCTCACCCAGTATTTCTGACACTCATTACACTCCCAACACATATGCTTCCAGTTACAAATTTTGTCTCTGTGAGACCTCCAGCATTTGCCATCTACCTGAGGAAAATTTCTTTGTAGACTGCTTGGAGTATAAACATACCAACTGAATGTAATAGAAGATGAAAATAGATATTTTAAAAAGCTTGGCACTTAGGAGACATACATACGTCCTTCCATTGTTCCTTTGTGAACTGCTTGTCAAATCACTCTTTCCAATCTTTTCTAACCTCCTCTGATTTCTGAAATATATCTAATACTGCTACAAGATCTCTGATTATTTTTCTTGTTATAGGCTCCATATGTATGGCAACAGCCCTTTCTACTTTCCATTTGGTCTAATTCATTGTGCTAAGAGTATGTGTGTTCTGTAGTTATCAAAAAAGTTGCTTAACATCAATCTTCCTAAATCCATGCATATTATCCAGATACTCCCTTATTTTCTGTTTAGCACTCAGCCGTTGTGCCTCTTCTTGTTCTTTCAGATTCCCTTGTTCTACAGTACTTTAACATGTGTCAGTCTCTCTAAATAACTCTTGTTACTTCTTAACTATAAATCATTTTCTTTTATTTATACCCCATTTTTAAACTCCACATTTGTTTTACCCCACTCACAAGCTACAACTTACAAAGAAATTTCTATCTTCCCTAATAACGCTCTAATAATTTCCACTACTCATTCCTTAACTTCCTTTTTTTAACAGGTAGGCAGGGAAGCACCAATGTCTTATTTCTACTTCTTTGTCTGCATTTTTATCTTAGTTGTTATGAGTGCATTTTCTGAAATAATTATTGGATGTGTGTTGAGGCTTTCTATCAAGGGTGTAGCTAGTAAATTTAATTTTGTAGCTGTGAACTGTTTGCTACTGTCCCCAATCCACCTGCCACTTAAAAAAGACACATCCCCCAAGTACTTAGTGAAGGTTTGCATCACTTTCCCTCTAAAATGATTAAATATATATTTTATCAGTCTATGTAACTCATGCTGGGGACCTTAATTTAGACTGTTCTGAATATAGTATGGCCTAAAAAAAGCCATGGTTTCTTTAAGTAATGTCTAAAAAATTGACCTCAGTAAAGTAAAGAGTATGCCTAGTTATACCCTTTCTTTCAATTAAAGACACATCTTACTGTGAAATGTAATTTCTCTCTAGTCCAGCCCAGTTGTTGTTTCTTGGAGAATAATATGTGAATCCTCTCTGAGTTCCTACTATTGAATTTACATCTTTTATTCCAAATATTTTCATAAACTTCTTCAGAGATCTACTTCTTTGCTATATTTTTCTATTTATGACCCTATATACATCCTTGGTGTTGCAAATCAAGTTTCAGTCCCCAATTATAAGTAATATTCCTTGCTGAAAGTTGATTATTTCTTCCCAAATTTTATTTAGTCCCATAATAACATTTTTTGGTGGAATATATATGCACATAACAGTGAAATCACTCTTCATTGCCAGTAGCCCCTTACTACCAAAAATCATTACTATTTTTCTTTTTCTTATTTTTACCATTGGAGCTACTCTAGCAATTAGTACAAATACTCCCCTTTTCTTTTCTCCATGATATTCTGCTGAGTAGCCATCCAGAAATATGTTATCAAATTCACATACTCACTTTTTCCATGTGTCTACTCTAATATTACTATTTGCACTCTGTCTTTCTTAATATAATTCAATGCACATACCTTTTTGTATCACATTCTAAAATATGTTGTGTAGTCATTATAATAAGAAGGTATCATTCAAACTTATTATACATGACAGTTTTTTAAAGTCTATTTCCAGCTTTTGTTATATTCATCCATTAATGTCTGGCAGGAAGATCCTTTATACAGTTGTTTCTTAAAAAGAAAAAAAGAAACACCCAGTATACCCCTATTACCTGTTAACTTAAAACAAATGCTCAAAACTATGTATATCTTCAAATAATGAAGTTTAATCCTCCTGATAGGAATAATTCCCAGTAATCAATAGCTACACCCACAAGTATTAATTAACGTAAAATGAATGTTGTCCATGCTAAGGTACACTTTTCTGCCTGTGCCCAGGCTGTGTCAGGAGACTGATGCTTGAAGTAGCTTGACATAGTTCAAAGAAAAAGGTGAAAGCAGAACATAAGAAAGTATTGCATTGTAGTCTGAGTGGAGCAGAGGCATGGGAATTAAAATAGTTTTAATATGTATTGTTTATTTATTAATTTTTAAACATCATATAGTACACAAAGTGTATGTTATTTTCAATATATTTTCTTATAAGGTATATAGTTTTACACAAAACTCACAGATGCTTCTTGTCACTGTTTTGGAAACTACTTACTATAACAATCAGAACTCTGAGTAAATTATCTCATCATAGCTTACCAAGTATCAGTCAACATTTCATAACTTAAAAATTACATTATAACAGTATATTATTCTAAATCTGAGAACATGGTACAACCTTAAAGGAATAGCAAGGAGCAGTATTATAAAGGAATCATAAATTATGTCATGTTATCCAAAGACAAAATATATTAAATTTCTTAATAATAGTAGATATTAGCTAGATTATTCCATAGTTAAAGATAATTGATTAAAATGAAACTTTTTATAAATGTCCATAATTTCAAACAAGATTTAATAAAATACTTTCATTTCACAAAACTAAGGATAACTGTTCCCACTTTAGTAAATTCTTCTTAAAAAAAGAAAAAAAAAACTTGACCTGGCATAAAGAGTTCTTCAAAATTAATAAAACTGGCATGCCTAGAAGACAACTGATGAATTTACAATTCTAGATATACCCCCAGATTCAACAAGCTCTGCACAGCGTGCAGGAATAGTGCAGGAGCTCCTGGAGGCAATATGGCTGCCTTGTGATCCAGGAATAAGTTCCAGGAATGTGCTCGAGTGCTCCTGCAGTATTCCTGCATAGACACTGCTGCTGTATGCAAATTACCCTATTTGCAGGTGAAAACCATGGAGTACATTTCTGCAAATGACAAAATGGAGAAATGACAACTCTAAATAAAGGGTGTATAGCATCTGTAAAGCAGTGCCAATGGCCAAATATATGGTTATTGGCATAGAAAACAATTGGAAAATAAATAATGTTTATTTTTTTAGCCAATTTCAGCTGTTTAAGCATAGGGCAGCAGCGTGCAAACGTGATCGGGTCGAAAAAAAAAATGAAATAATCATTTTAACCAAAATCACAAGTTTGCCATTATACTCAATGGCAGGCAGAAGACAACATGGCCAGTGAATAGTGGTTGCTAAGGGGGAAAGCTATGCATTACCAGGCATTCCCATGCAAAGGAGGGGAATGATAGTGAATCCCAGATTTCACCTCAGTGCTAGGCAACACCCAACCGTGTAAGTGCAGGAATAGCATGGTTCAAACCTAAGAAGAATTAGCTGACATCATAGGGGGGGTGTCAGGCATACTGTAAGCTTATTGGAGCCCTGTGGCTCAGGTTTGCCCTTAGCTTAGCAGAGCTAAGCAAGGGGGTGTGTCTGAGGCTGCCTAGCACTCTTTACATTGCATAAATGGGTGTGCGCACCATGCAACGGGTTTTAAAGGAAAAAAAAAAGTAAACCAGGAAATAGCAGTTCTGTGCACATCTGAGAACTGGGTTTGTGCGGCGCACCTCTGGGCTTAAACAGGAAGGCATAAAATAACAAAGTAATCCAAAAACCGGTAGCACTGTTTATTCCAAAGTCTGTAATGTCACACTAAGTGCTTTCACCCATCTATTCCGTGGGTTTCATCAGAGTAATGAATTCATCATAAACGTTTCCATTAAATACAAATAAAATTAACTTGTGTCCAATCACATAGTTATTTCAATTACTATAAAATCTTAATCAATTAATTCATAAAATTATTTAATTAAACGCCTCAAACAAGTTTTTTCAAAATTTATTGTATCCTATAGAAACTATTATTTTATATCATATATATATATATATATATATATATATATATATATATATATATATATATATATATATAATCACGTGTTTACATAGTTAAAAACCTGTAAAAACATTACAAATGAATAAAACATTGTCTCAAACTATGAATAAGCCTTTCATGTATTCAAAAATGTTTAATGTATAATCCAACTGTAAGTAATTGTAACACATTAAATGCAATGTGATTTATATTTTAATACACTAGAAATGGAGATGTGTTCGTTGATACCTGGCATATTGCTGGCATTGAGTCTAAGATGCCACAAACATTCCTTCATTTCTAGTAAATTGTTTACATCCCCTTCATTTTTAATGTTGTCTGGGATCCTATCAACTACAAAAAATATAAACCTTTTGAAATCCTGACATTTTGTACTACGTAAATATAAGGAACTAGTTACCTTCTTGTTTTTAATGTCCCTAGTGTATTCCATAATGCGCTCTCTTAACTTCCTGATGGTTTTGCCTATATAAAATGCTGGACATGATAAACAAGTCGCTAAGTATACCACCATCTTCGTATTACAATTAACATGTCCAGGACATCTAATGGATCTATTAAAATTTTGTATCATAACATAGGGACCGTCATTAATAAACCTACAAATTCTGCATAACCCACATTTTTTTCATTTTGGAATTCCTATACGGTTGATTAATACTGTTACTTTCAAAATATTCCTTCAAGTTTTTTCCCCTGCTATATGTTATATTTAGACCTTTACCTAAAATATTCATAATATCAAATTTATTATTAAATATTTTTTCCCATGTTTCCTTTATTGTACTAAAAATTGCCCCTGTATTTTCATTGAATGGTAATATTAATGCTTCTGTCCTGTTCTTTTTCTACCCATATCTACATTAATTCCAAACCTTAAAATTGGTTTGAAATTCTGATTCCTTTTAACTATCACTTCTTTCTTCATTTCAGCTAGTAAATACTGCGGATAGCCTCTATCCAGGAACATATTCATAAGTTTATCCACCTCATTATTGAATACTACATCATTACTTATAATCCTGGATAGCCTAACAATTTGACCCTTTACTAAATTCCTTTTTTGAAAATACGGGTGACAACTATTAAAATGCAAAAAGGAATTTGAGTAAGTCTTTTTCCTGTGTATATTAGACTCTATTATTTCATCTTCTTTCTTCTGAAATTGAATGTCCAAATACTCACAACTCTCACTATTTATTTTATACGTAAATCTTAAAAAAGAAGTGGTGGTCTCCAAAAAGGTTACAAAATCCAAAATCTCTTCCTCTTTTCCTTTCCAAAAAATTATTACGTCATCTAGAAACCTTAAATATAGTGTTATTCTGGGCCAAAACCTACTAGTGAATATCCATTGCGCTTCCCAATGTGCCAAAACTAAATTTGCGTATATTGGCGCGCAACTTGCCACCATGGCTACACCTGAACTTTGTCTAAAAAATTCACCTTCCAACAAAAAATAATTATTTGTTAATATAATCTCCATCATTTCTACTAGCAATTTTCACTTAACTGTATGTAGATCACTAAATGCCTCCAAACTTGCTTCAAACATTTTTAAACCCTGTTCATGGGGTATCACTGAAAATAAGTTAATTACATCTATTGTTACCATAATAGTATCCCTATTTATGAAAGGTAAATTTTCCTTTACTAACTCCAAGCAATGCCAAGAGTCCTTTAGAATGTGAGGTAATTTCTTTAAAATATCCTTACAACTCAGGTCTACATAGTGAGCCATGGCTTCTAGTTTGGATCCTTTTGCTGACACTATGGGTCTAAAAGGGGGGGTTGCAAACACTTTTGTGGATTTTAGGTATACCAAATATGGAAGGTGTGTTTGGATGTTCTACTAATAAGTAATTATATTCCTCCTTGTTTATCACACCTTCTATAAGGTATTCATACAGTTGCCAATCCACCTTAGTATATGCTCTAACCATCTCATATCTTGAGACTTTCTTGTATGTGTCACTATCACCTAGCATATCTGCCATTATGTTCAAATAATCCACCTTAGTCATCACAACCACCCCACCCCCCTTATCTGGTTTCATAATTCTGTAGCCATCAGATGTTGTTAGTTCTCTTAAACAAAACCTCTCAGCAGTTGTTAAATTGTCTTTAAATTCACCTCCTTCTTTTAATACCCTCCTAATTTGCATATCACATAGCATTTCAAACAAATATATAATACAATTCTGTGGCGGAATAAAGGTACTTGATCTCTTAAATGTAACATGCCTAGCATCAGTTTCCAGGTTTTTGCTAGCACTGTTCGAAAAAAACATTTTTAAATTTAACAATCTCGTATATAATTTCAAATTAATCATCACCCTACCAATATCAACGTTCAAAGGCAGGAAATCAAGGCCAAGAGGTTCCACTTCCGAACTCCGTAACGAACGTTAGAGACGGCGTGAAAATTAATGGCAGTGGTGCTCAGAGGATTTGCATTTGGCTCCTAATTTTCACATTCCGATCAACAATAGTAATCGAGACATGGGGAACCTAAACAAACAATTACTGGACTTTGAAAAAGCCTTAAATAATTTTAAATCAATGCAAATGGACAATGTATACCTTGAGAGGTCCCTGGAGTTAAAACAGGTGCCTAAGGGACTACACGTATTTAAACTACCTTTTGGTTTTGACCATAACAGTGAGTTATTCAATGAATTACTAAAAATTTTTGACAATACAGGTATGGAGCTGATGAAGTTGATTATCAAAAAATAATAATTTAAGGTTAACTAAATTGAATGAGACTTTAGTTACCTTAGATAATAGTATATGTAATGACTTGCTGTTTGAACACAATAAACACCGTCTTGACAATATTATCTCAGATATGGATAGATTTGTAAACAAGGGGTTAGATATAAAAAACAGTAAATTACACAGGGACAGTCAAGATTATGTAAACAAGAAGGCATATACACATTTTAGGGAATATAAGTGTAATAGAGCATTAACAAACACAAATGAAAATATAGGAATGGGTACTTTAAATGGTGATGGTATGGAACAGCAGACTGGCCAACAAAATCATACAAGAAGTTATTTTGGTAGAGAAAATAATATCAATAACAACAAAAACAATGAAAAAGTTTTTTTAGAGGAACCAGTAGGAGATCAGAACACATACGAGACCATTACCAGGGCCATTACCAACAACATTATTAGATGAGGGACAGAAGGTACAGGACAAATTCACATTACTAAATAAACACGTTACTATAAGGACAGACATAGGTGGTGAAACACTGGAGAATGTAACTAACATACTATTGTATTCTAATGCAGATTCCAACTTTATAGGAAATAAGATGATGGTAAAAGAGATGGATGTATTTGAGAATAATAACATGTATAGTGAACTGTGTTTTTCTGAAAATGATGAATGTTTAAAAGTGTTGAATAACTGTGATGTCTATCAGGAGTTTAACTGTGTTATATTAAAGGAAGGTGGATTCACAGTGTATAATTATACTGATAAAGATTTTTGTAAAAATTATATATCACTATTCAAAAAAGGATTCACTTTTGTCCCCAATTTTAATCTTGATATTGGTAGGGTGATGATTAATTTGAAATTATATGCGAGATTGTTAAATTTAAAAATGTTTTTTTCGAACAGTGCTAGCAAAAACCTGGAAACTGACGCTAGGCGTGTTACATTTAAGAGATCAAGTACCTTTGTTCCACCACAGAATTCTATTATATATTTGTTTGAAATGCTATGTGATATGCAAATTAGGAGGGTATTAAAAGAAGGAGGTGAATTTAAAGACAATTTAACAACTGCTGAGAGGTTTTGTTTAAGAGAACTAACAACATCTGATGGTTACAGAATTATGAAACCAGATAAGGGGGTGGGTGGTTGTGATGACTAAGGTGGATTATTTGAACATAATGGCAGATATGCTAAGTGATAGTGACACATACGAGAAAGTCTCAAGATATGAGATGGTTAGAGCATATACTAAGGTGGATTGGCAACTGTATGAATACCTTATAGAAGGTGTGATAAACAAGGAGGAATATAATTACTTATTAGTAGAACATCCAAACACACCTTCCATATTTGGTATACCTAAAATCCACAAAAGTGTTAGCAACCCCCCTTTTAGACCCATAGTGTCAGCAAAAGGATCCAAACTAGAAGCCATGGCTCACTATGTAGACCTGAGTTGTAAGGATATTTTAAAGAAATTACCTCACATTCTAAAGGACTCTTGGCATTGCTTGGAGTTAGTAAAGGAAAATTTACCTTTCATAAATAGGGATACTATTATGGTAACAATAGATATAATTAACTTATTTTCAGTGATACTCCATGAACAGAGTTTAAAAATGTTTGAAGCAAGTTTGGAGGCATTTAGTGATCTACATACAGTTAAGCGAAAATTGCTAGTAGAAATGATGGAGATTATATTAACAAATAATTATTTTTTGTTGGAAGGTGAATTTTTTAGACAAAGTTCAGGTGTAGTCATGGTGGCAAGATGCGCGCCAAAATACGCAAATTTAGTTTTGGCACATTGGGAAGTGCAATGAATATTCAGTAGTAGGTTTTGGCCCAGAATAACACTATATTTAAGGTTTCTAGATGACATAATAATTTTTTGGAAAGGAAAAGAGGAAGAGATTTTGGATTTTGTAACCTTTTTGGAAACCACCACTTCTTTTTTAAGATTTATGTATAAAATACATAGTGAAAGTTGTGAGTATTTGGACATTCAATTTCAGAAGAAAGAAGATGAAATAATAGAGTCTAATATACACAGGAAACAGACTTACTCAAATTCCTTTTTGCATTTTAATTTTTGTCACCCATATTTTCAAAAAAGGAATTTAGTAAAGGGTCAATTGGTTAGGCTATCCAGGATTATAAGTAATGATGGAGTATTCAATAATGAGGTGAATAAACTTATGGATATGTTCCTGGACAGAGGCTATCCGCAGTATTTACTAGCTGAAATGAAGAAAGAGGTGCTAGTTATAAGGAATCAGAATTTCAAACCAATTTTAAGGTTTGGAATTAATGTAGATACGGGTAGAAAAAAGAACAGGATAGAAGCATTAATATTGCCATTCAATGAAAATACAGGGGCAATTTTTAGTACAATAAAGGAAACATGGGAAAAAATATTTAATAATAAATTTGATATTATGAATATTTTAGGTAAAGGTCCAAATATAACATATAGCAGGGGAAAAAACTTGAAGGAATGTTTTGAAAGTAACAGTATTAATCAACCGTATAGGAATTCCAAAATGAAAAAATGTGGGTTATGCAGAACTTGTAGGTTTATTAATGACGGTCCCTATGTTATGATACAAAATTTTAATAGATCAATTAGATGTCCTGGACATGTTAATTGTAATACGTAGATGGTGGTATACTTAGCGACTTGTTTGTCATGTCCAGCATTTTATAAAGGCAAAACCATCAGGAAGTTAAGAGAGCGCATTATGGAACACACTAGGGACATCAAAAACAAGAAGGTAACTAGTTCCTTATATTTACATAGTACAAAATGTCAGGATTTCAAAAGGTTTATATTTTTTGTAGTTGATAAGATCCCAGATAACATTAATAATGAAGGGGATGTAAACAATTTACTAGAAATGAAGGAATGTTTGTGGCAACTTAGACTCAATGCCAGCAATATGCTAGGTATCAACGAACACATCTCCATTTCTAGTGTATTAAAATATAAATCACATTGCATTTAATGTGTTACAATTACTTACAGTTGGATTATACATTAAACATTTTTGAATACATGAAAGGCTTATTCATAGTTTGAAACAATGTTTTATTAATTTGTAATGTTTTTACAGGTTTTTAACTATGTAAACAAGTGATTATATATATATGATATAAAATAATAGTTTTTATAGGATACAATGAATTTTGAAAAAACTTGTTTGAGGCGTTGTATTGTTTAAATAATTTTATGAATTAATTGATTGTTAAGATTTTATAGTAATTGAAATAACTATGTGATTGGACACAAATTAATTTTATTTGTATTTAATGGAAACGTTTATGATGTATTGTTTACTCTGATGAAACCCACGGAATAGATGGGTGAAAGTGCTTAGTGTGACATTACAGACTTTGGAATAAACAGTGCTACCGTTTTTTGGATTACTTTGTTATTTTATTCCTAGTTTTGAGTGACTGTGCTTTTCTTGATTAAACAGGAAGGCAATGGGAAGGGAAAACAGAAGTAGGAAGGTAATCAAGGAGAACTAGCATAGCTGACAGGTGAAATGTATCAGAATCAGCCAATTATACAGGCAGCAGCCCAGCCCAGCAGACTACTCTAAACTATGCAAACACCTTTCCCTCTGTTTTTTTTCCTACAAATTCTACAACACAAATGGGGAAATTTTACCAAACAAAAGCAACAAAATGATAGGGGCTGCATTCGCTCTCATATATCAACATGTGGAAGAGGCTGAGAGTGGTGAGGATGAGAATGCTGATGACCAACCCACAGTGAGGAGAAGGAGAAGAGTGTACAGACCCAGGGTACCCTACCAGCTGGAGATAGTGGAGCGCTATAGGGTGTACAGGGACCTCCTACAGCAAATTGTTGAGCTGTGCTGGCCACACGACACACACAGAACCAGCAGAGGGGAACCCTTCCCAGTGGATACCAAGGTATGTGTAGGCTTAAGAATACTAGCCACAGATACCTTCCAAAGGCCAACTGGGGATATCATAGGGATATCACAGGCATCAGCATCCAAAGTACTCCAGCAGTTCCTGGATGCCATGTCAGCACATGCTGGTGAGCACATATATTTCCTCAACACCCATGAAGAGTTGACCAGCAATATGCATCTCTTCGCCCAATAGCAGAATACCCTAAGGTAGTGGGTGCTCTAGACTGCACGCACATACACATCAAAGCAGCACCCTGTGAGTGGGGTAGAGTCTACATAAACAGCAAGGTATTCCCTCCATCAACTGCCAGGTCATGTGCGATGCCTAGGGCATTATAATGAATGTGGGTGCTGGCAGCCCAGGAAGCTATCACGACTCCCACATCTGGCATATGACACAGCTGTACCAGAGATTTGTTAATGGAGACATCCCATATAGCCACCTAGTGATGGATGCTGCTTACGCACTGGAGCCGTGGCTGATGACACCCATCAGTAATGCTCACTCAGCCGAACAAGAACTCCATAATGAGGCACACAGACAGACCAGAATCATAATAGAGTGTGTGTTTGGGATGCTCATGTCACGATCCACTGCCTTGACATATCCAGTGGAGCCTTGCAGTACTCACCAGCTACATGTACCTAAATTGTTATCATGTGTGCCATGTTACACAATATGATCCTGTGGAAACAGCTGCAGCAAGAACAGCATGGGGTGGGGCCACATAACACCCCACCATTGCTAAGGCCTGCACAGGCACAGAGTGACTCGCAGGATGAACAACCTGAGCTTGCCCCAGTAGGCAGAAGGAGGCATGGACAGTATGCCCAGGCTTTGGCAAAGATGCTACGTATAGCACATACACTGACATGGTAGGAACCCAGGGAATGAAACCTCTTTCTGCCTCGCACATACAGTAAAACATATGCCAAACATGACACTACCTGTGCTTAACCATGTATAGGGAGTGCACTATGTGCATCCAACATAGTCAGCCCTCCAGAACCATCCTCAATACTGGCACAGCCACAAGGTAAGTCACTCTCCCTATCAATTGCTGAATGGAATAGTATGTTCTTGTATCTATGGTATGGATGTGAGCATGCAAGGGAATCGGGTGGCTGAATGGGATGCCAGCAGATAGTAGACACCTATATCGGCAGCATAAAATCTGTAACAAATACTGATGTCAACATAGTAGGCAGTACTAGACAAGGTGACAAAACCCACTACAGGAAATGTGATGGGCCAAATGTGTGTCCATAGGACACACACATGCAAGTCAGTGAGGCTCACATAGTCTCTGCCAGCAGGAACAACATAGACAAACACAAATAAAGGTTATATTAAAACAACAGCAAGCAAGATGTATATATATAAACAACAAAGACTATCAGTGAGTCCCAGCTCTACCTTCCAATAATCAATCAATTACATAATTAAACTATATGCTATATGTAAACATGTTGTAAATGAAGTGAATAAAATAAATGGCAAAATTTTTGATACAAAAGGCAAATATACATGTATGAGCAAAGGTGTTGTGTATGTCATATTCTGTGATTGTAATAAATACTATATTGGAGAAACAAAAAGAATGCTAGCAGATAGGATAAAAGAACATATTAGAGATGTTAAAAATAATAAAATTACTAGTCCTATTGCTGAGCATTTTAACTCAGTACACCATGGAAATATTGAGAATATAAAAGTGTCTGTTCTGGAATATGTTCCATTATATTATAATGATGTTGATAGGCAAAAAAATATGTTAAGACAAAAGGAATGCATTTTGATTATGAAATTTGGGACTTTGCATCCACATGGAATGAACAGAGAATGTAACTGGCAATGTCTTGTTTAAGACTATGACTTTAAATATATTCAAGCTATGTGATTTGATAGTTTAATTATGTAATTGATTGATTACTTGTTTTTTGTATATATTGCAAGTGTTTTATGAGTTTTACTGTTTTACTCTGTAAAGGCTGTTGGCCGAGGCGCTAGAGAAGGAACTGTTCAACGAAATAAATTTTATTGGAAGGTAGAGCTGGGACTCACTGATAGTCTTTGTTGTTTATACAAATAAAGGTTATGCTAAGGTATCTGATTGATGACTATAGAGAACAGCACCCCTCCAGACCTACACAGACAGACTACAACAGGTCAGGCGGTGGAATGTTAGTTTTGAAGGGTAAGAAATCTGAAACTGAAATGTAGGTCATTAAAACTGAAGAACTGTAGTACACTGATAAGCCTCTAGTCTGCATGATAGATCAGAATACAGAATGAAATGGAGTACCTAAAATACCAGTACAGTCATAGAAAATGTCTACAGCTGTCAGGTGTGCCCCCCCCCACAATCCTATGTAGAAATGTAGCAACATGTATGTGTTGGTATAATAACAGTGACGCACAAATTACCTGATCCGGACAAAGTACCAGGATAGATTGTAGCATGTGTACAATATGCAGGGCTGTGTGTGTTAGGTTGTTGTGTGTTGTATATTGTGTGAGAGTGGTCAGCATGTAGGCATGTAGGCATGATGGGTTGTGTCCTGGTGGCCAATGGCCAGTACTGACGATGACAGGCCCAAGTTCTCACAACTTTAGTGCTAAACACACTGCATCCCAGCAAGGCACATTCCAGCAGTAAGCCATACTAATTGTTTGGCTGTAATATCTGTCACCATCTGAAAGAAGTATATGGCATGAATGTGGGCCCAGACATACAAACAGTACACAGGTGGAAGTACCCTAGACAGAGTCTGTATAAAATGTTACTGTCAAATGGACACACCTTTGGAATTGTACATACAGGTTAGCAGCACATTAGTTGGGTTTGTAGTATGGAATACTGATGTAATCTGGCCAAACACTGGCAGACCCCAAAAGTCAAAGGTATGAAGTACTGAGAAACTGCTGATGTCCCTGCACAAGCCAGCATAAGTGGAATGCCCTACATATATCTGCAAGTAGCTTCCATAGCACACATGCACTCAGCTCACCCCACCATCAGCCACACGTACCTCACAGGTCTTATCCCTGCAGTTGGGAATGAGTACAATATGACCCCCCCACCTCTGTATGGGAATAGCCACAGAATGCAGCATGCTGAAGAGGTGTCCCATGCAGGTGTGTCCCTAGCTGTAAGCAGCACCCTGCCAACATCCACAACACTGAATCAATAAGGACAGAAACTACTGATATTAACACCTTGCACACCTACCCTGTCACCCCAGGGGAATATAGTAGCTTGTAGCCTGAGACTGTAGGAGTGACACTATGCAGCGGCCTGCTACAGATGGCCTGCATCACTATCAAATGCCCTACAGTTCTCTGTCAAAGGCCTGTGTCTCACCCATACTGCCAATGTATGTTATCTCATGGACTCCAAAATAACAACATAACACAGTCCACATCACCCAAATGCAAGGCCATGCTGACATATCCCAGTAGCATGTCCACCATGTCCTACTGCACAAACTGTGGACCAACCCATAAATACTGCTGGGATGAAGTGATTACTATAGGGAACTTATCAGATAATGTTTGTATAATGTGCAAAAGAGGATAGAATAACAGAGGGAGTGGTAGAAGCATGGATGCCATGGAGTGTGTGAAGTCTGAAACTCAGCTGTGTGCACATACAATCCCTGCCTGCAAACACAGGAATGGGTGGCTACAAACCTGCTTGTAAACCACAATGTGAAGGGGTAATGACCAGAAATATGAGCCCTGCCTCTCGGTAACCTGTGTGAATCTGTACAGCTGTGAGGTATGGCCACAGCAGGATATGGTCGTAATGTCACTTTGATGGATGTACAAGCATGAGATCCTCAGCCACCACTGTACCAAGGTGCTGAACCATTTATACAGACCCATCAGCAAGTGTCTGCAGCTTCCCCTCCAGAATGGTATGATTGTTCAAGAATATGTAGGCTACAGACCACAATACTGTACGCAGCTTCATTCACCCTGTGTTCCCCAAGAAATTACTACAAGCAAATATGTATACCTGACAGTAGTTGATGACATAAAACATCACAGTGTAAAACAGTACATATGTCTAAATATCTCTGCTAACACCAAAACCATGTAGCAGAAGCAGCACAGACACAATTACCTACAGTAACCCACTATCCTTTGCACATTTTGACCCCATATTGTCAACCGATCTACAGATATCCTGCAGAAACTGGTTGCAAGCTGTAGGTGTAGAACACAAAAGCATGCACTGGAGTACAACCTACCTGGAATGGATTCACACATTCAGTACAGAAGGTCATACCGGGCATGCTCCCACACTTAAAGAAATTAAGCCCATGTCTGGCAACAACAGTGAACTATACATATCTGACAGTAGCAGATGTGCACACACTCCACACCAGTCATGATCTGCACATACATTGGATAGGAATACACACATATATCCAAGGACAACACACTATAATAGGTCAAACGTACACATACATAGATGTGTGGAAGAGACTGACAGACAGTGACAAAGAGCCTCCCATCATGAGGCCCGTCCCACCCAGCACACATCCAATTGGCTAAAACTACATGATGTGCAAAGGTCAATCACTGTAGACATTTGTCTCTGGTATCCCTCAGCACTGTAGTGTCTGTGGTGCTTGTGATAACTATGTAATATGACTGTACAAGTCATTATTCATCTAGCAGTTGTATACATGTACCTGTTAAATTTAAAACTGTGTGTGACTGAGTGTTGTATGTGTGCTTCCAGATGAATGGTTTATTACTCATTGACACACATTGCAATCCCCATTGCCCTACTTTGGCAAGCCTGCTGATGTCATTCACCTTGAAAGGCACCTTTGGGGAAGGGATAGCTCTAGAAGCTCCATGGCGCATGCTATAACTGTGTGATATTATAGTGTGATGTGCTAGTTAGCGAAGAGTTCTAATCCCAAACATGATAACTGTGGTCGGATATGTGTGTGTGTAGGGAACCAATGCTTTTGTGGCCATTCACAGTCACTAAACTCCCCATTGCCCTATTTTGGCAAGCCTGCTGATGTCACTCACCTTGAAATACACCTTTGGTGAAGGAATACCCCTATAAGCTCTATGGTGGGTGTTATAACTGCATAATGCTATAGTGTAATGTACTAGCTAGGTAGACGTTCTAATCCCAGACATAGCAACTGTGAGACTTTGTGTGTGTGGGTTTGTCGGTGGAGAGATCAATGCTTTTGTGGCCATTCACAGTCAGTACACCTTTGGGGAGGGTGTAGCCCAGTAAGCTCTGTGGTGCATCCTATAACAGCGTAATGCTGTAGTGTGATGTACCTAGCTCAGTAGGAGCTTTAATCCCAGACATGACAACTGTGAAACTCTGTGTGTGTGTGTATACATGTGTTTGTTTGTCTATGTAGTGATCAAGGGTTTTGAAGCCATTCATAGTCAAATAACTTTCCATTGCCCTACTTTTGCAAGCCTGCTGATGTCATTCACCTTGAAATACACCTTTGGGGAAGAAGTAGCTCAGTAAGTTCGGTAGTGCATGCTTTAACTGCGTAATGCTGTAATTGATGTACTAGTTAGGTAGGAGTTCTAATCCCAGACATAGCAACTGTGAAACTCTGTGTGTGTGTGTTTGTCTGTGTAGCTATCAATGCTTTTTGAGGCCATTCATAGTCACTACAATTTCCATTGCCTTACTTTGGCAAGCCTGCTTATGTCATTCACCTTGAAATACATCTTTGCGGAAAGAGTGGCCCAATAAGCTCCGTGGTGTGTGCTATATCTGTGTAATGCTGTAGTGTGATGCACTAATTAGATAGGAGTTCTAATCCCAGACATGGCAACTGTGAAACTCTGTGTGTTTGTTTGTCTGTGTAGGGATCAATGCTTTTGAGGCCATTCACAGTCACTAAAATTTATATTGCCCTACTTTGGTAAGTTTACTGTCATTCACGTTGAAATACACCTTTGTGGAAAGAGTTTTCCTATAAGCTCCATGGCACATGCAATAACTGTGTAATACTGTAGTGTGATGTACTAGTCAGGTAGGAGTTCTAATCCCAGACATAGCAACTGTGAAACTCTGTGTGTGTTTGTGTGTGTGTGTGTGTGTGTGTGTGTGTGTGTGTGTGTGTGTGTGTGTGTGTGTGTGTGTGTGTGTGTGTGTGTGTGTGTGTGTGTGTGTGTGTGTGTGTGTTCGTCATCAGTATCCTGTATGGAGGTAGCTGTGATTGTGTAATAACAGGACTCATTGTGGAGTGGGTTTTGCAAAATTCTTATATGGTGAGCCTATTATATGTCACATTGTCCACCTCACAAGGACAACAGATGTCAAACAGCAGAGAGGCTGGTGTAGGCAATCCATATCCCTACATGTGACATTATGGATTGGGGAACAATATAGGCAACCTCTGTATTACCCAGAGAACACTCTCCACCCATGTCTCATACACAAACACACTTGGGTAGGCAACAACCACTATGTTAATAGTACCCTGCATATTGCCCACAGATAGTAACCATGGTGTGATTGCATTGGGCTACAGAGGACATGGCACCCTGTCTCATCCCTACAATAGGCAAATCATTGCATGCAGTGGTCCTTTGCTATGATCCCTACTGGACACCTTCAACAACTGTAGTCAGCAAATGTAACCCACAAGGGAAATACCATGCCTTATACACATGCCCTGTATGGACAGATTCCACTAACATCAGTGAATACCTGTATCATGCTGTCAGTGTAAGTGCAGGGTTAACATGAGTTCCATTGCCAGTCCTCACCACATGAGGTCAGGGATGCCACATCAGATGATAACATTCTGTTTACACAACATCCCCAGACACCCCAGGTACACTTCCACATGTCACAGAACAAGCAGTGGGATATGTGCACATCCCAGACACCATCCATGTTATGGAATATAGTACACATACATGGCAAGCATTGCACAGCACTGGCCACCCACAATAGTAACCCAGATGAGTGGATGGTGAGTACAATACCCACCTGTGTGGGCCAATCCATGGACTACACTCCTGAGCCACACTGCAGACAATTGTCATGAGGCCTGATGCCAAGGTATACCATTTGCCTAGCCTTGCACAGCCTTCTGGCACAGTCAACCACTACACACCTGTGAAGCAATGAACCCATGCATGTCAGTACTGGCAAATCTGTGTCTGTGTGGAGAGTAATTATTTGGAAGACATTCACACTCTCTACACCTCCCATTGCCCTACTGAAGCATGCCTTCTGATGTCAGTCACCTTGACATATCCTATGCCCATATAGCAGCATGATAACTTCTGTGGTGCATGTGATACCTGCATAATACTGTAATGTAGCAAACTAGTTAGGAATTCTAATCCGGACCCTGCTAACTGTGATAATGTGTGTGAGCCCCTGATAGAGTGTGGCTGCGTCATCCTTGACACCTGTTCTTGTGGACAGGCACATTTACTACACCTTATCCCTTTTTTTCACTGTTGCTGATGTCACTCACCTTCAAATAACTGCATGGAAATGTAATAGCAACACATAGTCAAGCAGGGGTTTGACACCCCATACCGATAAGTGTCTGGCACAAATATGCTTTGCTTTTCCTCTCCTACCCCCCCCCCCGCATTTCTTACTTTGTCTCTGTCTGTCTCTCTCACTCCCTTTCTGATGGATGTGGAGAAATACACCTGCTTTGCTTAGGCAGCAGCTTGTGTTTTGTAAGTGATCAGCTGATGGCCTGTGCATGAATTGCAATCCCCCACTAGCTGATTGCATGTGGAGCAGCTGTGGTAACATTCCCATAGCCAATTGCATGGAAACACACTCCTATAACTAGGAACAGCATGTGGATGTTGGCTCTTTTCATTCACTGTGAACAGGACTTCATGTCAGTGTTTGGCAAACAGCATCACAGACGGTAGTGGGATATACCTATTACAAAATACACTGTGGAGACAGGCCAGCAAACAGGAGGGGAATGTCCCAGAAATGACTACAGAATGTAAGTCTTGCTCTTCTGTATTTGAAGTAATGCTGGTTTAACAGAGTTTGTGTGGATATGGCTGGTCTACATGATTTAATACCTGTCATGACAGTGTTATGTGGTTGAAGAAACTCCCACCTATAGGGCTATCTGCAGACTGGCCTGTGTTTGAAGTCTTACATGTGTTGTGTTACTCACAGATTACTTATTTTTAGAAATGCAGTAGCATAGTCTGAGATTTGCAGTCAGTACATGGTGACAGCCATGAGAGTTACTGACTTCATATCCCTGATAAGACATATGTCATAACAAACCCTGTTACACCAGTAAATGTATGAGGTTATCACAGCAACATGTCAATATTGGCCCTGGTTTTTGCCTCCAGCCACAACGTCATCAACCTCTGTACATATGTCATGCTGTAAGAGGTGCATATGTTCAGTACACCATTATTTATTGACATCATACCTGATAACAAGCCAGTGAGATATCTTACTGCTAGACATGCTATGTATAGTAGGGGTTATATTTGAGGACAAAACCTGGACATTCTGTCATAGTGTGTACAGTAGTAAGGTCTGTGTACTTATAACTGTTGACAGTGTGTGCATTGCGAATATGTACCTTGGCCTGGTTACAGACTGTGGTAGATGTCATTGTTCTTGGTCCTGTTTTATCTGATGTTGTATGCTGCTCCAGTGTATGGTACCCTATCAGCTTACATATTTGTAGGGCTAAACACAAACATGTCCCATACCACAGTCAGGCATAGGAATACACTGTGTATTGGCTGAGTATATGTAGGCTAGTATGTGAGTGGCACATATGAGGATGGTGTTGATCAGAAAGTCCATATACTGTAATATTAAGCACGCATACCATATGTGGCTGCGTTAACATTGGTTGTGGGTATGCCCTTTCACACAGGTGTCAGTTATTCTGTGCTGTTACATGCCTGTAGAGCCTGCTATATTTGCAGTTACATGTGTATTACCCCTATAAGAACTGTAAGCCAGTGTTTTGGCAGTCTGCCTGTAGTTTGCACAGTGCTTTGTGACATGCTTAGCAGCTCAGAGTACTTACCCAGTGTGATGTTATGTCCAGATATTTGTCAGATGTACTGCTGCAGGGCCACCTTAACTGTTGTGTATTTCTGACAAAGCAGTGGGATGCTGTACAGATGTATGTCACTGCCTAGTGGGTAGCATGTGGGCTTGTGACCTCTGCTCCACTGGTTATTACGTGTTGTGACAGACAGGAGTGTGTGAATGCATAAACTGTGTGAGCATATGTATTCCAGTATTTACGTATTATACCCATTTACATGGCTGTTATCATACACATTGTCAGGCTTGGTCCACACATCTTGCACTAAGAGGTTCTGTGTATACCTCTGGACTGACCAGAGTGTGTCAGACTTTCCACATTTATTGGTCATATCTCTGCTGTATTCCACATAACCATTAGTGTGATATCTGTGGTACTGTACTATGATGATCTTAGGATGTCTGTCAGTAACTGATGGCATACAAGTCAATATCAGATGTGACCTCCCACACACAACATTTCTGTT
>NC_056738.1:221619727-221627227 GCF_019279795.1 Protopterus annectens
AAGGGTAGGGCTGTGCCACCCACACCAGCACATCCATGTTTTCTGACTTGAGGATTGCACTACATTGTGGAAGGGGGCATATATCCTGCCAGTACCATTGTCAATGACATTAAACTAGCAGACTGCTTATTTTTCAATGTGTTGTTGTGTGTATTCTGGCTTGGTTGAATTACATAGGCTACAGTGTGTTCCTTGCACAGGTGCATACATCCATGTGAACAGTATTCACTGTGTATTGCATCAACACCAAAGCCTCTGTCTGTGTTATACACAAACATGTGGTATGTACCACCCAGTACAATTACCATTGTTCACTGTAGAAGGGCTGCCAACAGCAGCCACCATGTACTCACCTGTATACACCACCCCCAGACCTATCAGTCATATGGCACATGCAGTAACTGTTATAGAGACCTGTGACATGTGTTCACCTTTACCCAGGATATGGCACAGTCAAGGTGTCACCACAGTGTCGTACCCCTTGTAAGATACAACAGCAGACCATCCTCCCACTGACACATGGACACCTACAACACAAACGGATTATATTATGGAGATGACAATCACTCAGTGTTAATAACAGGTATAATGCATCATGGCTGGACAGCTACACTTCCTGACATGTAAGCATTAAACGTTATTGCTGACAACATGTTACACAGCATTACATTGGTACACCAAAGTACAGTCACCGTGTGAATAAGAACCATATTAGCCTGTCCCTGCATCAATATTATGGATGACAGGGATGTGGCACAGGTATCATCATATGCACAGGGTGTGTTATTGGTTTGCAAGAGACCTAGGCTGAGCCATATGTTTGACACCATGTGTGTGAGTGAGGGGGTTTAATTATTAATATGGCCGTGGTGATGTGGTGTGTGTAGGTATGGGGTTGCCTAGCTGTGTTTGTATTTTGTGTGAGTATGCATGCACACAGTTCTGCCATGTGGCTGCCCTATACAGGTGTTGTATGGACAGCTGCAGACCATACCTGGCAGGGTGTGCAGTTCATCATGTCCGGCCATGGACACGAGAACTGTGCCTGCCAGGCATTCCATGGGTATGGCCAGGTACAAGCCACGATATGGTATTCTCCCCTGATGATGACATATGTCCACAGGATCCAGGTCCCTTCTGGGACTGACCAGGGCCACATGCACATGGCCTGCTGTGGTGTGGTGTGGACAGCACCCCCCCTGCAGTGCTGGGGCTGTTACTGCCACTATGGGAGTGGCTTGGTGTTCTTGCATGTCCACATCAACCTCTAGCTGTTGGTGTTGCTGGTCTACGTCCATATGGCTGTCACACCACTCCCACCATATGATCGAGCACAGACATTCCACGGTCGATGATTCCCACCATCTCACCCAACCGTCTATCCATGACCTCTAAAAAATAATGGAGGTCACCTGCAAGATCACGGATGTTGTCAGTAACAGCTGAATGAGTAGCCCTCTGCAGCCTCAGATCCTGTCTGGTGTACTGTTCCATATGTGCCTGCACCTCCATGACAGCCTGAAACATGCATCTGGTGGTACCAGATGTGGCACTTCTGCCAGGGGCATGATGAGCAGCAGCCCTCCAACAAACACCCCTGTACATCTAACTATGTGGTACCCCACCGGACATCTGGCTATGGCTGCTGTGTCCAGACACATGTGCCATACATACCACACTGTCCTGTCCCATGCCACAAACCACCAACAGCCCTTCTGCTATGGCCACTGGTGATGAGGTATGTATAGGCATTGTGACTGTATGAGAGGATGGGGGGGATAACAGCAGGATGTCAAACAATGATGCAGCTTCAGCCCCTGACAACCCCGCCTGGGCCTCAACACACCTATTATCATTTTCTGTGTCTGTGTGGACACCAGCATCAGACTGACTGCAGGAGGGACCCTGACCTACCTCGCCACCTGTGAGGGGAAAACAAGAAATGCAATTTAAGACCTGTACATCATCGCTTAACAGTACACACACACACACACACACACACACACACACACACACACACCCTGACATTCCACCATACTACTTACCTGTCCTTGAGTTTACAGACTGTCCCTAATTTATTCTCTTATGTTCCCATCCTACATCAGTCTTGAATAATTGCAGTCAATAATACCAATCATTAACTTATCATTCTTCTAATTGCCTAGAAAAGTGATCTATGAGCTATTATTCCATTGCCTCTTTTACTTGATTGGAGTCATTTTTTCAAAGACTCCCTGATGTCATTTAGTGTTCATCCTGGGTTTGTCCAGATATCTTGAGTTTGGCCCCCATATGATATGGGCTACTACAGTCACTCAATAATGTCACCCACTGGAGTGTCATACATAACTATTGTTCAGTAGATGCAAGATCTGTTACTCTCTTAACTTTTTATGTAGACTACAGAATATTTGGAAACAAACACTCTCTGGTGTTGTCTAGTAATTCCCCAATGCATCTGTAGTGCTGCATATGTAGGTATTCTTTCATCTGTCTGCTGATTGCAATTAAAACAATATCCTTGGTGTCTAGTTTTCCCTCCCAATGCATGTTTCATGCTACAGACATTATTACACTATCAGCTGTCCTGGGATTACATGTCAGAAAAGTATTCCTGGTGTCTCATGTGTCTGTCCATGTCCATGTACTGCACGTTTCAAAGGGAAGTTGAGAGGTATGAAAAACCCCACACTCACACATGTCCATACATGGACACAAACACACACACACACACACACACACACACACACACACACACACACACACACACACACACACACACACACATACACACATGCATCCTACATACATCAACCCCACTCCACTCCACTATATTGCATTTACAGACAAATTAACCCCCTACAAGCACATACACACACACACACACACACACACACACACACACACACACACACACACACACACACACACACACACACACACACACACACACACACACACACACACACACACACATACACACACACCCTGACATTCCACCATACTACTTACCTGTCCTTGAGTTTACAGACTGTCCCTAATTTATTCTCTTATGTTCCCATCCTACATCAGTCTTGAATAATTCCAGTCAATAATACCAATCATTAACTTATCATACTACTAATTGCCCAGAAAAGTGATCTATGACCTATTACTCCATTGCCTCTTTGACTTGGTTGGAGTTCTTTTTTCAAAGACTCCCTGATGTCATCCAGTGCTCATCCTGGGTTTGTCCAGACATCTTGAGTATGGCCCCCATATGTTATGGGCTACTACAGTCACTCAATAATGTCACCCACTGGAGTGTCATACGTAACTATTGTTCAGTAGATGCAAGATCTGTTACTCTCTTAACTTTTTATGTGGACTACAGTAATATTTGGAAACACTCTCTGGTGTTGTCTAGTAATTCCCCAATGCATCTGTAGTGCTGCATATGTGGGTATTCTTTCACCTTTCTGCTGATTGCAATTAAGACAGTATCCTTGGTGTCTAGTTTTCCCTCTCAATGCATGTTTCATGCTACAGACATTATTATACTATCAGCTGTCCTAGGATTACATGTCAGAAAAGTATTCCTGGTGTCTCATGTGCCTGTCCATGTCCATGAACTGCACATTTCAAAGGGAAGTTGAGAGTTATGAAAAACCCCACACTCACACATGTCCATACATGGACACAAACACACACACACACACATACGCACATGCATCCTACATACATCAACCCCACTCCACTCCACTATATTGCATTTACAGACAAATTAACCCCCCTACACGCACACACACACACACACACACACACACACACACACACACACACACACACACACACACACTCACACTTACAGGTGAGGTTGCACAAAGATATTGCACACAGCCCTCCCATTACCCATCTGTCAACATGTATGCCACTCAACAGCATGCAGTGCAGCTATAGTCAATCCCTGATAGCAACAGTATACATCTCTGTGATGCATGGGTGGTGTTAGTAGTTGATGCCCCTTCCCCTGGAACACACTGCACCCATGTCCACTGTATTGCTGTGCACTTGTTCACCACCTTGGCCTGTACTGTGCACCATACCTCACAGGTGTACACACCATTGAAGAATGTATATATGTGTGAGTTATATTTGCTCTGCTGCTCACAACCCCTATGTGTTTGTTCGACACATACCTGCGATGATATGTGGACAGATGTTATTTGTGAACGGCTGATGTCTGCTTTACAGATCTCATCATCAGTGGTGCATGTATGGCTAATAAAATACAATTACACTGACAACTGTCAAACCTTACCATGCCTATGGGGAGTGTACACACCCTTATTGATATGAAGCGCTCTTCCTTGATATGCCATGGCACTACATTACTGCATATGTTAACATTACATGAACCTGATGTGTGACATATGACCTGTGCAATCAAATGCAGTGTCAAACAAATGTGTTGTGCAGATGCTGATTGAGATGCATACAATTTGTGGGTGCATATGTGTGCACACCCTTATCATGATGGTTTGTTGTACCTACTGTTATGTGTACTACACTAGTCAATATTCCTGGCAGGGGTACATTAGCTTGGGCCATCTGCATTTGCCAGTATTTGGTCAGGCTGTCCTACAAATGTCCCCCAACTCTGCATGATTGCAAGGTCAACTCATGTGCACATCCCTTGGAGGTACCACAGTGCTGTCACTGTTGCTGTGGAGTCTGCGTTATGTCCACCACAGTTCCTGACCTTGACTGTGTGCAGATACAGCCATTCATAGCATCCTTTGGATCTCTGCTTCAGTGCACTGTTGTGTCATGATGACACCCCCTCCCCACCCTCAGCCTTTTTGCAGATGCTTGACAACTATGGCATACACATGTGTGTAATTTTGCAGTGTCTCAAACACTGAACACCATGTGTACCAGCCTAGTCCCTGCTAATGAATGGAAAACATACAGGTGTACACTGGCACCGGCAAGGTACAGATGGAGATGGTGGGCCTGAGGGAGGGTGAGGTGTTGCTTGTGCAGCACATGTATCTTAATTGATACTGTCTGTAGGTTTTCAACGTGGTCTTGGTACAACAGTACACATTGCAATGCATGCCTTTTGGGGACCTTTGCTCTTATTCATACACTACCTGTAGAGAGGCCTGGCTGATGTTTCCTGTGGTACAACTGTCCCATCTGATTACCCTAACCCATGGGCCACACTTATGCAGAGTTCAGACAATTGCTGACATGGGTACTGCACAGCCAGAACTTGCTAGACATTCCTGCAACTCCCTGAGTGTTGTGGCATGTTACTATTCAGCCTGCATCACCAGTTTGTAACATGTCTCGTCATCTGTCTTGGATGGTCATCTGTTTATTTTCTACATTAATCCTGTCCCATACATCCTTGCCACATACATGACTGTCTGCACTGATTGCTACAATATATGCAATGGTGAAGTATGGCTACATGTCCAACTCCTGGGTGCTACCTGTTGGGTATGGGATCCATTCCATGGCATGTAAGATGTGTGCAAGCCATGGCTGCCTCTGCTGCAGGTAAGTGGGCACATTTGATGGCCAAACATCTTCGAAAGCAGACCATTTATTGGTGTAACATTGGGGACCTGTACTTGCTGGAAGGTCCATACTCATTAAGAATGCATGATGTCAGTACCTCAAAAGCTGCTTTCACCATATGTTATTTGGGGTGTATGCACACATATGTTTCCATTTTTTGTTAATGTAGGTATTCCCCATATTTGCTGTCCTAATATAAGATTCCATATTACACATTCATTGCTCATGTTAGGACCACATTGCAGGTTGTAAAGGTTGTGGAATGCAGTATTATGATATGCAGTAGTGTAGATCTGTAACAGTTGCCATTGTAATAGTGGTATATATACACTGTTTTAGCACTGTATAAGGGTGATGTTGCAGACATGTCCCTACTATAGGCCATTTGTCCCACCATTATGTTCATCTCTGTGCACACATCTTGCGATGACAGGATGTTAGTTATATTGCAGGAGTCTTGCATACCCTTCAGATTCACCATCATGGTGACCACTGTGAGGCAGTGCAGTTAACAGCAACAATATGTGAACATGTACAGCATGCATTATGGGTAGGTGTTAAATGTGTGCATGGAATATACCATGGCCATAACATGACCAGTGTATTGTCAATCCTGTACAAACACCATACTTACCAGCTACAGGCTGCTGCCCTGGAGGTATATCAGAGGGACCTACATAAATGTGTGAGAGATGTAATGTCAGTAGCCACACCTGTGGCACTGGTACAGGGTGGGTGTAGCATTATGGTACATCATCAGTACAAACCCACAATACTACAGATTATGCACATCTGTTTATTACTACAATGCAGCAACAGACTATATATATATATATATATATATATATATATATATATATATATATATATATATATATATGGTTTACTATCATCATTTCGAAAATTAAAATAAATAAGGTAGCAATTACCGAAATAATACGTCGAAAGGACATATTTCCGAATGTTTAGAAGGCCGTAAACCGGACAGAAATGTCGAAAACGTCGAATCGCGACATTCCCAGTCGATCAACGTGGAATAACCGAAACAGCGTGAAATACAGGCAACACAGAGCACGCCCACCCTGCCAAATACACAGAACTACCCAACCTAAACATGCAGTATGCAGGGGCTGCACCCCCTAATGGGGGCTGTGCCCCCACACCCCCAACTTAATATTCCAACTCCGAGATCGCACTACAGTGAGGAAAGGGATGTATTTCCTGTCCGCACTGTACCGCGATCCGCTCCCATGAGCGAACGTTGTTATTCGAATGCACAGTCCATTCGCAATTACAACATTCGCTCAGATGACTGCAAGATATGAAGTATTCAACATCTGATGTTCGAATACTTCATAGCCGCAAGTGCACGTCATTGTAAACCATATATATATATATATATATATATATATATATATATATATATATATATATATATATATATATATATATATATATATATATATTTCATCTCACATTTGCATGATCTATCTCTTCAGATGTGGATGGATATGCAACAGTGGTCTACTGATGTGCCTTGTGGCCTTACTTGCATGATCCTTTGCCATTGTGTGGGTAGCACCCACCTCCACTATGCTCTCCACCAAGTGTTGTGTTTGCGGGTGGCAGGTACCCCAAGGCTGGTGAGGAGCTCCACAACAAGAGTTGGGGGATCTGGGTGGCATGACCACCCCATTGCAAGCTGGTCCCCCCTAACTGCAGCAGTATGCTGAAGGGCATGGCGGAGTAGATCAGTGCATCGATGTTGTACCTGCTCATAACTGTGGTTATGTGTTTACCCTGTGGACAAGATCATTCCACAGATGGTACTCTCCTACAGATCATGGGCTTATATGCCCAAACATGGTGTTGTAGTGCTGTACCAGGTATGTGATGATGACATTCTCCTCTGCTGTGTACATAGGCAGCCAT